>NC_045962.1:82335813-82635813 GCF_010909765.2 Amblyraja radiata | reverse complement strand
ATATGTAAACATAGCACACAGTAGACAATGAGCAACAAAGGGAAGTTCAATAGTAAAACAAAGAGACAAGTTAGTGCAATATAGTCCCGTCCCCCACCTTCTCTCTCCCCCTGTGGTGTGGGTCTGCTGTCTCTGTTGATGTTGGCTGCTGACATAGAGAAAGTAATCCACGTCTTCCAAAGTTCTTTTGCGGAGTGTGAATGTCAGGGTCAATTTTTGGCAGTGCAGGCAGTGTGGTGAAGGACATGTGTCTTCTATTCAGCGAAATGCTTCACCAATGATGAACTTTCAGTTTAGTTTAGTTTAGTTTATTGTCGTGTGCCGAACAGTTTTTTGTGTGCTGCCCAGCCAGCAGAAAGACAGTACACGATTACAATCGACCCATTTACAGTGTATCATAGTTAAAGTAAGAAATGTTGCTGTATGAGTAGAGATTTAAGAGTGTGGAGCGATTATAAGATGTGATTGGAGATCTGCTACCGTGGCAAGCACGCAAATAGTCGCCTGGGTTGGGTGTCATCTTGGAAGCAGAACTGGAACTCGGGGTCCAGGTGTGCGCATGTGCAGGTGTCGTCCGAGTTCTGTAACTCAGTTCCACAGATGGGCATGAGACGCAGGCATGCCTACCTTGTTCACTTTCCTTACACAAACAGATCAGCCTAACAACAAACCCTTGGATCCATTTTCTTGGCTGCAACAATTTTAATGACCATGCAATATTTGAGAAAGTTACTCCAAGAATATTTTAAGATGAAAATAATTAGCCCTGTTGGCTTACTTTAGGGGGTGGGAATTAATTTAGTTGCTTGACTTTCAGCACACGAAACATACCAAGCTCTAAAAACAGCAAAAATGATAATATGACTGTAGATACAAGACACCAGAACACAAGCAAAAACGGTTCCAACCCAACCACTATAAACACCACAGGCATGAGACAGGAAACAACTGAAAAAAGAGGAAGCGATGGGATTCCAAGGAGCAACACCCCAGGCAGGGGTAAAAGCGGGCAGATTTTTTTTGATAATTGTACCTTGAAATGGCACTGTTTTCATGCCTATTTACCCTTAATTTATACTGTAATTTTTTTTTATTATACCGTAAAATAACACATTTTACTTGCTTATCATTTCTTAATTTACACAAAAATGTGATAATCATATCTTAAAATGATACCAACTCCTTGCTTGTTTATACTTAAGTCATATTGAAAATATTTTATATTACACCTACACATACTTGCAACACGATACCTGTTCCTTGCTTGGATGGAGAGTGCACATATACGTACCAAGGCCGTACAGTTGCAGTGTGAGCGTTGTGTACGTAACTCTGTGCTCCCCACCCCAACCCCTGTACGGTAAGTCTAGGGGACAGAGGAAAACCGCTACTCTACATGTGCGGAGCCGAGTGCTAGCCGTAGCGATTTGCATGCAAGATTTGCATGCTAAGACGATCGGCCCGCACCAGCGTACACGCTTTCCGCTAAAATAGACTCCGCAGATTTCCACGCACTCAACCATTGGAGCAACTGCTCACTGTCACTGCCCAGTCCATCATCGGCTCTGATCTTCCTTCCATCGAGGGGATTTATCGCAGTCGCTGCCTCAAAAAGGCTGGCAGTATCAACAAAGACCCACACCATCCTGGCCACACACTCATCTCCCTGCTACCTTCAGGTAGAAGGTACAGGAGCCCGAAGATTGCAACAACCAGGTTCAGGAATAGCTACTTCCCCACAGCCATTAAACCTGGCTCGGACAAAACTCTGATTATTAATAACCCATTTTCTGTTATTTGCACTTTATCAGTTATTTATTCATGTGCGTATATATTTATATTATGGTATATGGACACACTTATCTGTTTTGTAGTAAATGCCTACTATGTTCTGTGTGCTGAAGCAAAGCAAGAATTTCATTGTCCTATACAGGGACACATGACAATAAACTCACTTGAACTTGAACATTACCCCAACCTCTTTACCCCCCCACCCCCAAACATACACACACACACTACCACCCCCTCCATTACCCTCCTACTCCATTGCCCCCCAAACCTCATTACCCACCCAGTCCATTACCCCCTCCCATTATCTCCCTACTTCACACCCCTCTCCCATACACCCCCTCCCCCGTACCTTTGGTGTCCATGAGCCATGTGAAGAGGAAGCAGGGCGCGAAGCCGATGGGCCCCCACAGCACCAGCAGGCTGATGTCGCGGGTGGTGAAGCCCAGGGCGCGGCGGGCCGAGTTCTGGATCGGCCCCCACGAGTTCCACACCAGGCCCTGCACGAAGCCGAGCAGCGAGAAGATGCCGAGCACCAGCCAGCGGCGCCCGAACACGCGGTTGCTGCCGTATGCCTGGCAGGGCGGCGGGCCGAGCAGCGGCCTCCTCTCCTCCTCCTCCGCCGCCCACATCGCGGGCGGCACTGACTGACTGACTGACTAGCGAGCGAGCGAGGCGGACAGGCCGCCCGTTGCCCCGGGTTACCCGCGGCCTGCTCGTTCCCCGGCACCACCAGCCACCGCTGAGCATGCGCACCCTCACACCGCCGCCGACAACAACCTCAAAGAGCTGACCGGGCCGTGCTATGACGTCACGGCACCGCTGTGGCGTCGGCCGCTAAATCCTTGCTTTAATTTACCGATGACGGTGTGATCGCAGGTTCAAATCTCGGCTGGTACATTGATTCACTCAACAAAAGTGTAGACTCAAACAATAAGTGTAGGAAGGAATATGAAGGAACTGCAGATAGATGCTGGTTTGAACCGATGCAGACACAAAATTCTGGAGTAACTCAGCAGTTTTGGTCTCCTAATTTGAGGAAGGACATTCTTGCTATTTTTTCACACAGAGAGTGGTGAATCGCTGGAACTCCCTGCCACAGAGGGTAGTCGAGGCCAGTTCATTGGCTATATTTAAGAGGGAGTTAGATGTGGCCCTTGTGGCTAAGGGGATCAGAGGGTATGGAGAGAAGGCAGGTACGGGATACTGAGTTGGATGATCAGCCATGATCATATTGAATGGCGGTGCAGGCTCGAAGGGCCGAATGGCCTGCTCCTGCACCTAATTTCTATGTTTCTATGTTTCTATTAGGGAGTGCAGCATAGGTTCACCAAGTTAATTCCCGGGATGGCGGGACTGACATATGATGAAAGAATGGATCGGCTGATCTTATATTCACTGGAATTTAAGGGCCTGGGTTGGAGTTTGTAAAATGTGTGCAGGATAGTTTTTTGCAGCAATACATAGAAGTACCTACTAGAGAAGGGGCGGTGCTGGACCTCCTGTTAGGAAATGAGACGGGTCAGGTGGCAGAGGTATGCGTTGGGAAACAGTTCGGGACCAGTGATCACAATACCGTTAGTTTCAATATAATTATGGAGAGGGTCAGAACTGGATCTAGGGTTGAGATTTTTGATTGGAGAAAGGCTAACTTTGAGGAGATGCGAAAGGATTTTAAAATAGTAAATTGGGACAGTTTGTTTTATGGGAAAGATGTGGAAGAGAAATGGAGGACATTTAAAGGTGAAATTTTAAGAGTACAGAATCTTTATGTCCCTGTTCGGTTGAAAGGAAATAGTAAAAATTGGAAAGAGCCCTGGTTTTCAAGGGAAATTGGACACTTGGTTCGGAAAAAGAGAGAGTTCTACAATAATTATAGGCAGCATGGAGTAAATGAGGTGCTTGAGGAGTATAAGGAATGTAAAAAGAATCTTAAGAAAGAAATTAGAAAAGCTAAAAGAAGATATGAGGTTGCTTTGGCAAGTAAGGTGAAAGTAAATCCAAAGGGTTTCTACAGCTATATTAATAGCAAAAGGATAACGAGGGATAAAATTGGTCCATTAGAGAGTGGACAGCTATCTGCAGAGCCAAAAGAGATGGGGGAGATATTGAACAATTTCTTTTCTTTGTATTCACCAAGGAGAAGGATATTGAATTATGTGAGGTAAGGGAAACAAGTAGAGTAGCTATGGAAACTATGAGATTCAAAGAAGAGGAAGTACTGACACTTTTGAGAAATATAAAAGTGGATAAGTCTCCAGATCCGGACAGGATATTCCTAGGACATTGAGGGAAGTTAGTGTAGAAATAGCAGGGGCTATGACAGAAATATTTCAAATGTCATTAGAAACGGGAATAGTGCCGGAGGATTGGCGTACTGCGCATGTTGTTCCATTGTTTAAAAAGGGTTCTAAGAGTAAACCTAGCAATTATAGGCCTGTTAGTTTGACGTCAGTGGTGGGCAAATTAATGGAAAGGATACTTAGAGATAATATATATAAGCATCTGGATAAACAGGGTCTGATTAGGAACAGTCAACATGGATTTGTGCGTGGAAGGTCATGTTTGACTAATCTTCTTGAATTTTTTGAAGAGGTTACTCGGGAAATTGATGAGGGTAAAGCAGTGGATGTTGTATATATGGACTTCAGTAAGGCCTTTGACAAGGTTTCTCACGGAAGGTTGGTTAAGAAGGTTCAATTGTTGGGTATTAATGGTGGAGTAGCAAGATGGATTCAACAGTGGCTGAATGGGAGATGCCAGAGAGTAATGGTGGATGGTTGTTTGTCAGGTTGGAGGCCAGTGACTAGTGGGGTGCCACAGGGATCTGTGTTGGGTCCACTGTTGTTTGTCATGTACATCAATGATCTGGATGATGGTATGGTAAATTGGATTAGTAAGTATGCAGATGATACTAAGATAGGTGGGGTTGTGGATAATGAAGTAGATTTTCAAAGTCTACAGAGAGATTTATGCCAGTTGGAAGAGTGGGCTGAAAGATGGCAGATGGAGTTTAATGCTGATAAGTGTGAGGTGCTACATCTTGGCAGGACAAATCAAAATAGGACGTACATGGTAAATGGTAGGGAATTGAAGAATGCAGGTGAACAGAGGGATCTGGGGATAACTGTGCACAGTTCTCTGAAAGTGGAATCTCATGTAGATAGGGTGGTAAAGAAAGCTTTTGGTGTGCTGGCCTTTATAAATCAGAGCATTGAGTATAGAAGTTGGGATGTAATGTTAAAATTGTACAAGGCATTGGTGAGGCCAATTCTGGAGTATGGTGTACAATTTTGGTCGCCTAAGTATAGAAGGATGTCAACAAAATAGAGAGAGTACAGAGGGGATTTACTAGAATGTTGCCTGGGTTTCAGCAACTAAGTTACAGAGAAAGGTTGAACAAGTTAGGGCTTTATTCTTTGGAGCGCAGAAGGTTAAGGGGGGACTTGATAGAGGTCTTTAAAATGATGAGAGGGATAGACAGAGTTGACGTGGATAAGCTTTTCCCACTGAGAGTAGGGAAGATTCAAACAAGGGGACATGACTTGAGAATTAAGGGACAGAAGTTTAGGGGTAACATGAGGGGGAACTTCTTTACTCAGAGAGTGGTGGCTGTGTGGAATGAGCTTCCAGTGAAGGTGGTGGAGGCAGGTTCGTTTTTTATCATTTAAAAATAAATTGGATAGTTATATGGACGGGAAAGGAATGGAGGGTTATGGTCTGAGCGCAGGTATATGGGACTAGGGGAGAATACGTGTTCGCCGCGGACTAGAAGGGTCGAGATGGCCTTTTTCCGTGCTGTAATTGTTATATGGTTATATGGTTATATATGGCCTGTCCCACTTGGGCGCCATTTACGCGTCACGCAGATGGCGCGCAAAGATTTTGTACTTCCCAAAATCCTGGGATTTTGTACACAAAGTCCCGGGATCTCCAGTTTCCTCCAACACGCCAAAGATGATCAGCAATGATCATATTGAATGGCGGTGCTGGCTCGAAGGGCCAAAAGCACCTATTTCTGTTTCAAACAGAGATAATATGTCGGAGACGGTTAGACAGGTTGGGGAACTGGGAAGGGGGGAGGGGATGGAGAGAGAGGGAAAGCAAGGGTTACTTGAAGTTAGAGAAGTCAATGTTCATACCGCTGGGGTGTAAACTGCCCGAGTGAAATATGAGGTGCTGATCCAATTTGCGCTGGGCAACTGCAGATGCTGGTTTACACCAAAGATAGTCACAAAGTGCTGGAGTAACTCCGCAGGTCAGGCAGCATCCAAGAAACAGGTGACCTTCCGGGTCGAGACCCTCCTTCAGACTGAGAGTCGGGGAGAGGGAGACATAGAGATATGGAAAGGTAAGGTGTGAAAATGAGCCATTCTACACTTCCTTGTTCAGCATCTGCTTTGATCTGTCGTTTTCACACCTTACCCTTCCATATCTCTGTGTCTCCCTTTCCCCTGACTCTCAGTTTGAAGAAGGGTCTCGACCCAAAACGTCACCCATTCCTTCTCTCCACAGACGATGCCTGCCCCGCTGAGTTACTCCAGCATTTTGTGTCTTATCTTAAGTTATAATAAGTTATTAATTACCAAAAGGCCACAAAGTGTAATGTCTAGTTTATTGTTGTCATAGGCACACAAATACAGTGAATTACAGGTACAATGAAAATCTTGCTTGCAGCAGCATCCTTCAGACTGATAGTCAGGGGATAGGGAAACTGGAAGTATGAAAAAGTACAGAACACATCAGAGCCGGCACCGATGGCCAAGGAGCCCACAATGGTCCATTGTTGGCTGTGGAGGAGGTGATAACGAAGGGATACGGACAGTGAAGCTAGCTGGATGCCTTGGGTGGGGGAGGGACGGGGAGAGAGGGGATGCAAGGGTCATTTGATATTAGAGAAGCCAATATTCATACCGCTGGGTTGTAAGCTGCCCAAGCGAAATATGAAATGTGGCCTCACTCCGACAGTGGAGGAGGCCTAGGACAGAAAGGTCAGTATGGGAATGGGAGGGGGAGTTAAAATGTTTAGCATTTAAAATCTTTTTTTTTAGTTTAGTTTAGTTTATTGTCACGTGTACCGAGATACAGTGAAAAGCTTTAGTTGCATGCAAACCAGTCAGCAGAATGACAATAGATGATTACAATTAAGCCATTTACAGTTTACAGATGCATGATAAGGGAAAATACATGAGTGCTGGAGTAACTCAGCAGGTCAGGCAGCATTCCTGGAGAACATGGATAAGTGACGTTTCAGATCAAGTCTTTTCTTCAAACTGTTTCGGGTTGGGACCCGTCTTCAGGCCTATCCGTGTTCTCCAGGGACGCTGACTGACCCTCTAAGTTACTCAAGCAATTTGTGTCTGTTTTTTGTGTAAACCAGCGTCTGCAGTTCCTTGTTTCTACGACGTTAGCAATCCTCCAATCCTCTGGTCCCACCCACCCATACATACAGGGAGAGCTGGGAAAATACAGTCAGAGTCAAAGACCCTATAGCGCAGCAAGATAGACCACTCCTTCTAAATGCAATGGGCTGACGTGTAGTACGCAACGGAGCGGAATGTGGGCCTTTTTTTCATCCATTTCAGTAACCCGACCCGACTCGCAGTGTAATCAACGTTGCGGGGGAAAGGTTTGTGTTAATAAATTATAATTCTGAAAATGAGGGGAAGATTTTTACCACAGAACTTTTGATTTTTACAAGGATGTTTCCGTAACAGGCTTCCGTCTCCCCACTAGTTATCTTTGCTCCGCTACGGGATCGTCGGTGCGGAGACGGAAGCCGGTTACGGAAATGGGGCCGAAAGATTTCCCACGAATCTGCCCATGACCGTACTACGTCATTTTCGTCGAGTGATCTATCTTGCTCGCTATAGGATCTTTGGTCAGAGTCAGCACCATTTTCATTCTCACTTCTCTTAATTAACTGACCTACAGTTACTGAGTTAAGCCATTCATGACTAATAAGACTCAAGGTTCTAACTTGGAGTAAGGACAATTTAACTAGACCATGGTTGAAAGGAGCTTTCAAATGCGTGTGTTCCATAAACAGCCGTCCATAACTTTAACTATCTTTTACACGTACGACGAGCTTTTTCAACATCACCAGAAATTGCCCTGATATTGAGCAATTTTAATTCCTCATTAGCTTAGTTTAGTGGAAAGTGGCCCACTGAGCTTGCCCGACTAGCGATCACCCATACACTAACGGGGGCACAGTGGCGCAACGGTAGAGTTGCTGCCTTACAACACCAGAGAACAGGGTTCGATACTGGCTATGGGTGCTGTCTGTACGGAATTTGTACGTTCTCCCCATGACCTGCGTGGGTTTTCCCCGGGAGCTCCGGTTTCCTCCCACACTCGAAAGACGTCCAGGTTTGTTGATTAATTGGCTTGGAATAATTGTAAATTGTCCCTAGTTTGTGAAGGACACTGTTAGTGTGCAAGGATCGCTGGTCGGCATGGACTCGGTGGGCCGAAGGGCCTGTTTCCGCACTGTATCTCTAAACTAAACTAAAACTAAAGATGGACACAAAAAGCTGGAGTAACTCAGCGGGACAGGCAGCATCTCTGGAGAGAAGGAATGGGTGATGTTTCGGGTCGAGACTCTTCTTCAGACTAGTTAGTGAAAAGGGAAATGAGAGATAAAGACAATGATGTAGAGAGATAAAGAACATTGCATGAAAGATATGCAAAAAAGTAACAATGGTAAAGGAAACAGGCCATTGTTATCTGTATGTTGGGTGAAAACGAGAAGCTGATGTGAGGGTAGAGAGAGAGAGAGAGAGAGAGAGAATGCAGGGGTTGTTTGAAGTTAGAGAAATCAATATTCATACCGCTGGGGTGTAAGCTGCTCAAGGGAAATATGAGATGCTGTTCCTCCAATTTGCGTTTAGCCTGACTCTGACAATGGAGGAGGACAAGGACAGAAAGGTCAGCGTGGGAATGGGAAGGGTAATTAAAATGTTTAGCAACCGGGAGATCAGGTAGGCCCAGGCGGACTGAGCGAAAACTAAAGGGGCCGATCCTGTTAACAGTACCACCTCGGTGTTCCTTTCAGGAAAGGCATCTACATCCAGGCATCCCACTAATTGTTGCACGTCGCCAGCTACCAAGGTCGTTCGAGGATAATTATAATTGCGTGTACATTTCTAGCTCGTTGCTTTGGTGAGAATGTGCCCCGGAGACGATAAACAGTGCGGCAAGCTGTGCAGCAAACCATCTCTTCACCCTCCCTGCTCCACAAACATGCAGCACAATTCAGTGCTCGAAGGTAGACACAAGATGCTGGAGTAACTCAGCGGGACAGGCAGCATCTCTGGAGAGAAGGAATGGGTGACGTTTCGGGTCGAGACCCTTCTTCAGACTTAATGTTAGACTTACTGTAATTCAGGTTAATGGTCAATCCAGAAGCATCCAGGCCAAGGGGCAATTTACAGAAGCCAATTAATCTATAAACGTCTTAGGAGGAAATTGGAGCACCCGGAGAAAACCCTCGCGGTCACAAGGAGAATGTACAAACTCCATACCGACACCAAACTCAGCACCCATAGTTAGAATCATAGAAACATAGAAAATAGGTGCAGGAGTAGGCTACTCGGCCCTTCAAGCCTGCACCGCCATTCAATATGATCATGGCTGATCAGTATCCTGTACCTGCCTTCTCTCCATACCCCCTGATCCCTTTAGCCACAAGGGCCACATCTGACTCCCTCTTAAATATAGCCAATGAACTGGCCTCAACTACCTTCTGTGGCAGAGAATTCCACAGATTCACCACTCTCTGTGTGAAAAATGTTTTTCTCATCTCGGTCCTAAAAGACTTCCCCCTTTATACTTAAACTGTGACCCCTTGTTCTGGACTTCCCCAACATCGGGAACAATCTTCCTGCATATAGCCTGTCCAACCCCTTAAGAATTTTGTAAGTTTCTATAAGATCCCCCTCAATCTTCTAAATTCTAGCGAGTACATTCGAGCGATCGAACCCTGGTCTCTGGCGCTGTAAGGCAGCAAGTTCAAGTTCAAGTTCAAGTGAGTTTATTGTCATGTGTCCCTGTATAGGACAATGAAATTCTTGCTTTGCTTAAGCACACAGAAAATTGTAGGCATTTACTACAAAACAGATAAATGTGTCCATATACCATGATATAAATATATACACACATGAATAAATAAACTGGTAGTGCAAATAACAGAAAGTGGTTGCTAATAATCAGAGTTTTGTCCGAGCCAGGTTTAATAGCCTGATGGCTGAGGGGAAGTAGCTATTCCTGAACCTGGTTGTTGCAGTCTTCAGGCTCCTGTACCTTCTACCTGAAGGTAGCAGGGAGATGAGTATGTGGCCAGGATGGTGTGGGTCTTTGATGATACTGCCAGCCTTTTTGAGGCAGCGACTGCGATAAATCCCCTCGATGGAAGGAAGGTCAGAGCCGATGATGGACTGGGCAGTGTTTACTACTTTTTGTAGTCTTTTCCTCTCCAGGGCGCTCAAATTGCCGAACCAAGCCACGATGCAACCTGTCAGCATGCTCTCGACTGTGCACCTGTAGAGGTTAGAGAGAGTCTTCCTTGACAATCCGACTCTCCGTAATCTTCTCAGGAAGTAGAGGCGCTGATGAGCTTTTTTGATAATTGCGTTAGTGTTCTCGGACCAGGAAAGATCTTCAGAGATGTGCACGCCCAGGAATTTGAAGTTCTTGACCCTTTCAACCATCGACCCGTTGATATAAATGGGGCTGTGGGTCCCCCTCCTACTCCTTCCAAAGTCCACAATCAGTTCCTTGGTTTTGCTGGTGTTGAGGGCCAGGTTATTGCGCTGGCACCATATGGACAGTTGCTCGATCTCTCTTCTGTACTCTGACTCATCCCCATCAGTGATACGCCCCACAATACTGGTGTCGTCAGCGAACTTGATGATGGAGTTCGCACTGTGGTTCGCTACGCAGTCATGGGTATAGAGTGAGTACAGCAGGGGGCTGAGCACGCAGCCTTGAGGTGCTCCTGTGCTGATTGTTATTGAGGCTGACACATTTCCACCAATACGAACAGACTGTGGTCTGTGGACGAGGAAGTCGAGGATCCAGTTGCAGAGGGATGCGCAGAGACCCAGTTCTGCGAGTTTGGTAACCAGTTTGGAGGGGATGATTGTGTTAAATGCCGAGCTGTAATCAATGAATAACAGCCTGACATATGAGATTTTGTTGTCCAAGTGGTCCAGTGCGGAGTGGAGGGCCAGCGAGATCGCATCCACCGTTGATCTGTTGTGGCGGTACGCGAACTGCAGTGGGTCCAGGTTTTTGTCGATGTAGGAGTTGATTTGCTCCATGATCAACCTCTCAAAGCACTTCATCACCACCGGCGTTAGTGCCACTGGTCGATAGTCATTGAGGCACGTCACCTTACTCTTCTTGGGCACCGGTATAATTGATGCCCTTTTAAAGCAGGTGGGGACCTCAGACCTCAGAAGTGAGAGGTTGAAAACGTCCGTAAAAACTCCCGCCAGTTGGTCCGCACAGGTAGCGCCCCAGTGCCACAATTCTGTGGTTTCTTCATGTTGAACCTGTACTGTGGACTTTCTTTAGTCTCCCAAGATCAATAATGCAATGAACACCGAGTAACCATATTTGCTGCTTGACATTTAACGGTGGATGATAATAAAACAGAAACAAAATCAAACGTGTGTGTATTGTAAATAAATCATTCAAATACCAATTTAAAAGAGTGATTCTAATCCATTTTTACGCTGATTTGTTCAAACGCTGAGCCAAACCACAATTGAGGACAAACAACCACTTAGTTTGATCGCCTTAAAGTCTCAGAGATCAATCAAACAAAATATCTATTCACTTGCTTCATAGCCTTGAAAACATCTCCCATAACTTTCTACTGTATGCTAGAGGCTGCACTGATAGAAAGTGAGTATAATTAAAAAGAACCTCGATAACGCTCCATTCAAGCAGTCATTGTGTTTGTGTGAAAATATCGTCCCCTTTGATCTGTATTTTCACACCTTCACATCTCACAGTTGGGGCCCCATAAGGCAACGGTCAGGCCGCATTTGGAATAAATGTGAGCAATTTTGGGCACCGTATCTGAGGCAGGATACGTGCTGGCCCTGGAGAGGGCCCAGAGGAGGTTTACAAGAGTGATCAAAGGTTCAAAGGTTATTTTATTGGTCACATACACCTAGGTGTAGTGAAATGCTTCTTGCCAATCCAGCACATAAAGAAAGAATACAGACATAACAGTAATAAAGAAATTTAAACATAAAAACATCCCCCCGCAATGTTTCCCATTATGAGGGAAGGCACAATGTCCAGTCCCCACCCCATGTCCACCCATAGTCGGGCCCATTGAGGCCTCCACAGTTGCCTTTATGGAGGCCCGATGTTCCAGGCCCTTCTCGCCGGGTGATGATGCTCCGGCGTCGGGAGAATCCTCTCAGCGGCTTTGGGAACCCTGGAACGGCCGCTTCCCTTACCTTTCCGAAGCCAACAAGGCCGCGCCGGAAGGAGCTTCACCACTGGCGATCTCAGCGAGAGATCCCAGGCTCCCGATGTTAGGTTCGGCGCCGCCGCCCGCAGCTGGCCGCTCCACAGACCCGCAGCTCCGTGATGTTTTTTTTCTCGGCAGACTTCAGCTCACCGGAGCTCCAGCGCGGCGACCCGGGCAAGGCATCGCCCGCTCCGCTCCGCGATAGCGCTCCAGCGCTGTGCCGCCGCCGAAGCCGAGGTTTCCATAGATTCACCACCCTCTGACTAAAGAAATTTATCCTCATCTCCTTCCTAAAAGAACGTCCTTTAATTCTGAGGCTGTGGCCTCTAGTTCTGGACTCCCCCACTAATGGAAACATCCGAAGCCGAGGTTCTGGGCGATCCCGGGAATGAGTGAGTTAACCTATGATGAGAGTTTGTCGGCACTGGGCCTGCACTCGCTGGAGTTTAGAAGAATGAGGGGGGGACCTCATTGATACGTACAGAACAGTGAAAGGCCTGGATAGAGTGGATGTGGAGATTATGTTTCCATTAGTGGGGGAGTCCAGAACTAGAGGTCATAGCCTCAGAATTAAAGGACGTTCTTTTAGGAAGGAGATGAGGAGACATTTCTTTAGTCAGAGTGTGGTGAATCTGTGGAATTCTTTGCCACAGAAGGCTGTGGAGGCCAAGTCAGTGGATATATTTTTAAGGCAGAGATAGATAGATTCTTGATTAGTACAGGTGTCAGAGGTTATGGGGAAAAGGCAGAAGAATGGGGTTAGGAGGGAGAGATAGATCAGCCATGATTGAATGGCGGAGTAGACTTGATGGGCTGAATGTCCTAATTCTTAATCTATTCCTTATGACCTTATGACCTTACCCTTCCATATCTCTGTGTCTCCCTCTCCCCTGACTCTCAGTCTGAAGAAGGCTCGGCCCGAAATGTCACCCATTCCTTTTCTCCAGAGATGCTGCCTGTCCCGCTGAGTTACTCCAGCATTTTGTCTCTATGTTCGATTGTTCTCTGGGGCCAGTCAGCAGTTCTCTGCGTGATCACCAGTGCCCGAGGACATTGTGAACATGCATCGGGTTCTGCTGAAGAACAATGCTGACCCAATTAGCAAGTTTTAGTTGAGTTTGCAGCAGCAAAATAGATTGTTTACTGCCTTATGGAATCCTGTTCGTGTGACCTCTGGGGCGGCATGGTGGCGCAGCGGTAGAGTTGTTGCCTCACAGCGCCAGAGATCCAGGTTCGATCCCGACTACGGGTGCTGTCTGTACGGAGTTGGTACCTTCTCCCCCGTGACCTGGGAGCAATTCTACCGCTGCGCAACTCTACCGCTGCGCCACCGCGCCTCCCTGCCACGGGGAAGTGGCAGAAGCAGATACGATAGTGGCGTCTAGGAGACTTTCAGATGGGCACATGGATATGGAGGAAATACTAAACAGGAGTTTGCAGCAAGCTGGTGAGACCAGATCTGTCAGTGGCTATCATTGCCTTGGACATCACTCACAATAATCTTGTCAGCTCAGCAGAGCCACGCGTTTCAATGGTCACAGGAAAGGTCATGGTTTGACAATGTGTAGTTTCCAGGCCAATATTAGACACGGAAGAAATATCAATGAAAATTGGAAATAACTGCCAACACCAACTGCACTACAAACTTTCTTGGTTGCACTACGATCATCGGGCTTTTGATTTGCACTAATCTTGTTGTTTTTATTCAATTAACTTAATTGAATAAAATTAAAGGGCTCTTAAAGATAGCGGAGTCAGGGGATATGGGGAGAAGGCAGGAACGGGGATGATCAGCCATGATCACATTGAATGGCGGTGCTGGCTCGAAGGGCCGAGTGGCCTACTCCTGCACCTATTGTCTATTGTCTATTGTATGGCGGCGGCACGGTAGAGCCGCTGTCTTAGAGCGCCAGAGCCCCGGTTCGATCCCGACTACAGGTGCTCTCTGTATGGAGTTTGCACGTTCTCCCCGTGACCTGCGTGGGTTTTTCCCGGGTGCTCCGGTTTCCTCCCACACTACAAAGACGTGTAGGTTTGTAGGTTAATTGGCTTCGGTAACATTGTTAAATAGTCCCTGGTGCATTGGATAGTGTTAGTGCATGGGGGTCGTTGATCAGTGTGGACTCAGTGGGAGTTTCCGCGCAGTATCTCTGATCTAAACTGAACTAAATGATTCCATTTTTAATTCTGTGAACAATTAATCTGTTTATCGTGTTATCCATGTGTATTGTATCTGCAAACCTGTTCCGCTGCTGCAAGTACGAATTTCACTATTCCTTTTCCAGTACATATTACAATTAAACATTCTTGATTCTCTGGCCAAATGTCAGGGGTTTTGGGGAGAAGGCAGGAGAATGGGGTTTGGGATGGAGAGATAGATCAGCCATGTTTGTTAGACTTGAAGGGCCATAGAAACATAGAAAATAGGTGCATGAGGTGGCCATTTGGCCCTTCGAGCCTATTCATTGTGATCATGGCTGATCAACCACAATCAGTAACCCGTGCCTGCCTACTGCCCATATCCCTTGATTCTGCTAGCCCCTAGAGCTCTATGGGGCCAAATGGCCTAATTCTGCGTCTCTCACTTATGATCTTATGACCTTATGAAATCTAAACACACTACATCTACAGGCTTCCCTCTTTCACCTGCCTCTCCCTATTGCATCCTCAAAAAAAATTTAAGCAACCTTGTCAAACATGATTTACCTTTCACAAATCATGTTGATTAGATTTCATTATCTTCAGCTTTCCTAAATGATTAGTTACTTCCTCTTTGATTATTGATTCTAGCATCTTGCCAACAGCAGCTGTTAATTGAAGGTAGACAAAAAATGCTGGAGAAACTCAGCGGGTGAGACAGCATATATGGAGAGAAAGAATTGGCGATGTCTCGGGTCGAGACCTTTCTTCAGTCTGAAACTCACCCGCTGAAACTCACCCGCTGAGTTTCTCCAGCATTTTTTGTCCACCTTCGATTTGTCCAGCATCTGCAGTTCTTTCTTAAACAGTTGCTGTGAACTGACTGGCCTGTAGTTCCCTGCTTTCTGTCTTTCACTTTTGAACAAGGGAGTCACTGTGGCTGAGCAAAGGTCCCGTCCCGACACAAAACATCACCTGTTCCTTTTCTCCGGAGATCCTGCCTGACCCGTTGAGTTACTCCAGCATTTTGTGTCACCTTCACCTTATCCACCATCTACTGATTTATTTATCTATAGAAACTTTTGCTGTTAGCTTTTACGCACACACAAGTTGTCTTACTAAATTCATCTTCTTTCTCATGGGCTTTTTTAATCTTCTATTGCTGAATCCCCAAAACTGTGCAGGAATCGCTGGTCGGCACGGACTCGGTAGGCTGAAGGGACCATTTCCACACAGTATCTCTAAAATTTTAACTAAAGTTTGTGAAGGGGACTCAGGAGGGCTAAGGGGGTTGCAGAAGGTGCGGAATACCAATTTTTTTCCTTATTGCAAATGATCCTTAACATAGAAATATAGAAACATAGGAAATAGGTGCAGGAGTAAGCCATTCGGCCCTTCGAGCCTGCACCGCCATTCAATATGATCATGGCTGATCATCCAACTCAGTATCCCGTACCTGCCTTCTCTCCATACCTCCTGATCCCTTTAGCCACAAGGGCCACATCTAACTCCCTCTTAAATATAGCCAATGAACTGGCCTCAACTACCTTCTGTGGCAGAGAATTCCACAGATTGTGTGAAAAATGTTTTTCTCATCTCGGTCCTAAAAGACTTCCCCCTTATCCTTAAACTGTGACCCCTTGTTCTGGACTTCCCCAACATCGGGAACAATCTTCCTGCATCTAGCCTGTCCAACCGCTTAAGAATTTTGTGAGTTTCTATAAGATCCCCCCTCAATCTACTAAATTCTAGCGAGTACAAGCCGAGTCTATCCAGTCTTTCTTTATATGAAATTCCTGACATCCCAGGAATCAGTCTGGTGAACCTTCTCTGCACTCCCTCTATGGCAAGAATGTCTTTCCTCAGATTAGGAGACCAAAACTGTACTCAATACTCCAGGTGTGGTCTCACCAAGACCCTGTACAACTGCAGTAGAACCTCCCTGCTCCTATACTCAAATCCTCTTGCTATGAATGCTAACATACCATTCGCTTTCTTCACTGCCTGCTGCACCTGCATGCCTACTTTCAATGACTGGTGTACCATGACACCCAGGTCTCATTTCATCTCCTCTTTTCCTAATCTGCCACCAGCTTTACAAAAATAAGCCGTGCATATTCCCCTCATCCTTAGTTTAGTTTAGTTTAGAGATGCATCGTGGAAACAGGCCCTTCGGCCCACAGTCCGCATCGACCAGCGATCCCCGCACATTAACACTATCCTACACACACACTAGGGACAATTTACATTCATACCAAGCCAATTAGTCTGCAAACCTGTACGTCTTTGGAGTGTTGGAGGAAACCGGAGATCCTGGGATTTTGTGTACAAACTCCGTACAGACAGCACCCACAGTCAGGATCGAACCCGGATCTCAGAAACATCGAAAAATAGGTGCAGGAGTAGGCCATTCAGCCCTTCGAGCCAGCACCGCCATTCAATATGATCATGGCTGATCATCTGAAATCAGTATCCCATTTTGGCTTTTTCCCCGTACCCCTTGATTCCGTTAGCCCTAAGAGCTAAATCTAACTCTCTCTTGAAAACATCTAGTGAATTGGCCTCCACTGCCTTCTGTGGCAGAGAATTCCACAGCTTCACTGAAAGTAAGCATGCAGGTACAGCAGGCAGTGAAGAAAACTAATGGCATGTTGGCCTTCATAACAAGAGGAGTTGAGTATAGGAGCAAAGAGGTCCTTCTGCAGTTGTACAGGGCCCTAGTGAGATCACACCTGGAGTATTCTGTGCAGTTTTGGTCTCCAAATTTGAGGAAGGACATTATTGCTATTGAGGGAGTGCAGCGTAGGTTCACGACGTTAATTCCCGGGATGTCATATGTTGAAAGAATGGAGCGACTGGGCTTGTAAACACTGGAATTTAGAAGGATGAGAAGGTATTTTATTGAAACATAAGATTATTAAGGGATTGGGCGCGCTAGAGGCATGAAACATGTTCCTGATAGAATAAATTTGGAATAAATTTAATTGCCACACAACCAAGGTCGGTGGTATTTGGGTTGTCAGCAGCGGTACAATAATAAAGAACACAACCACAATAAAAATTTTACACAAACATCCACCACAGCATTCATCACTGTGGTGGAAGGCACAGAGCTTGGCCAGTCCTCCTCCATTTTCCCCCGTGGTCGGGACCACCACCCTCCACAGCCGTTGCTGCGGGCGTCCAGATGGTAAGGGACAAAGTCAAATTCAAGGTGAGTCCAGGATCGGCTCTTCCCAACCAGAGACCGCGGCTTCAGGCTGGTGTAGGCCGCAGGCCGGCGGTCAAAGTTTTAAAGTACCTGCCGTGCCGCAGCCGGAAGCACCGCAGTCTGCAGGGCCGGCGGTCGAAGCTCCCCTCCAGGGGTGATGTTAAGTCCATGCCGCACCCGCGGTAGAAGACGGCCGCGGGCCGGCGGTGGAAGCTTCTTCTTCCCCCCGGGTCCTCCACGAGGGATCCCGGGCTGTAGACGCCGCACCAGCTGGAGTTCTGCAGACCGCTGCTTCAGGCTGCCGGCTGCCGCGGGCCAGCGTAACGGAGCGCTCCCCTCCAGCGAGGTCTCACCCGCTCCGCGCCGAGAGTCCACGCTGTGCCCGCCGCTGAAGCCCCGGGCGCGTCTCCGGGAAAGTCCGCGCCGATCCTTGCTGTTAGGCCACGGGGGAGGCGACCTGAAAAAGTCGCCTCTCCATGGAAGAGGCGGCCGAAACGGTTTCCCCCTTACCCCCCCCACACTTAACACACAAAGAAACATTAAAAACACACTTTTAAACATACTAAAAAAATAAAAAAAGTTGAATATTGGGGGATTCCAGAACCAGGGCCCACTGTTTAAGAATAAGGGGTAGGCCATTTAGAGCAGAGATGAAGAAACACTTTTTCACACAGACAGTTGTGAATCTGTGGAATTCTCTGCCTCAGAAGGTAATGGAGGCCAATTTTCTGGATGCTTTCAAGAGAGAGCTCTTCAAGATAGCGGAGTCAAGGGATATGGGGAGAAGGCAGGAACGGGGTACTGATTGTGGATGATCAGCCATGAGCACAGTGAATGGCGTTGCTGGCTCGAAGGGCTGGAAAGTCCACTCCTGCACCTTTTGCTAATTGTCTATATTGTCTATTCACAACTCTGAGTGAAAATGTTTTTCCTCATCTCAGTCCTAAATGGCCGACCCCTTCTTCTTAAACTGTGGCCCCTATACGGCAGCAACTCTACCGCTGAGCCACCCTTTAAACGTTACAAGTTGTTGTGCAAGAATCGCAAGGAGCCAGCCCAGAATCATCTTTATTATGTCAAAAGCTTTTGATGGGTTAATATGGAATGACCAGGGGCTGTGATTCTGACTGCTGCGCTTTAGACTGGAGAGGGGGGAAAAACATGCCCAGAAGGCTGGGAGAGGGAGAAGTCGAACAAATAGATCTTTCTGTCTCTGCCACGCATTCAATTAAATGAGTGGAAGAATATGGGCCCCTGGTAATCATAATCAATTCATCAACTGTTGAAAAGTCTCTGCCACGCATTCAATTAAATGAGTGGAAGAATATGGGCCCCTGGTAATCATAATCAATTCATCAACTGTTGAAAAGATTGATGTTCCATCAGCACCGTCACCAAAAGAAAATCGCTCCTGTGTACTTTAGCACAGTTTGGCTACTCAATTTATTCAGATTAACGTCAATGCAGGCAATTCTGCGCTGAAGCTTCAGAGAGCGATCCTGACCTGTTCAATAGCACTGAAATATATGAAGTGGTCATTCATCTGCTTGAAGTGTGTCGCAGACAGGTTGGCTACTCACAGACCAGTAATGACCGCACGTCACGAAAGGAACGCTGCGAAAAATAAGAGTGGTAAAGTCATTCATATGATAGATTAAAATGTTCGCACAAAGGATGGCGGGTGTACGGAACGAGCTGCCGGAGGGGACGGTCGAGGCAGGGACTATCGCAACGTTTAAGAAAACATTTAGACAGGTACATGGATGGGACAAGATTTAGAGGGATATGGGCCAAACGCAGGCAGGTGGGACTAGTGTAGATGGGACATGTTGGCAAGTTGGGCCGAAGGGCCTGTTTCCACACTCTATGACATCTTTTCAGAGACCATGCACTGACACAGTGGGCCGAATGGTCTCTTTGGAATTAGATATGTAATTCGTAGGATCCGTACAGTTTAGAGTCTTTTCAGCTCACTGTCTATTCTAACAAGAGGGTTTTCACTGCACCTCGGTACACGTTTAGTTTATGTAGGGTGGAACTGCAGATGCTGGTTTAAACCGAAGAGAGACACAAAAAGCTGGAGTAACTCAGCGCGATAGGCAGCACCTCTGGAGAAAGGTGAATGGGTGACGTTTCGGGTCGAGACCCTTCTTCAGACAAAGATGGCCATAGGTTTCATGGAGAGCACAGACCCAGGAGTCACAGAATTGGATGATCTCACCAATGCTGCCTGACCTGCTGAGTATTTCCAGCATTTTCTGTTCTATATGTCAGAATTCCGTCAACCGAAGTTTTCTTTTTTAGTGTGTAGGAGGAACTGCAGGCGCTGGTTTACACTGAAGACCGACACAAAATGCTGGAGTGACTCAACGGATCATTTCTATTCTATTCCTTCTCTCCAGGGATGCTGCCTGACCCGCTGAGTTACTCCAGCGCTTTAGAAACATAGAAAATAGGTGCAGGAGTAGGCCATTCGGCCCCTCGAGCCAGCACCGCCATTCAATATGATCATGGGTGATCATCCAAAATTAGTACCCCGTTCCTGCTTTCCCCGCATCCCTTTATTCCGTTAGCCCTAAGAGCTACAGTATATCCAACTCTCTCTTGAAAACCTCTTTGAATCTATCTTCTTTTTAAGGTTCATTTACTACTAACGTTATACAATGGCGGCATGGTGGCACAGCGGTAGAGTTGCTGCCTTACAGCGAATGCAACGCCAGGAGACCCGGGTTCGATCCTGACTGCGGGTGCTGTATGTACGGAGTTTGTACGTTCTCCCCGTGACCTGCGTGGGTTTCCTCCGAGATCTTCGGTTTCCTCCCACACTCCAAAAGACGTACAGGTTTGTAGGTTAATTGGAGGTACACAAAAATGCTGGAGAAACTCAGCGGGTGCAGCAGCATCTATGGAGCGAAGGAAATAGGCGACGTTTCGGGCCGAAACCCTTCTTCAGACCTGTGGGTTAATTGGCTTGGTGTAAGTGTAAATTGGCCCTGTTTCAGAAATGACTTTTGTCCTCCCACTTGTCCCACTGTCTCCGCCCACTTTCTTTCTTTGTCCCTCCCCCTCCCCTGACATCAGTCTGAAGAAGGGTCTCGACCCGAAACGTCGCCATTTCCTTCTCTCCGTAGATGCTGCCTCTCCAGCTGAGTTTCTCCAGCATTCTGTGTCTACCTAAAAATTGTCCCTAGTGGGTGTAGGATAGAGCTAATATGCGGGGATCGCTGGTCAGCGTGGACCCTGTGGGCCGAAGGGCCTGTTTCCGCGCTGTAACTCTAAAACTAAAAACTAAAATTACTGCCACTTCCATTCCAAGAACATGTTGAAGGAATTCTCCTGCATCCAGTGGGATTGCTGTCTCTTTTGCCTAGTTCCTTCTCAGTGGTTTCTTTCTCGTCTTAGATTAGGTGTTGACCAAAACCTGCTTCCACAGCCAGAATCTTTCTGGCTCCAACTTGTGCCATCTGGATCACAACTGACATTCCAACTTCCTCAATTCAGATCCACCCAACGACAAGAATATTAAAACTATCCAGCGTTACTTGATGTTCAAGAAGGAACTGCACAAGTTCAAGTGAGTTTATTGTCATGTGTCCCTGATAGGACAATGAAATTCTTGCTTTGCTTCAGCACAACAGAACATAGTAGGCATTTACTACAAAACACATGAATAAATAAACTGATAAAGTGCAAATAACAGATAATGGGTTATTAATGTTGAGAGTTTTGTCCGAGCCAGGTTTAATAGCCTGATGGCTGTGGGGAAGTAGCTATTCCTGAACCTCGTTGTTGCAGTCTTCAGGCTCCTGTACCTTCTACCTGAAGGTAGCAGGGAGATGAGTGTGTGGCCAGGATGGTGTGGGTCTTTGATGATACTGCCAGCCTTTTTGAGGCAGCGACTGCGATAGATCCCCTCGATGGAAGGAAGGTCAGAGCCGATGATGGACTGGGCATGCTGGAAAATCGAAGGTAGACGAAAATGCTGGAGAAACTCAGCGGGTGAGGCAGCATCTATGGAGCGAAGGAAAGTTTTTCCTTCGCTCCATAGATGCTGCCTCACCCGGTGAGTTTCTCCAGCATTACTTGATTCTGGTTTCAAAACCCCAGTTCACAAGTCATAGGTGCAGAACTGGGAGAGGGGTAGCTCAGTGGCGCAGCGGTAGAGCTTCTTGCCTTACAGCGCCAGAGACCCAGGTTTGATCCTGACTACGGGTGCTGTATGCACAGGGTTTTTATGTTCATAAGTCCATATGTTAATGGGAGCAGAATTAGGTATTTTGGCCTCTCATGTCTACTCCATCATTCAATCACGGCTGATCTATCTTTCCCCCTCAACCCCATTCTCCTGCCTTCGCCCCCGACACCCGCACTAATCAACAATCTGTTCATCTCCACCATAAAAATACCAAATTGACTTGGCCTCCACAATGCTCTATGGCTATTAATTCCACAGATTCACCACCCTCTGACCAAAGAAATTCCTCCTCATCTCCTTTCTAAAGACCCCTCCCACCCCAACCATGGACTGTTTGCCCTCCTCCCATCAGGGAGGCGGTACAGGAGCCTCAGGTCTCGTACCAGTAGGATGAGGAACAGCTTCTACAATTATACCATCGCATTGCTGAACTCGGAGTCCCGCCGATAGATTCCTCCGGTCCCTCCGTCCCCATTGTTTAATTATTCTGTATTTTTGATTATTCTGTATCCTCTTTTTTTTTTTTTTTTTTTTTTTTTTTTTTTTTTAAAATTTCTGTAACCTCTTCTTTTTAAATTTTGTTTTACTATATTGCACTACTACTACGGACTGACGCAAAACTGCATTTCGTTGTACCCATACTCAGTATTTGTGCAATGACATTAAAGTTGAATTGAATTGAATTGAATAAAGGTATGTCCTTTCATTCTGAGGCTGTGCCCTCTGGTCCTAGACTATCCCACTAGTGGAAACATCCTCTCCACACCTCCCCCACCCCCACCCCCACCCCTTTACTTTCAGTCTGAAGAAGGTTTCCCACCTGAAACGTCACCTTTTCTCCAGAGATGCTGCCTGACCTGCTGAGTTACTCCAGCACTTTGTGTCCATCTTACTTGATTCACTGATCGTGCATCCTCAGATGCACACCAAACTATGCACTGACAGAAACAAGCAACTGCAGATGCTGAACGCTACAACCTCCAAATATGCTCTGAGCTACATAGACTTCAAGATTTCAAGACTTCAAGAGAGTTTATTGTCATATGTCCCAGATAGGACAATGAAATTCTTGCTTTGCTTCAGCACAACGGAGTAGAGTAGGCACGAATACAGAACATATCATATCATTTAAATTCCATTTGGAATATTTTGGAGGACCAAGAAACCAAGAACCAAGAACCAAATGTGTCCATATACCATTATATAAATGTATACACACACACACATCAATAAATAAGCAGATAAAGTGCAAATAAACACTTAATGGTCTATTAGTGTTCAGAGATTAGTTTCAGTTGAGTTTAATAGCCTGTGTTCAAAAGGGAACTGCAGATGCTGGAATATCGAAGGTACACAAAATTGCTGGGGAAACTCAGCGTGTGCAGCAGCATCTATGGAGCGAAGGAAATAGGCGACGTTTCGGGCCGAAACCCTTCTTCAGACTGATGGGGGGTGGGGGGGGGGGAGAAAGAAGGAAAAGGGGAGGAGGAGGAGGAGCCCGAGGGCGGGCGGAGGGGAGGGTGGGAGGAGACAGCTAGAGGGTTAAGGAAGGGGAGGAGACAGCAAGGGCTAGCAAAATTGGGAGAATTCAATGTTAATGCCATACGGACGCAAGGTCCCCAGACGGAATATGAGGTGCTGTTCCTCCCGCCTGATGGCTGTGGGGAAGTAGCTATTTCTGAACCTGGTCGTTGCAGTCTTCAGGCTCCTGTACCTTCTACCTGAAGGTAGCGGGGAGATGAGAGAGTGGTCAGGATGGTGTGGGTCCTTGATGCTGCCAGCCTTTTTGAGACAGTGACTTTGATAGATCCCCTCGATGGTAGGGAGGTCAGAGCCGATGATGGATTGGGCAGTGTTTACTTGACTTGAGGGAATTGTTAACGTCTTTGCGCTATTATAGTTTTTATTTTTAACATATACAGAACTTTTGTTGTTGTTTATTTATGGTGGTTACCGAGCACTATATTTACAAGTAAGAATTTCATTGTTCCATTTCAGGATATATGACAATAAATGGTGGTGCAGCGGTAGAGTTGCTGCCTCACAGCACCAGTGACCCGGGTTCGATCCTGACCACGGGACGCTGCCGGTACGGAGTTTGCACGTTCTCCCCGTGACCCGCGTGGGTTTTCTACATAAGCTCCGGTTTCCTCCCACACTCCAAAGACGGACAGATTTGTAGGCTAATTGGCCATGTATGATTGTAAATTGTCCCCATTGTGTGCAGGAATCAGTGGGCCGAGGGCTAGTTTCTGCGTTGTATCCCCTAAACTAACCTAAACGTGAACAGGCACATAAAGCTGGAGTAACTCAGCGGGTCAGGCAGCATCTCTATAGTAAAGGAATAGGTGACGTTTTGGGTCGGCTTCAGTCTGAAGAAGGGTCTCGACACGAAACGTCACCGATTCCTTCTCTCGAGATGCTGCCTGGCCCGCTGAGTTATTGCAGCATTTTATGACTGTCTTTGACAGTAAAACACCCTTGACTTCCTTGACTATGCCGAACTCTCTAGCTAATCTATATCTTACTGTAGCTTTTGCTCAACCTTCTTTGCTGCCCACAAGGCCTTTGTGAACACATACCTGGGGATCACGTACCCCAGTTTACATTGACGTGTCCGAAGTAGAGATAGTTGAAAACTTCACATTCCCAGGAGTCAATATCGGCAACAATTTCTCCTCGACCACCCATGTTGAATATAAGCCCAGTCGAAATGGGTCGACTGGGCTTGTATTCACTGGAATTTAGAAGGATGAGAGGGATTCTTACAGAAACATATACAATTCTTAAGGGATTGGACAGGCTAGATGCAGGAAAAATGTTCCCCATGTTGGGAGAGTCCAGAACCAGGGGTCACAGTTTAAGAATAAGGGGTAGGTAATTTAGGACTGAGATGAGGAAAAACCTTGTCACCCAAACAGTTGTGAATCTGTGGAATTCTCTGCCACAGAAGGCAGTGGAGGCCAATTCACTGGATGTATTCAAGAGAGGGTTATTTATAGCTCTTAGGGCTAATGGAATCAAGGGATTTGGGGAGAAGGCAAGAACGGGGTACTGATTGTGGATGATCAGTCATGATCATATTGAATGGCGGTGCTGGCTCGAAGGGCCGAATGGCCTACTCCTGCACCTATTTTCTATGTTTCTATGCTTGTACAACACCACTAATTTTCATGTCGTCTGCAAACATCCAGTGGATAATAAGACCGATCAAGATAAGATGTATATCTGGCTATTAAAACTTGTAAGGGAACAAATTACACTGGCTCAGCTAATCCTCGCTCCTACATTCACATTTAAGTTGTCGATATATATCACAAACAACATGGGTTCAACACCATCAATACAGCACTGATCCCTGTATTACTCCACTGAATCATCCTACTACAACTAGAGAGCAGCGCTGAACTACTATCTACATATCTCATTGGTGATCCTCGGACTATCTTTGATCGGACTTTACTGGCTTCACCTTGCGCCAAACCTTATTCCCTAAAGGGCCTGTCCCACGAGCATGCGACTCCCTGCGGCAAGCGCGACCTAAAGGGCCGGTCCCACCAGCATGCGCCTGCATGTGGCAAACGCGACCTAACGTGGTCGCTTGAGCAGTACGGCCTCGCGGGGCCGGTCCCACTTCGATCGCCGGAGCCGTATGGAGTTGTGCGGAGCTGGTCTCGACATCGTGTGGGGTTCCGAAAAACTGACTGTGTTCAAAAATTCCGCGCGGCAACGGCCTGCCGGCCCGCAGCCGCCTCGACGACGTACGCACCGCCTCAACGGGCAGAAGCAGCATCTCGACGTCCGCGCGGCTCCAGCTTCTGGTTTGGTCGCGCTTGCCGCATGCAGGCGCATGCTGGTGGGACAGGCCCTTTAGGTCGCGCTTGCCGCATGCAGGCGCATGCTGGTGGGACCGGCCCTTTAGGTCGCGCTTGCCGCATGCAGGCGCATGCTGGTGGGACAGGCCCTTTATCATGTAGGGGGATAGACAAAGGAGATAGTGATCGACTTCAGGAAACAAAGTTTCCCCAGTTTGCATTGATGGAGCTGAAGTGGAGACGGTTGAAAACTTCAAATTCCTAGGAGTCAGTATCACCAACAACTTCTCCTGGACCACCCATATTGAAAGCACATCGACTTCGTTGGAAGGTTTGGAATGTCCCCTACAACTCTCACCAACTTCTACAGATGCACCATAGACAGCATTTTATCAGGGATGCATCACAGCTTGGTTTGGGAACAGCTCCATCCAAGATGGCAAGGAATTGCAGCGAATTGTGGACGCAGCCCAGACCATCACACAAACCAACCTCCCTTCTGCTGACTCCATCTACACCTCACGCTGCCCCGGCAAGGCCAGCAGCATAATCAAGGACGAGTCGCACCCTGGCCACTCCCTCTTCTCCCCTCTCCCATCAGGCAAGAGGTACAGAAGTGTGAAAACGCACACCACCTGATTCAGGGACAGTTTCTTCCCAGCTGTTCTCAGGCAAATGCAGCCAAAGAGCAGTAGTAAACTACTATCTGCCTCACTGGTGACCCTCGGACTCTCTTGGATCAGACTTTACTGGCTTTACCTTGCACTGCACGTTATTCAGCTGGGTGAGAGTTGTAGGGGACATGCCGAACCTCCGAAGCCTTCTAATGCCCCGTCCCACTTAGGAAACCTGAACGGAAACCTCTGGAGACTTTGCGCCCGACCCAAGGTTTCCGTGCGGTTCCCGGAGGTTTTTGTCAGTCTCCCTACCTGCTTCCACTACCTGCAACCTCCGGCAACCACCTGCAACCTCCGGGAACCGCGTGGAAACCTTGGGTGGGGCGCAATGTCTCCAGAGATTTCCGTTCAGGTTTCCGTTCAGGTTTCCTAAGTGGGACTGGGGCATTAGGAAGCAGAGGCGTTGGTGTGCTGTGTTGGTCGTTGCTTTAACATGGGTGGTTCAGGAGAAGTTGTTGGTGATATTGACTCCGTGTAAATTGAAGTTTTCTCATCATCTCTACTTTGCTGCCGAAGTGGGTGTGTGCTGAAGACAACATCTGCCAACAATCACAACCTCCATCGATCAACATCGCTACTGACTCATCCATCAGCTACCGGATACTCCCTATGTGATTGAAATGCATATGGTGCCATCAAGAAAGTTACCAACTCCTATTTGAACACATTTTTATAAGATTATCAGTATTAGGAGCAGAATTAGGCCATTCAGCCCATCAAGGCTTCTACGCCATTCAATCATGGCTGATCTATCTCTCCCTCCTAACCCCATTATAGACAATAGACAATAGACAATAGGTGCAGGAGTAGGCCATTTGGCCCTTCAAACCAGCACCGCCATTCAATGTGATCATAGCTGATCATCCCCAATCAGTACCCCGTTCCTGCCTTCTCCCCATACCCCCTGACTCCGCTATTTTTAAGAGCCCTATCTAGCTCTCTCTTGAAAGCATCCAGAGAACTTGCCTCCACCGCCCTCTGAGGCAGAGAATTCCACAGACTCGCCACTCTCTGTGAGAAAAAGTTTTTCCTCGTCTCCGTTCTAAATGGTTTACTCTTTATTCTTAAACTGTGGCCCCTGGTTCTGGACTCCCCCAACATCGGGAGCATGTTTCCTGCCTCTAGCATTCTCCTGCCTTCTCCCCATAACCTCTGACATCCGTACTAATCAAGAATCTATCTATCTCTGCCTTAAATATATCCACTGACTTGGCCTCCCCAGCCTTCTGTGGCAAAGAATTCCACAGATTCACCACCCTCTGACCAAAGAAATTCCTCCTCATCTCCTTCCTAAATGAACGTCCTTTAAATCTGAGGCTGTGACCTCTAGTCCTACGGTCTCCGACTAGTGGAAACATCCTCTCCACATCCACTCTTCCCAAGCCTTTCACTATTCTATAAGTTTCAATGAGGTCCCCCCTCATTTTTCTAAACTCTAGCGAGTGCAGGTCCAGTGCCTACAAATGCTCATAGAAACATAGAAACACAGAAAATAGGTGCAGGAGTAGGCCATTCGGCCCTTTGAGCCTGCGCCGCCATTCAATATGATCATGGCTGATCATCCAACTCAGTATCCTGTACCTGCCTTCTCTCCATACCCCCTGATCCCTTTAGCCACAAGGGCCGCATCTAACTCCCTCTTAAATATAGCCAATGAACTGGTCTCAAACACCTTCTGTGGCAGAGAATTCCACAGATTCACCACTCTCTGTGTGAAAAATGATTTTTTCATCTCGGTCCTAAAAGATTTCCCCCTTATCCTTAAACTGTGACCCCTTGTCCTGGACTTCCCCAACATCGGGAACAATCTTCCTGCATCTAGCCTGTCCAACCCCTTAAGAATTTTGTAAGTTTCTATAAGATCCCCCCTCATTCTTCTAAATTCTAGCGAGTACAAGCCGATAGGTTAACCTGCTCATTCCAGGGTTAACCTAATCATGTTCGCTTGTACAAACTCCGTACAGACAGCACCCGTGGTCAGGATCGAACCCGGGTCTCTGGCGCTGTGAGGCAGCAACTCTACCGCTGCGCCACTGTGCCTCCCTTTTCCAAATTCCCTAAGGTAGGTGAGTCTAACTGGTTAATACAGAGAGCTACACAAGGTTACATCCTGTTCGCCAGTGAAAGCAGGGAGTATAAAAGTGGGAATTACCATAAATTAAAAATAAGTTCTCTTGGATTTTACCTTCAAAGATTTGACAACAAGGCTTTAGCTCAAGAAAAGCAACGGTATGAACTAATGTTGTGGTTCGATAAGGCGTACGGCCCCACATACCAGTCTGATAAACCTTTTAAAGCTGCTAAAATGTTTAAAGCCGGAAGGGATACAATTGTAAACGATAATTATGGAAAGAAACGTAACAAACCGCTCAAAAGCATCTTTTGGTTCACCTTATTTACAAGACCAGGTGATGCAAAATAAGTCTGGCTAAGCCATGCTCACAAACTCCCTGCACCAATGGGTTTTACACTAGATTAAACGCATGCAGTTTACACAAAGCTTCAAGTCAAAGTCTTCGAAGCAGAAGTAAATGAAATTAATTTTCAGGTATAATACTGGGCCTCTTCGGCGTGAAACATATACATGTGCGTAAGTATATATGTATATGTGTGTATATATATATATATATGTGTGTGTGCGTATATATATATACACGCACACACATATATATATATACACATACATACATATACTTACGTATATATAATACACTTATTTTACATACACAAAACATTTCTTGCACACACATACATACACACACACATATATATATATATATACATAAATATATATATGTGTGTAAGAAAGCACTGCAGATGCTGGTTTAAATCGAAGGCAGACACAAAATGCTGGAGTAACTCAGCGGGTCAGGCAGCATCTCTGGATAGAAGGACTGGGTGAAGTTTCAGGTCGAGACCCTGCTTCAGACTGAAGAGACGATGCCTCACCCGCTGAGTTACTCCAGCATTTTGTGTCTACCACATACATATATATATGTGTGTGTGTGTGTTTCCCCCGACTCTCAATATGAAGAAGGGTCTCGGCCCGAAACGTCACCTATTCCTTTCCTGCAGAGATGCTGCCTGTCCTGCTGAGTGACTCCAGCTTTTTAGTTCTATCTTCGGTTTAAACATGCATCTGCAGTTCCTGCCGACACACACATATATTTTTATACATATATATATATGTGTGTGTGTGCGTGAATATGTGTGTATACACACACTGAGCTTGTTTATCATATAGTTTACTGTGTACTATGTTCACATAATCTGTTGTGCTGCAAGTAAGAATGTCATTGTTCTATCTCGGCTCTGATAACAGAACACTCTCCCTTGATCTATGTTGGAAGAAGGGTCCCGACCTGAAACGTGCCTATGCGTGTTCCCCAGGGATTATCCTTGACATGCTGAGCTACTCCAGCAAATTGCATCCTATAAAAAAAATGCAGTAGTTTGTTTCTTAGGTTCGAGATACAGCATGGAAAAACAGACCCTTCGGCCCATCGAATCCACCCTGATCATCCATCACTCATTCACACTAATTCTACGTTAGACCATTCCACTCCCTACACACTTGGGGCAATTTTACAGAGGAAAATAAACCTGCAAACCTGCACGTCTTCGGGATGTGGGAGGAAACTGGAGCCCCTGGAGGCAACCCACGCGTTCACAGGGTGGAACGTGCAAAGTCCACACAGACAGCACCCGAGGTCAGGATCGAACCTGGGTCTCTGGTGCTGTGAGGCAGCAGCTCTGCCAGGACTGTAGAAAATAAGGCTTAGAATCTTTTAAAATATGGTTAAAGGAGAATATGATACTAACTTTAATTAAAAATCAACCTACTGTAAACGTGTAAGAAATAATGGAACACATTAAAATAAAATCTACTTAATCGGCCTTCTCTTCACGATAGCTATTCAAGGAAACAAACTTATATTTGCCTTACTCTCCAGAAACATCAGCTGAAACGAGAATGTTGCCCCAGTACTAGAGGGCCTGAGCTATAGGCAGAGGTTGAGCAGGCTGGGACTCTATTCCCTGGAGCGCAGGAGGATGAGGGGTGATCTCATCGAGGTGTACAAAATCATGTGAGGAATAGATCGGGCAGACGCACAGAGTCTCTTGCTCAGAGTACGGGGAATCGAGAACCAGGGGACATACATTTAAGGTGAGGGGGGAAAGATATAATTAGGAACCTGAGGGGTGACCTTTTCACGCAAATGCATGGGCAAAAAGGCTGCCAGTATCATCAAAGATGATACCACTTCTCTCTAACTTCTACAGGTGCACAGTAGAGAGCATGCTGACCGGTTGCATCGTGGCTTGGTTCGGCAACTTGAGCGCCCTGGAAAGGAAAAGACTAAAAAAAGTAGTAAACACTGCCCAGTCCATCATCGGCTCTGACCTCCCTTCCATCGAGGGGATCTATCGCAGTCGCTGCCTCAAAAAGGCTGGCAGTATCATCAAGGACCCACACCATCCTGGCCACACACTCATCTCCCTGCTACCTTCAGGTAGAAGGTACAGGAGCCTGAAGACTGCAACAACCAGGTTCAGGAATAGCTACTTCCCCACAGCCATCAGGCTATTAAACCTGGCTCGGACAAAACTTTGATTATTAATAACCAATTATCTGTTATTTGCACTTTATCAGTTTATTTATTCATGTGTGTATATATTTATATTATGGTATATGGACACACTGATCTGTTTTGTAGTAAATGCCTACTATTTTCTGTGTGCTGAAGCAAAGCAAGAATTTCATTGTCCTATACAGGGACACATGACAATAAACTCACTTGAACTTGAACTTGAACACCCTGACCACGTTCTCATCTCATTCCTACCATAGGGAAGAAAGTAGAGGAACATGAAAACCGTGACCACCAGGTTCAAGAAGTTTCTTCCCAACAACCATCAAGTTCTTGTATACTACACGACACTAAACTCAACTATGAATTTCTATGGACTGTAAATAGACAGCAAAAGCTGGAGTAACTCAGCGGGACAGGCAGCATCTCTGGATAGAAGGGATGGGTGATGTTTCAGGTCGAGACCCTTCTTCAGGCTGAGAGTCAGGGGAGAGGGAGACACAGAGATATGGAAGGGTAAGGTGTGAAGATCAGAGATCAAAGGGGACGCAGCTCAAGGTAAATGTAGAATGGATCATTGTTAGCTTGGAGAAGGTGACAACGAGGCGTATAAAGATAAAATTTAATCAGGAGGACAGTCAGACAGGTCGGAGAACTGGGAAGGGGGAGGGCCGGAGAGAGAGGGAAAGCAAGGGTTGCTTGAAGTTAGAGAAGTTCATACCGCTGGGGTGTAATCTACCCAAGGAAATATGAGGTGCTGTTCCTCCAATTTGCGCTGGGCCTCACTCTGACAGTGGAGGAGGCCCAGGACAGAAAGGTCAGTGTGGGGATGGGAGGGGGAGTTGAAGTGTTTGGCAACTGGGAGATCAGATATTTGATGATACTGGCAGCCTTTTTGCCCATACATTTGCGTGAAAAGGTCACCCCTCAGGTTCCTAATTATATCTTTCTGCCCTCACCTGTTTGGTTGTACTAAGCACTTTGAGTTTTTTGTCCAAAATTTTTAGTTAAATAGTTAATATTTCGTTTGTTTATTATATGTGTGTTGTATATAAAAGGCCAGTCATAGTTTTGCTGTTAGTAGGCATGACAATTAAACACTCTTGACTCTTGAATAGGAGCTGAATGTCTTAAAAGTTAATACTAATTCTGTCTCTCTTGTGGAGACTGAACAAGCTATAGCAGAACTCACACTGAGTCAGTGTGGGCTGAACTACTCACTCAAGAGAGACAACCACAAACCTTCTCTCTATCACGCTACCCCTCACGAGTAAGCCAGTTTTCTATTCAGTCCACAAAGTGGGCCAGATGAATCATAGCGACAGGCTGACAGATAATTCTATCTTTCCGTCAGTCAATATTGAAGTCATCGCAAAGGTTCCTGATTAACCTTTCAATGGAAAATTAGTGACACCCTCCTGCACCAGACGTTTGTTATAAATGATACTGGGAGAACTTTGTTAAACTGTTTAAATAACACCATTTACAAGGCACTTCGGCAGGTACATGGATGGGAATGGTTTAGTTTAATTTAGTTCGGAGATACAGCACAAAAACAGGCCCTTCGGCTCACCGAGTCTGCACCGACCAGCGATCCCAGTACATTAACACTATCCTACACACACTAGGGACAATTTTTACACTCATACCAAGCCAATTAACCTGCAAACCTTTACGTCTTTGGAGTGTGGGTGGAAACCGGAGCACCCGGAGAAAACCCGCGCAGGTCAAGGGGAGAACGTACAAACTCCGTACAGACAGCATCCGTGGTCAGGATCGAACCCGGGTCCCTGGCGCTGTAAGCACCGTAAGGCAGGAACTCGACCCCTCTGCCACCGTGCCGCCCGTTTACAATAGACAATAGGTGCAGGACTAGGCCATTTAGCCCTTCGAGCCAGCACCGCCATTCAATGTGATCATGGCTGATCATCCCCAATCAGTACCCCGTTCCTGCCTTCTCCCCATATCTGCTATTTTTCAGAGCCCTATCTAGCTCTCTCTTGAAAGCATCCAGAGAACCTGCCTCCACAGCCTTCTGAGGCAGAGAATTCCACAGTGTAGGGATAGTTTAGAGACATTAGTTTAGAGATACTTTAGTTTGAGAGTACAGCATTTGATGGTTGTTTATCAGTGGTCGAGGCAGTCTGAGCCTCTGATGGAACAGGAGATGTGCTGGTCATATTTTGGTAGCACAGATTATAGAGATACAGCACGGAGTCAGGCTCTTCGGCCCACCGAGTCCTTGTTGACCAACAATCACCTGTACGCCAGTTCTATCCCACAGGTTAGGGACAATTTACCAAAGCCAATTAACCTACAAATATGGATGTCGTTGGAGTGTGGGAGGAAACTGGGGATCCTGTAGAAAACCCACGCAGGTCACGGGGAGAGCGCAAAAACTCCATACAGACAGCACCTGTAGTCAGGATCGAACCCGGGTCTGGAGAGGTATGGATCAAATGTGGGCAAATGGGATCAGTTTAGATGCGGCATCTAGGTCTGCATGGATGTTGGGCCAAAGGGCCTGTTTCCATGCTGTATCTCTAAAATAAACTAAACGTATCTAAACTAAACCTTTCTCATCCATGTACCTGTCCAAGAGTCTTGTATAGGCGGCATCTATGGAGCGAAGGAATAGGTGACGTTTCGGGTCACCCGAAACGTCACCTATTCCTTCGCTCCATAGATGCTGCCTCACCCGCTGAGTTTCTCCAGCATTTTTATCTACCTTCGATTTTTCAAGCATCTGCAGTTCCTTCTTAAACAAGAGTCTTGTAGATGTTATTTAAACAGTTTAAGGGGTGTGCTTTAACAAAGATCTCCCAAGATCATTTTTAGCCACAAAATACAATGTAGGGTGCAGCAGGGTACTATTACTTAATGACCCTGAGGTTTTCTTAGGACTTGGAAGACAGACACCAAAATGCTGGAGTGACTCAGCGGGACAGGCAGCATCTCTGGCGAGAAGGAATGGGTGACGTTTCGGGTCGAGACTGATGAAGGATCTCGACTCGAAACGCCGCCCATTCCTTCTCTCCAGAGATGGGCCTATAGGGAGGAGGTCCAGCTCCTAGCAGCATGGTGCGCTGACAACAACCTGGCCCTTAACTCCAAGAAGACCAAGGAGCTCATTGTAGACTTCAGGAAGTCTAGGGGCGGCACGCACACCCCCATCCACATTAACGGGACGGAGGTGGAATGTGTTTCCAGCTGTTTGCCCTCCTACCATCCGGGAGGCGCTACAGGTCTCTCCGTTGCCGGACCAGCAGGTCCAGGAACAGCTTCTTCCCTGCGGCTGTTACACTACTCAACACTGTACCTCGGTGATTGCCGATCACCCCCCCCTCCCCCCCCCGGACACTCCTCCCACCAGGAAAAAAAAATACTATGACTGTATGCACGTAAATAGATTTATTTATTGTTCATATTTATGTCGCTCTTCTAGGGAGATGCTAATTGCATTTCGTTGTCTCTGTACTGTACACTGCACAATGACAATAAAGTTGAATCTGAATCTGAGATGCTGCCTGTCCCACCGAGTTACTCCAGCATTTTGTGTCTGTCTTCAGGGGCAGTTCCTTTCCAGTGATCTCCTGTGATTCCAACCGGGACGTGTAGCTTCACGCATAAACAGCGAGCTCTGCAATCTCACTGTTGAAGGCAACGAAAGCTTTGATATGTATGAAAAGAAATGAAGGATGAAAGAAAGAGTGCTAGAAACTGCTAACGTCCCTTGTACATTAGGGTTGCTGCGAAATTGACTGGAAGATATTGACTGCTCAATTTAATATCTGTCTTGTAAAGGTCAAATGCTTAATCTTGGAAACTAGATGACTGTTAGCTTGACATCTGCACTGACAGGAAAATATAATCAGGCCAATTAAATAAAGATGCGATTTGACAGCAGAGCGATAAATCCTTGCAGTTATGGGCAGCGATTCAACTCTATGCAGCGAGTTCTTAAAGCATGACCTAATCGATGGAAGACTCACATATCCCCGTGACCATCCTCACAAGGGTCTTAAAATTAAAGTGGCAGCTCGCAGCGACCTCCTAATATGAAGCGAAATGTCTTCTTTATTAGGTGCTTAATAAGACTGCGTCTCATGAGAATCGCCCAGCAATTGACACTTGGACCTCCCGTGGAATCCACATCATTAGAGCTTAATTGGTATAAATCACCTCATTTTCTGCTGTTTCTTTTGCCAATAACCTTCCAACCGTGTTCTTTAGTCAAAAACATTTTTTTTTTTGGTGGCACAAATTGTCATTAATTATCCTTCCTCACCACCATCTATTGGGTCATAGAGCGATACAGCGTGGAAACAGGCCCTTCGGCCCAACTTGCCCAAACTGGCCAACATGTCCCATCACATGCGACACATAAAAGTACCATAGAAACATAGAAACATAGAAAATAGGTGCAGGAGTAGGCCATTCGGCCCTTCGAGCCTGCACCGCCATTCAATATGATCATGGCTGATCATCCAACTCAGTATCCCGTTCCTGCCTTCTCTCCATACCCCCTGATCCCTTTAGCCACAAGGGCCACATCTAACTCCCTCTTAAATATAGCCAATGAACTGGCCTCAACTACCTTCTGTGGCAGAGAGTTTCAGAGATTCACCACTCTCTGTGTGAAAAATGTTTTTCTCATCTCGCTCCTAAAAGATTTCCTCCTTATCCTTAAACTTATCCATGCCATACTATGTCCAGGCTTTTCATTATTCTGCATGTTTCAATGAGATATCCCCTCATCTTTGTAAACTCCAGCGAGTACAGGCCCAGAGACAGCAAACGCTCCTCAATACATTAACGCCATCAACCCCTGGGACCACTCTCATGGACCTCCGCTGGACCCTCTCCAACACCAGCAAATCCTTCCTCCGATAAGGCAGACAAAGATCCTTGATTAGTACGGGTGTCAGGGGTTATGGGGAGAAGGCAGGAGAATGGGGTTAGGAGGGAGAGATAGATCTGCCATGATTGAATGGCGGAGCAGACTTGATGGGCCGAATGGCCTAATTCTGCTCCTATTGCTTCTGGCACGATATGGGTCTGAAGAATTGTTTAAGAAAGAACTGCAGGGGCTGGAAAAGTCAAAGGTAGACAAAAAGCTGGAGAAACTCAGCGGGTGAGGCAGCATCTACGGAGTGACGGAATTCTTCTTCAGAGATTCTTCTTCAGAGGTCTCGATCCGAAACAGCACCTACTCCTTTGCTACATCGATGCTGCCTTGCCCGCTGAGTTTCTCCAGCTTTTTGTCTCCTTTGGGAGTGGCCCAGCTCGAGGGAGGAACGGCACTCACGTGAGGGCGATCCGGCTCGGGGCTGGAACGGTGCTCCGGTGGCTGGGACGGCGTTCTGGCGGCGGTGACCTGAGTCCTGGGTTCAGCCGCGGGCCAGCGGCTGCGTATGCTGGACTGGAGGGCGGCAGCTTCGACCACCCCCGGGCCGCGGTGTTTGAGCTGGCCCGTTGCGGGGTTCGGTGAGCCGCGGTGACTGTTGTGCCATCGCCCGGTGGGGAATCGCCTCAGCGCAGAGGGAGAAGAGGAGGGAAGAGACAGTAACCCTAGGATTTTTTGCCTCCACCACAGTGAGGAGGTGCTTGGTGGATACACTGTAGTGGACGTTAATTTGTGTTTACTGTTGTTTATTATTGTATGATGTATGTAAGACTGCAGGCACGAAATTTCGTTCAGACCGTAAGGTCTGAATGACAATAAAGGGATTCAATTCAATTCAATTCAATTCAAGAATGGTAGGAGCCAGGTGGATAGAAACAATTCAGGAATGAATTTCCACGCATAGCCGCTCCAATCAAGTGTCATTCAATCTTAACTGCAAGTGAATGATTCTTGTTTAAATTGCGTTCACGAACAGCAGAAAATAGTCTGGATGCAGGTAGTGAGTGAATGAGTTAAAGACTAGAATTGGAGGAATGTGCAAGACTGGATATTGCTGCTTCGTTCCAAGATAAAGAGACCAGATTGAAATCATCACTCGTTATGGACTTAGAATCTCTGAGCACATTTCACAAATATCCTCTTCCACACCCAAGTTCCGAGACATCGTCACTGCCTGAGAAGATATCGTGGTCAGTACTGAAAAACAGTTCAGTTCAGTTTAGTCTATTGTCACGTGTACCGAGGTACAGTGAAAAGCTTTTGTTGCGTGCTAACCAGTCAGCGGAAAGACAATACATGATTACAATCGAACAATTACAGTGTACAGACACATGATAAGGAACTGCAGATGCCGGTTTAAACAGTAGACACAAAAAGCTGGAGTAACTCAGCGGGTCAGAGAAGGTTCACCAGACTGATTCCTGGGATGTCAGGACTTTCATATGAAGAAAGACTGGATAGACTCGGCTTGTACTCGCTAGAATTTAGAAGATTGAGGGGATATCTTATAGAAACTTACAAAATTCTTAAGGGGTTGGACAGGCTAGATGCAGGAAGATTGTTCCCGATGTTGGGGAAGTCCAGGACAAGGGGTCACAGTTTAAGGATAAAGGGGAAATCCTTTAGGACCGAGATGAGAAAAACATTTTTCACACAGAGAGTGGTGAATCTCTGGAATTCTCTGCCACAGAAGGTAGTTGAGGCCAGTTAATTGGCTATATTTAAGAGGGAGTTAGATGTGGCCCTTGTGGCTAAAGGGATCAGGGGGTATGGAGAGAGGGCAGATACGGGATACTGAGTTGGATGAGCAGCCATGATCATATTGAATGGCGGTGCAGGCTCGAAGGGCCGGATGGCCTACTCCTGCACCTATTTTCTATGTTTCTATGTTTCTATGTCAGATAGCATCTCTGGAGAAAAGGAGTAGGTGATGTTTCGGACCGAGACCTCAGAAGAAGAATCTCGACCCGAAATGCCACCTATTCCTTTTCTCCAGAGATGGTGTCTGACCCGCTGAGTTACTCCAGTGTTTTGTGTCTGTCTTCATGATAAGGGAATAACGTTTAGCGCAAGGTGAAGCCAGTAAAGTCCGATCTAAAATAGTCCGAGGGTCACCAATGAGGTAGATAGTAGTTCAGGACAGTGGTTGTGGTAGTTGCCTGACAACAGCTGGGAAGAAACTGTCCCTGAATCTGCAGGTGTGCGTTTTCACACTTCTGTACCTTTTGCCCGATGGGAGAGGGAGAAGAGGGAGTGGCCAGGCTGCGACTCGTCCTTGATTGTGCTGCTGGCCTTACAGAGGATCAAAGATGGACCACTCTCACCTTTTTCATCCCCAGACATTCGGGATTCACCCTTGAGAACAACTTCTCTAAGTCACAGCTGTAATTTCACAGCAGGCTACGACGTCATGGCAAAATGAATTTTGGACTTCTTTACAGATGAAAAATTACAAATAAGTTTTAAAAATCCAATTAATTTAATGACTATACCGAGTACGCTGGAGGTGACTAATGTAAACAGCCGAGCCTCTTTAATCTTCACAGGTAATGGAAACTGAGTCGTGAAACCATTTATTGCAGTCAGAGTCCGTGACCATCGAGATAATGTAGCAGCTAGCGTTAGGAATTGTATGTAGAAAAATCCCATTCTCAAAGCAAGAAACTGTCCGGGAATGTTCTCGACATCCCTCCATCATTTGAAAAGCTGTCATAAGTGATAGGAGCAGAATTTGGCCATTCGGCCCATCAAGTCAGCTCCGTTGGGGTGGGAGATTTTAACCTTCACGCGGTCTGCCCTGTTTCGCCGAATGCAATCAACCTGGCGTGCACAATCAATTAAGATCAAATAGAACAAGTTGTGCTACAACTTTAGGCTGTGCACGCCATACGCAAGAAGAAGAAGAAGTCTACTCCGCCATTCAATCATGGCTGATCTATCTCTCCATGCTATCCCTATTCTCCTGCCTTCTCCTGATAACCCCTGATAATCAATGATGCATAGCCTGTTTAAATCTATCTCCAATATAAATCAATGAGCAGGATCTAATCTCAGATGGTACAATTTGTCCAGTAATATTTATTTATTGTATGCACGTACAATACAATACAATACCATTTATTGTCATTTGAACCTCAGTGAGGCTCAAACGAAATTCCGTTTCCACAGCCATACAAACAAAGACAATTTCCTACAGACATACACACAATTTAATTCATACAAACATCCATCACAGTGGACCCACTGTGATGGAAGGCAAAGTCTTTTCTCTCCCCTGTTCTCCATTTCTCTCCCGATGTCCAAGCCCCAGGCGGGCGATGCTAAATCCCACGGCCATTTTAGGCCGTGCCGGGCAATTTACGGCCCCGCTCCCGGTCTAAAAGTCACAATATTGGAGCTCCGGTGGGCGCTGGAATGTGCCACGGCCATGAAGCCGCGCCGGGCGATGTACGTCCCCGCTCCGGGTCGTTCCAACCCCGCGACACGGGCTGGAGAAGTCGCGTTGCGGGAGCTCCGGGTTGCGGTCTCTCTCTCCCCCCGGACCCGCGAGCTCCCGATGTCCCAGTCCACCGGACCTGCGGCTGCGTTGCTGGAGCCTCCGAGCCCCAGCAGTCGAGTCGCAGCAGCGAGTCACCACCGCTCCCCACGCTCCGAGGCCGGCCAGCCCCACGATGGTGAGCAGTCCGCAGCTCCGCAGTCTCCCGAGCCCCCGGGTCGTTCAGGTTAGAGGCCGCTCCACGGTGCTAGGCCCCAACGACAACGGACAGGGAAAAGGTCGAGTCTCCCGGACAGGGAAGAGATTTTAAACAGTTCCCCCTCCGCCCGCCCCCCACATGTACACATTTAAAACCAGTATTAAAAAAAACACCAACACTACATTTAACTAGACAAAAAATTAAAAAAAGACAGACAGGCTGTAGGGGGCGCTGCAACGGGTGAGTCGCGCCGACAGGACTCTGTAAACGACTCTGATCCATCCCATCAGGGAATTCAATATGTCCTTGTCATTTCAATACCACCACGGTGTCTTTGAAACAAAAACATCATTTGAAAAGCTGTGGTGTGGTTTGTGATGGGAAGAGATAGACACACTCAAGAGGAACACCATAGATTGAAGGGTCTTGACCTGAAACGTTACCTATTCCTTTTCTCCAGAGATGCTGACTGACCCACTGATTTACTCCACCATTTTGTGTAGGAAGGAACTGCAGATGCTGGTTTACACCGAAGATAGTCTGAAGAATAAATGATGAATGAATGAATGAATAAGTTTGTTTGAGAAGGAACTGCAGATGCTGGAAAATCGAAGGTACACAAAAATGCTGGAGAACCCACTGAATGAATAAGCACCCACTGAATGAATAAGTTTATTGGCCAAGTATGTACACATACAAGGAATTTGCCTTGGTGCTCCGCTCGCAAGGACACAACATACAGTAAACAACTAATAATAAAACATAAAGCATTAAGAATAAAGCATTATAGTTTAAACATGTGAATGAACAAAAATACCAGAGCAAAAGGAGGCTACAGACTTTTGGTTATTGAGTAGAGCTACTGCTCGTGGAAAAAAAATTGTTTTTATGTCTGGATGTGGCGGCTTTGACAATCCGGAGTTGCCTTCCAGAGGGAAGTGATTCAAAGAGTTTGTGGCCAGGGTGAGAGGGGTCAGAGATGATCTTGCCCGCTCGCTTCCTGGCCCTTGCAGTGTACAGTTCATCAATGGAGGGGAAGGTTGCAGCCAACAACCTTCTCAGCTGATTGAACGATTCGCTGCAGCCTCCGGATGTCGTGCTTGGTGAAGAAGGGTCTCGAACCGAAACGTCAGCCATTGCTTCTATCCACAGATGCTGCCTGTTGAGTTCCCGCTGAGTTACTCCAGTATCTTGTGTCTATCTTCGGTGTAAACCAACATCAGCAGTTCCTTCCTACAGAAGAGTTGCAGATGTTGGGAGCGATCTTTATTCTCCCCAACCCCCAATTTGGCTCGATCATTCCCCTCCTCAGAGTTAGCCACTTGTTGCCCACCAGCTCTTGTCTCATTCCTGCCGCTTGCTTCTCTCTCTTTAGACTTCGGAGATACAGCGCTGAAACAGGCCCTTCGGCCCACCGAGTCCACACCGACCAGCGATCACTCCGTATACTAGCACCATCTTACACACTAGGGATTTTTTTTTTTTTTTTTTGTCTATTTGTAGTCTTGTAGGTCTGTGTCCAAGATGGCTGCCGTGAAGAGAGAGTGGACGCTGGCACGATTTGGTTGCCGCTGCTCCCTCTTCACACTGTGTTTTTGATTTTCTGTTTTTGGATTGAATCCTGTTTTTAATTTGTGTCTCTGTGATGTCCTTATTGTTATATTCCGATTATATGTTATTCCGATATACTATGTAAGGTGTCCTTGAGATGTTTGAAAGGCGCCCATTAAATAAAATTTATTATTATTATTATTAGGGACAATTTACAACTTTTACCAAAGCCAATTAACCTACAAACTTTTGGAGTGTGGGAGGAAACTGGAACACCTGGTGAAAAAGGGGAGCAATGAGGGGGGACCTCATTGAAACGTAACAAATAGTGAAAGACCTGGATAGAGTGAATGTAGTGAGGATATCCACTAGTGGGAGAGTCTAGGACCAGAGACAATAACCTTAGAACAAAAGGGCGTACCATTGGAAAGGGGATGAGATGGAATTTCTTTAGTCAGAGGGTGGTGAATCTGTGGAATTCATTGCCACAGAAGACTGTGGAGGCCAAGTCAATGGGTATTTTTAAGGTGGGGATTGATACATTCTTGATTAGTACGGGTTGTCACGGGTTCTGGGGAGAAGGCAGGAGGAGGGGGTTGAGAAGGAAAGATAGATCAGCCATGAGTCTGAAGAAGGGTTTCGGCCCGAAACGTTGCCTATTTCCTTCGCTCCATAGATGCTGCTGCACCCGCTGAGTTTCTCCAGCACTTTTGTCTACCTTCGATTTTCCAGCATCTGCAGTTCCTTCCTAAAAACGATCAGCCATGATTGAATGGTGGGGTAGACTTGATGGGTCGAATGGCCTGATTCGGCTACTATAATCTATGAACTTATGAACATGCAGACAGCGCGTGTGGTGAGGATTGAACCTGGGTCTCGGGCTTCTGCACGGCAGCAACTCTACCGCTGCGCCACTGTGCCGTCCCTCTCCCCTTTCAGTCCTAATAATAATAATAAATTTTATTTAATGGGCGCCTTTCATACATCTCAAGGACACCTTACATAGTAATCGGAATAAAAACATATAATCGGAATAAAACAAGTAATTAAAGACATCACAGAGACACAAATTAAAAACAGAATTCAATCCAAAAACAGAAAATCAAAAACACAGTGTGAAAAGAGAGCAGCGGCAGCCAAAGCGCGCCACGTCCACTCTCTCTTCACGGCAGCCATCTTGGACACAGACCTACAGGACTACAATTAGACAAAAAAATCATCCCCCCACAGTGGATAGCACTATGGGGGAAGGCACAATGTCCAGTCCCCACCCCATGATCACCCCAAAGTCAGGCCTATTGAGGCCACCGCAATTGCCTGTACGGAGGCCCGATGTCCCTGGCCGTTCTCACCGGGTGGTCTTGCCCCGGCGTCGGGAGAGTCCTTTCGGCGGCTGGGCCACTTGGAACGGCCGCTTCTTGGTTGGAGCCCTCGGCTGCCGAAGCCGACAAGGCCGCGCCGGTTTGGAGCTCCCAGGCTCCAGATGAAAAAGTCGGCGCCCGCTCTCCGCACTGCCGCCTTGCCGCCTCTACGCACGCCGTCTCTCCGCACGCCGCCTCTCCGCTCCGCAAACCCGCAGCCCGGAGATGTTGCTCACGGCGGTCCAGCTCGCCAGAGCTCCAGCGCGGCGACCCAGGCAAGGCATCGCCCGCTCCGCTCCAGCGCTCCAATGCTGTGCCGCCACCCAGGCCGAGGTGCTGGGTGGTTCCCGCCAAGAAACGGCGCTCCAAGCCCGCTGGTAGGCCACGAGGACGGGTCGACGGGCAGCCCGGAAAAAAGGCTGCCACACCGACCAGGTAGGGACCTATAAATAAAGTAACACCTACCCCCCCACATTAAAAGACCATATCCCCTACAAACAAAAAAACAGGACTCACTAAAAACTAAAAAAAAAAAAACGAATTTAAGACGGACGGCTGCTGGCTAGCAGCCGTTCACCAAGATGGCTCCTAATGCAGGGTCTCGATCCGAGACGTTGCCTCCACAGATGCTGCCTGACCCTCTGATGTCCTCCAGCAACTTGTATGTTACGTTTGCACTGGGCAAACTAAAGATTTGTAGATCAAGGTGCATTCACTCAGTTGGTTAAAGTCACCGATGTTGTGCTTGGCTGAATTATTAGCAACCAAGGATGGCTATAACTTTGCTCCTGTAACTCAAATCCTCCTCCATCAACTCAAGTGTTTCTTCCACAAAGAAACTTGGCATGTTTAGGTGACGGGTTAGGGTATAAACCACACAGGAATGAAGAGGGGAGGTCAGGAGGGCATCAGTAAACCCCATTTCTCTTCCGAATGTTGCCACTAACACGAGCACAACACTGCAAGCACTCAGCAGGTCAAGCAACATCTGTGGAGGCAACAATTAGCATTGCAGGTCAATGACTCTTCATCAGAGCGAGCATGAACAGAGCTGCAAGCACAGAGCCTGCAGGAGGAAAAAATAAAGAGGAAAGGTTTTCAAGTGGATGAAAGGAAGGAGATCACATTACAAAAGGGATTACAGTGGAAGGCAGAGACTAATAGGATCAGAAGAAATGAAACATAAATACAAGAATCACCTGAAAATACTTTAAAAAACATGCATAATCTGTGGTACACAAAAATGCTGGAGAAACTCAGCGGGTGCAGCAGCATCTATGGAGCGAAGGAAATAGGCGATGTTTCGGGCCGAAACCCTTTGTTGCCCATTTCCTTCGCTCCATAGATGCTGCTGCACCCACTGAGTTTCTCCAGCATTTTTGTGTACCACAGATTTTCCAGCATCTGCAGTTCCTTCTTAAACAAATGCATATGCTTGGGTTGGACACCGCAGAAATAGCCCTTGGGCCCACTGAGTCCACACCGACCAGCGATCACCCCATACACTGGCACTATCCTTCACCCTAAGGACAATTTACAATTTACAGAAGCCAATTAACCTACAAACCTGTGCGTCTTTGTGGGAGGAAACTGGAGCATCCGTAGAATAATACAAGCTCCAAATAGCCAGATCCCCGTGGTCAGGATCGAACCCTCTCTGGTGTTGTAAGGCAGTTGTAAGCCAGCATGCTGCCCCGGTTACTATACCATACATTCTATGTATGTGTGGAAGGGCACTGCGGTTACTGCTAGATACTGAAGAGACACAGATTGATAGCTTTCCATATATTTTCAGCTTGAAAAAATAGACACAAAGTGCTGGAGTAACTCAGCGGGTCAGGCAGCATCTCTGGAGAAAAATGATGGGTGACGCTTCGGGTCGGGACCCTTCCTCAGACAATGTACTTTTACACTATGTACATTGGTTTTAGCACGATAATGGTCTAGTTTACAGAATCATTGACTGTATATTTATTGTTGTTTCCCATGGAGTACAAATACCATGGAGTTTATTCTGGACAGTAAGTAAACTGGGCTGGTCCAGGAACGCTGAGGCCCTGTACAAGAAGGGACGGAGCCAGCTTTACTTTCTGAGGAGGCTCTGCTGTTTCAGCGCCTGCAGTAAGATGCTGCAGATGTTCTATGCAGATGATAGCCAGTGCCATCTTCTACGCTGTCGTGTGACAATAGACAATAGGTGCAGGAGTAGGCCATCTGGCCCTTCGAGCCAGCACCGCCATTCAATGTGATCATGGCTGATCATCTCCAATCAGTACCCTGTTCCTGCCTTCTCCCCATATCCCCTGACTCCGCTATTTTTAAGAGCCCTATCTCGCTCTCGCTTGGAAGCTGGGGCAGCAGGGCGAAGGCCGCGGACGCCAACAGGATCAACAAACACATCGTGAAGGCCGGCTCCGTCCTGGGGGTGGAGTTGGATTCATTGGAGGTGTGGTCTTGGAGGGGAGGATGCTCCTCAAACTGCGGAGCATCCTGGACAATACAGCTCACCCCCTCCATGACACACTGGTCAACCTGAGGAGCACCTTCAGCCACAGAATGGCTCCACCAAGATGCAGCACAGAACGCCACAGGAGATCCTTCTTCCCTGTGGCTATCAAACTGTACAACTCCCCCTCTTTCTGTTGTGGTGTAGACTGACTCCCCCCCCCCCCCCAAAAAAAATACTCTTTGCACATCCCCAATCCTGGACTTTCCACTTGTCACTTTAACTTCATGTTTCAAGTATCTTGTGTGTTTTAATGACGGTCGGAGCAATTTCCCTCCTGGGATAAATAAAGTTCTATCGTATCGTATCATATCCAATATGCCTGTACAGCTGCAGCAGGTAAGAATTTTATTGTTCTAGTTCACATCCGATCTATACAACAAATAGACCCTCTGGCCTTATAATACTGAGTGTGTTGCTGATAATCCGCTTCTATAATTCAAGTCCACTGTTTTCAAAAGGAGATTTTAGAAGTAGAGATCAAAGGGTAAACCCTGTTATTCGTGGAAAGGTAGCAAAGACCAAGGTGACACGGTGGCGCAGTGGTAGAGTTGCTGCCTTACACCAATCGCAGCACCAGAGAAGCCAGGTTCGATCCCGACTACGGGTGCCGTCTGTACGGAGTTTGTACGTTCTCCCCGTGACCTGCGTGGGTTTTCTCCGAAATCTTCGGTTTCCTCCCTCACTCCAAAGCCGTAGAGGTATGTAGGTAAATTGGTTTGGTATAAGTGTAATTGTCCCAAGTGTGTGTAGGATGGTGTTTAATGTGCGGGGATCGCTGGTCGGTGCGGACTCAATGGGCCGAAGGGCCTGTTTCCGCGCTGTATCCCTGAACTAAACTGTTCTTCATTGTTCTCGAGACCACCTCCAATGAATCCAACTCCGCCTCCAGGATGGAGCCGGCCTTCCTGATGAGTTTGTTGATCTTGTTGGCATCCATGGCACATCTATGTTGACTATCATAGTCATAGAGTCATACAGGCCCTCCAGCCCAACTTGCCCACACCGACCAATATGCCCCATCTACATTAGTCCCACCTGCCTAATTTTGACCCATCTCCCTCTAAAGTGGTTCACGGGTGGTGAATCTGTGGAATTCTTTGTCCCATAGGCTGTGGAGGCCAAGTCAATGGATATTTTTAAGGCAGAGATAGATTGATTCTTGATTAGGACGGGTGTAAAGGGTTATGGGGAGAAGGCGGGAAAATGGGGTTTGGAGGGAGAGATAGATCAGCCATGATGGAAAGATGGAGTACACTTGATGGGCCGAATAACCTAATTCTGCTCCGATCACTTACAAACCTATTCTATCCATGTACCTATCTAAATGCTTCTTAAATGTTGCGATAGTGCATGCCTCAACTACCTCTTCTGGCAGCTCGTTCCTTACACCCACCACCTTTTATGTGAAAAAGTTACCCCTCAGGTTCCTATTAAATATTGCTCCCTTCACCTTAAACCTATGTCCCCTGGTTCTTGATTCCCCTACTCTGGACAAAAGACTGTGTGTGTCTACCCAATCTATTCTTCTCATGATCTTGTACACTCAAGCATGAATTGTCAAGGGTCAAGAGTATTAAATTGTCATCTTTCACCATTCTCCATATGTATGTTTCCAATAGCGACCAATATCGTATTGCCAAGTGTCTAGGTGGGGCACAGGGAAGGAAAGGTGGTGGAAAATAGTGGGGGGGGGGGGGGGGGGGGGGGGAGATGTAGGGGAGAAGGGGGTAGCTAGAAGTTACCAAAACGTGGAGAATTCAACGTTCATACTGTGTCGGAAGGAACGGCAGATACTGGTTTAAAATGCTGGAGTAACTCAGCGGGACAGGCAGTATCTCTGGGGAGAATGGGTGACGTTTTGAGCCGAGACCCTTCTTCAGACGTGGGTTGTAAGCTACCCAAGTGGAAGATGAGGTGCTGCTCCTCCAGTTTGCGTGTGGCCTCACTATGGTAACGGGGGAGGCTCAGGACAGAAATGTCAGCGTGCGAATGAGGAATTTTTAAATATCTGGGAGTCTACATCTCCGAGGATATGACATGGGCATCACACGCCTCAGCACTCGTGAGTAAGGCAAGGCAGCGCCTTTACCACCTCAGGCAATTGAGGAAATTCAGAGTGTCTCCGAGGATCCTCCAGTGCTTCTACGCAGCTGCGGTGGAAAGCATCTTGTCCGGGAACATTACTATCTGGTTTGAAAATTGCTCTGCCAAGGACAAGAAGGCTCTGCAGAGAGTAGTGCGTTCGGTCGAACGTACTATGGGAACTTCACTTGCCCCCCTGCAGGAACTATACATCAGGAGGTTCAACTCCAGAGCCAACAATATCATGAGAGACCCCTTTCACCCCTGCAACGGACTGTTCCAGCTGCTACGGTCAGGCAAACGCCTCCGTTGCCATACGGTGAGAACAGAGAGGTTGAGAAGGAGTTTCTTCCCAGAGGCCATTCGGACTGTAAACGCCTATCTCACCAGGGACTAACTCTACTGAACGTTTTTCCTTCCATTATTTATTATGTAAAAGAATATGTGTGTTATGATTGTGTTTATAGTTTGTTTGGTTGTTTGTCTTTTGCACAAAAGTCCGCGAGCATTGCCACTTTCATTTCACTGCACATCTCGTATGTGTATGTGACAAATAAACTTGACTTGACTTGACTTGAGGAGGGGAGTTAAAATGCTTAGAGCCAGTAGGCCTTGGAGGGCAGAGCGCAAGTGTTCAGCAAAATGGTCGCCGGGCCTACGGTTGGTCTCAATTTCTCATTGCCATGTAGGGCCCTGCTTTGAATAAAATGCATTTGAAGTCAGGAGATAAACCCTACTAATGCAAGATTCTCTTAAATCCATTGAGCTCAGATTAACCGAGAGCCAGAGCCTGTGGCTCCTTGTCTTCCCAGATGATCCGCTGTTTTTCCCAGGTCAGAACCTGTTGGAATTTGGAGACGACAGGCTCGGTGGAGGGATGTATGAGCTTATGGTAAACTAGATGCAATCTCCACGTAGGATTTACAGCATTAAAGGGCGAATTGATCTTCTAAGTGCCTTTCATGAGCCATGACATTAAATCAATTGTTTCCCCGATGTACATCTTTCCACAACTGACAATGCCAGCTGCATTGACTGAAAGGAGAACAAGACAATTTTTTAACCCTTTCCGCACCAAGCTTCAGATGTGCTTTTCAATCCCAAATCAATGGCTCACCATGGCTGCTGTCACAGTTCAATTTAGTTTAGAAATACAGCGCAGAAACAGGCCCTTCAGCCCACGGAGTCCGCGCCGACTACTACACTAGCACTATGCTACACGCTAGGGACAATTTACAATTTTTTACCGAAGCCAATTAAGCGACAAGCCCGTACCATTAGAGTGTGGGAGGAAACAGGAGCACCTGGAGAAAACCCACGCAGGTCACGGGGAGAACGGACAAACTCAGTTACTTTAGTTCACTGCCACACGTACAAAGGTACAGTGAAAGGCTTTGTTGTTGCGTGAATGACTATATATGATTACATTCAAGACGTCCATAGCGTACACATACAGGATGAGGGGATAGGGAATAACGTTGGGTGCAAGATAAGGTCCAGTAACGTCCGATTGAAGATGGTCCAAGGGTCTCCAATGAGGTAGATGGAGGGTTAGATGCGTGGTAGATGCGGCCATGATGGCACAGCGATAGAGTTGCAACCTGACGGCGCTTGCAGAGCCGGAGACCCAGGTTCGATCCCGACTACGGGTGCTGTCTGTACGGAGTTTGCACGTTCTCCCCGTGACCTGTGTGGGTTTTCTCCGAGATCTTCAATTTCCTCCCACACTCCAAACATGTACAGGTTTGTAGGTTAATTGGCTTGGTATCTGTGTAAATTGTTCCTAGTGTGTGTAGGATAGCGTTAACATGCGGGGATCGCTGGTCGGTGCGGACTCGGTGGGCCTGTTTCTGCACTGTACCTCTAAACTATACTAAACTAAACTACTCTCCAGTTGGTGATGGGTGTTTCAGTTGCCTGATAACAGCTGGGAAGAAACTGTCCCTGAATCTGGGGGTGTGCGTTTTCACACTTCTGCACCCCTTTGCCTGATGGGAGAGGGGAGAAGAGGGTGTGACCCGGGTCACATTGGCCTTTGATTATGCTGCTGGCCTTGCCGTGGCAGCGTGAAGTGGAGATGGAGTCAATGGAAGGGAGGTTGATTTGCGTGATGGTTTGGGCTGCATCCACAACTCTCTGCAATTTCTAGTCAAATAAATTAAAGAAAATATACCTTCATGTTGTTTTTAAATAAACCGTTAGCTGTCTGGTGTTATTTTTACATGAAAACATATCCAAAGTCTGTTTGAATGGTACTTAAATGCCTTTTCACAATAGTTTGAACGCCTTTGACAAAAGGTAAGCTGTCAAGGGGTGGGGGGGACAGCGGTAGAGTTGCTGCCTTACAATGCCACAGACCTGAGTTTGATCCTGACTACGGGTGCTGTCTGTACGGAGTTGGTATGTTCTCCCTGTGACCTGCGCGGGTTTTCTCCGTGATCTTTGGTTTCCTCCCACACTCAAGATGTACAGGTTTGTAGGCTAATTGGCTTGGTATAAATGTAAAATTATCCTCAGTGTGAGTAGGATAGTCATATATGGTTATATTGTCATAAGTGATAGGAGTAGAATCAGGATATTCGGCCGATCAAGGCTACTCCTCCATTCAATAATGGCTGATCAATCTCTCCCTCCTAACCCCATAATGTTTGTGTGCGGGGATCGCTGGGTGGTGCAGTCTCGCTGGGCCGAAGGGACTGTTTCTGTGCTGTATCTCTAAACTAAACTAAACTCAACTGAACGTTTAAAGGGCAGGACCTCAGGATTCACCAGCTGAGCCCCATTACTACTTGCAACCTATTCCTCCTGCAGGCTGTCTCTTGGGAACTTGAGGCGTGCCAACCCTTGTTATCTAGAATGGGTTGGTGGGTATGGGCAGGCATCAAGCCCATTAATAATCATATTTTTTGAACAGCCATAATCGGATTCACAGATGCTGAAACACCATCTGGTAACGATGCTGCCACACAAAATCACCTGCTCCAAAAGCTTATCCTGTTTTTTAATATTTAATAAGCACCAATCATAGGTAAAATTATAATAGTTCTACTGCGGGACTATTAAGTGCGATAATTTAAAAATATTATAACCTTCTGTAGGGAGTTTGTACGTTCTCCCCGTAACCTGCGTGGGTTTTCTCCGAGATCTTCGATTTCCTCCCACTCTCTGAAGACGTATAGGTGTGTAGGTTAATTTGTTTGGTATCATTGTAAATTGTCCCTGGTGTGTGTAGGCTGCTGTTAATGTGCGGGAATCGCTGGTCGCCGCGGACTCGGTGGCCCGAAAGTCCAGTTTCTGCGCTGTATCTCTGAAGTCCAAACATAGAAACATAGAAAATAGGTGCAGGAGTAGGCCATTCGGCCCTTCGAGCCTGCACCGCCATTCAATATGATCATGGCTGATCATCCAACTCAGTATCCTGTACCTGCCTTCTCTCCATACCCCCTGATCCCTTTAGCCACATGGGCCAGAATCAAATACACAGGACAAGATGTTAAGAAGTCCCTTGTGCCAATAGGTGGGGAGCATTTCACGACATTCGTTGATTGTTGAGAGTGGTAGACGCTCAACATCTGTGGGGGGGGCGGTGGGGGGGGGGAGTGGATACGTATATCTTGGCCTGGGTAACCTTCAGGACAGTTGGGCACAGGACACATCATCAGTAGTGTACCCTTGCATCACTGGGTGTTTCGGCCTTTTAACACTATACACCCTCCACAAGGGCGGCCCGCTGCAGGATGATCAGCCCTCAGCGCGTGTCCCGTGTCCCGTGTCAAACCGTCCCAAAGATTCACCCTGAAATACTTGGGGCCCAGCATGGGTCTTTCCGCTTGAGCCAAATCCACCGGCTGCTTCTTTCAGCCGCCTCTGAGAGTGATCTTATGGTCTTCCGCAGAGCCTGACCGTGGATTCCAAGCTCCTTCAGCAGTCTGATGGTAGATGACGCAACAAATCCTCTGCATCCCACTTCAACTGGATAGACTTTGGTGTTCCAGCCACGCTGCGTTGCCTGCCTTCTCTCCATACCCCCTGATCCCTTTAGCCACAAGGGCCACATCTAACTCCCTCTTAAATATAGCCAATGAACTGGCCTCAACTACCTACTGTGGCAGAGAATTCCAGAGATTCACCACTCTCTGTGTGAAAAATGTTTTCCTCATCTCGGTCCTAAAAGATTTCCCCCTTATCCTTAAACTGTGACCCCTTTTTCTGGACTTCCCCAACATCGGGAACAATCTTCCTGCATCTAGCCTGTCCAACCCCTTAAGAATTTTGTAAGTTTCTATAAGATCCCCCCTCAATCTTCTAAATTCTAGCGAGTTCAAGCCGAGTCTATCCAGTCTTTCTTCATATGAAAGTCCTGACATCCCAGGAATCAGTCTGGTGAACCTTCTCTGTACTCCCTCTATGGCAAGAGTGTCTTTCCTCATAGGTAACATTAGAATAGTTCTACTGTGGGACTATTAAGTGCGATAATTTAAAAATATTATAACCTTCTGTAGGGAGTTTGTACGTTCTCCCCATAACCTGCGTGGGTTTTCTCCGAGATCTTCTATTTCCTCCCACACTCCATAGATGTATAGGTGTGTAGGTTAATTTGTTTGGTATATTTGTAAATAGTGTGTTTAGGCTGCTGTTAATGTGCGGGAATCGCTGGTCGCCGCGGACTCGGTGGGCCGAAAGTCCTGTTTCGGCGCTGTCCAAAGACCGAGGCTGATACATTTTGGGGCCGCAACGGGATTGAAAATAGGGAGAAGGTTAGGCGCAATTTTACCGAACAACGGAGCAGGCTTATGGTTGGAGAACCAGGAGATATACGGTTGACTTTCATTTGCAAGCCATGCCATACGACTTTTAATACAGTGAGACACACACGTCTTATTGATGGTAAGTTTTCCAAAACCAGCGCTGACAAGTGACCTGTGACCAAAGGCAAGTGAGTGAGGCGCTGGTTTACACTGAAGATAGACATTAAAAGCTGCAGTCATTCAGCGGGTCAGGCAGCATCTCTGGAGAGAAGGAATAGGTGATGTTTCGGGTGGAGACCCTTCTTCAGTAAGTGAGAGACGGTGAGATTAATGGGAGCGATGCCTGTCCAGCAGAATCTGAGTCATTAAGTGAATCACGTCCGGGTGGACCAAACAGTTTATCAACTCATCAGTGGACATCGGAGTCCCGTCACCACTGGCAGGGTTGGGTTGGCAGTGCAGGCCTTGGTGATTAGCTTCCAAGCTGCTGTCCGCAGGGTGATCCTCAGACACTCTGACCTCTGCTGAAGCTGCTGCTTCTTCTTGCCAGACCGGAACCAAGTTGGGTCCAAAGCAGACGTTTGCATCATTGACATCTCTCGGCTCTGCCAGGTCCCTCTGTCCACCTGCTCCTGGATCACCTTTCCTTTTCTTTGGCAGGGCGGGTGAAGCGTGCGTCCACTGGCCTCTCCCCTCTCTGCTGCCTGGAGGGCTGGTCTTTGCCTTGTCTAAACAGGCTTGAAGCGCCAGGTTGATGTAGCGTAGGTTCGATTCATACGACGTGACTGCATCCTGCAGACAAGAAACGCAGTTAATGTGTAGAACTACATAAGTGTACGCTTGTGCACTTGCAAACTTGCTGTTTAATTAAAGCAAAGCATCGCAAAGGCCGCAGGCGGGTGTTGCTGCGATGTGCTTTCTGCCCAGTGCTTGTCGAATCGTGAAAGGCCTGGATAGAGTGGATGTGGAGAGGATGTTTCCACCAGGTTAGGTTAGGTTAGAGATTCAGCGCGGAAACAGGCCCTTCAGCCCACCGGGTTCGCGCCGAGCAACGGTCCCCGCATATTAACACTATCCTACACCCACCAGGGACAATTTACCAAGCCGATTAACCTACAAACCTACACGTCTTTGGAGTGTGGGCGGAAACCGAAGATCTTGGAGAAAACCCACGCAGGTCACGGGGAGAACGTACAAACCCCGTGCAGACAGCACCCGTAGTCGGGATCGAACCCGGGTCTCCGACGCTGCATTCGCTGTTAGGCGGCAACTCTATCTAGGACGGGAGGGCAGAGCCTTAGAATAAAAAAGGTCGAACCATGCGAATGGAGATAAAGAGGAATTTCTTTAGTCAGAGGGTAGTGAATCTGTGGAATTCATTGCCACAGGCAGCTGCGGAGGCCAAGTCAATGGGTATTTTTAAGGCTGATTCTTAATGGTCAGGGGTTACGGGTAGAAGTCAGGAGAGTGGGGTTGAGAGGGAAAGATAGATCAGCCATGAGTGAATGGTAGAGTAGACTTGATGGGCTGAATGGCCTAATTCTGCTCCTATCCTTTCTGAAATCTTTCACACTGTTCCTCTCCATAGCTACAAAAATCAGATTATGTAAAATGAGTGACAGTATTTTGCTCCGATGACTTATGCACATATGAACATTTACTATTTAGTCCCATTCTCTCTCAGATACTCTATTCTACCTTTGCCGATTCTCTCGCCTTCTCATGGCACCTTACGTGATACAGAACGCACAACATTCCTCTTTTACCCCCTCCCATCCCGTAGGGGCATTGAGTACAAGAGTAGGGATGTTACGTTAAAGTGGTACACGATGTTGGTGAGACCGCACCGGGTATATCACCTGCAATTCAGGTCTCCATATCGCAAGAAGGACGTGTTTATTCTGGAGAGGCTGCAGAAGAGATTCATCTTCATAAGTGATAGGAGCAAAATTAGGCCATTCGGCCCATCAAGTCTACTTCCCCATTCAATCACGGCTCATCTATCTTGCCCTCTTAACTCCATTCTCCTGCATCCTCCCCATAACCCCCGACACCTTTACTAATCAAGAATCTATCTATTTCTGCTGCTCATCTCGTTACCTGTCATCTCGTCACCCCTTCTCCCGTCACACAGCGACCCTCTGCGGCTCCGGTTTCAACACACTAGGAGCGCGGAGAACCAGCTGGGAACAGACTTCGCGACCTCCGCGATTCACTGTTGCACCAAACACCACAGCTCCACCCAGCTCGGACCTGCCCCGCAAAGAGTAGGTCGCCCTGAACAGGCTCCGCGCAGGGGTCGGCCGGTTCAATGCCAATATCCATCGCTGGGGGCTGCGTTCATCAGCAGCCTGCGTGTGTGTGGAGCAGACCAGCAAACAGCGCAGCACGTCATTATCGACTGTGCTGTCCTCCGCCCCCCCTGGTGTAGGGGTCGAACTCACGGCCTTCGACAACAGCACATTGAACTAGCTACAGCACCTGGAGGCCGTTACATAACCTCTGCTGCCTTAAACGCAAGAAGTATCTAACTCTTCCATAAATATATCCATTGACTTGGCCTCCACAGCCTTCTGTGGCAATGTATTCGCAAGCTTGTTAACGGGACAGGAGTGCTTGAGTAATAAGGAAAGGCCGGGTGGACCAGGAGTGTTTTCCCAGGGGCGATGGAGATTGAAGATGGGCATTATTGCGGTCCACAAAATCATGAGGAGAAAGACAAGGAGGGTGATTTTGGTCTTGTTCCTAAGTTGGGGGGGGTCTGAAGATTAGAGATGAAAAGGGAAACATTCAAAGGGAACTTGAGGGCCAGGCTTTTCCTTCCAGAGGGTGGTGAGCAGTGGAAATGAGAAGATGAGGCAGATACAATACATTATTGGTGCATGGTGCATGGTGAGGTGACAGGTGCATGGTGAGGTGACAGGTGCATGGTGAGGTGATATTTAGAGTATGGTGTTCAGTTTTGATGACCATGTTATAGGAAAGATGTTGTTAAGCTCGAAAGGGTGCAAAGAAGATTTACGAGTATGTTGCCAGGACTCGAGGCTCTCTAATGCAGGGAGAGGTTGCGCAGGCTAGGACTTAATTCGTACGGTCATATGGAATAGGAGTGGAAATTTGGCCATTCGGCCCATCGTCTACTCCGCCATTCAATCATGGCTGATCCATTTCCCCCTCTTAACCCCATTCTCCTGCCTTCTCCCTATAACCTCTGACACCCGTACTAATCAAGAATCTATCTATCTCTACCTTAAAAAAAAGAAGAGAAGGCATTGAGGACGCGCTGGTGATATAAAATTGGAAGTACCACAGGTTGGACAGTACCTGAGGAGAGGTAAAGAGTTATCATTATGAATTAGCTATTGTTTAGAATTCTTATTTGCAAAACTTTTCAGGGCATCGTCCCAACCATTTTCCATTTCATAAGTGATAGGAGCAGAATTAGGCCATCCGGCCCATCAAGTCTACTCCACCAATCCATCCATCTCTACCTCCTAACCCCATTCTCCTGCCTTCTCCCCATAACCGCTGACACCCGTACTAATCAAAAATCTACCTCTGCCGTGAAAATATCCATAGACTTGGCCTCCACACCCTTCTGTGGCAATGAATTCCACAGATTCACCACCCTCTGAATAAAAAAATTCCTCCTCATCTCCTTCCTCCAAGAACGTCCCTTAATTCTGAGGCTATGACCTCCAGTCCTAGACTCTGCCACTAGTGGAAACATCCTCTCCACATCCACTCTATCCAAGCCTTTCACTGTTCTGTATGTTTCAATTAGGTCCCCCCTCATTCTTCTAAACTCCAGCGAGTACAGGCCTTGGAGTGTAGGAGAATGATGGGTGATCTTATAGAGGGGCATAAGATCATGAGGGGAATACATAGGGTAAAGGCACAGAGTCTTTTACCCAGAGTAGGGAAATCAAGGACAGGTCATAGGTTTAAGGTGAGGGGCATTAAAAGATTAAATAGGAACCGAAGGGGCATCATTTTTACACAAAGGGTGGTAGTATATGGAACGAGCTGCCGAGGAGGTAATTGAAGTAGGTACTATCACAACATTTAAAAACATTTGGACAGGTACATGGATAGGACAGGTTTAGCGAAAATGTGTAGGAAGAAACTGCAGATGTTGCATTATAATTTCTTCAGCCTGAAGAAGAGTTCTCACCTGAAACGCTGCCTATTGTTTTTCTACAGGGATGGTATCTGATCTGCTGAGTTACTCCAGCATTTTGTATCTATTTAAGGTTTAAATGGATATGGGCCAAATGCAGGCAGGTGGGACTAGTGTAGATTGGGGGCATGTTGGTCTGCGCGGGCAAGTTGGGCCGAAGGGCCTGTTTCCATGCTGAATGACTCGGATAGGAAATATTTAATCTTTTTGTCTGGCAGAGTATTCCCAGTATTGTGTATTTTACTATTTTGCCTTTGGATATCGATGATTTCAATGTATTTACATTTTTCATTTTCTACAGGTGCTGTACAAATATGCTTGAAGCATACAATCTGTTACATATTTTATTTATAAGGGTTTGAATATGCACCAAGCTTTGCCATCATTTATATTACCTAATTAGCACAAATTCTGAACTAATTAACAACACTTTGATGCATCGAGTTACAGACACTGACAGCACATGAAGGTGGTTCGTATCATTCTGTTTGTCCAAACTGCATCATGCATTATGTGAAGTTGAACCAGTCAACACCAACCATATTCATTACTAACTTTCACCATGCTACTTATCCACTTCCCTGATAGTTAGCATGAAGAAGTTCCTTCATGGTGCAGGAAGGGACTTCTTCTTGCGTGTGGCGTGCACAGCCTAAAGTTGTAGGCCAAGGGTAGACACCCAGGCCAGGACAGCATCAGCTACTGGGTGGATGGCTTTGATGCCCCCAGGGAAAAGCCTCTTACAGCAAATGCAGCGCCGGAGACCCGTGATCGATCCCGACTGCGGGTGCTGTCTGTAAGGAGTTTGTACGTTCTCCCCATGATCTGCGCGGGTTTTCTCCGAGATCTTCAGTTTCCTCCAACACTCCAAAGACGTACAGGTTTGTAGGTTAATTGGCTTGGTAAATGTAAAAAAATTGTCCCTAGTGTGTGTAGGATAGTGTTAATGTGCGGGGATCGCTGGTCGGCGTTGACCCGGTGGGCCGAAGGGCCTATTTCCGCACTGTATCTCTAAACTAAACTAAGTGCAAGCAAATACTTGATCCAAACACCAGCTGGTGGTTTTATATTTGAGTTTGATAACCAAGGATGCATTGATAAATTAAACATGGACTCACACACCTCGGTGGCATTCAGCCAGCTGGCAGTGTCAGTAGAATGATCAGTGGACTTCAGAGCACAGACTACAGTCCGAGTCAACGCCTCCCCAACTCTGGCTTCATCATCTTCGCCCTGGAAACAGAAAGGATCAGAATCAGAAACTCTAATGGCATGAAATTAAAAAGTAGCAAAACTGTGTCTCTTTCCATGGACGTGCAACCAGAACAAAACACAAAGTGCTGGACTAACTCAGCCCACAAGAAGTTGCAAAGAGTTGTGGACACAGCCCAGGCCACCACACAAACCAACCTCCCTTCCATTGACTCCATTCATGCCTAACGCTGCCTCGGCAAGGCCAGCAGCATAATCAAGGACCAGTCACACCCTCTTCTCTTCCCACTCCCTCTTCTCCTCTCTTTCATCAGGCAAAAGGTACAGAAGTGTTATCAGGCAACTGAATCATACTACCACCAAGAGAGCAGTCCTGACCTACCATCTACCTCATTGGAGAACCTCAGACTATTTTTAATTCAGACTTTATCCTGCAATAAAGGTTATACCACTATCATGTAATCATGTATAGTCCTTCTGCTGAGTGAATAGCACGCAACAAAAAGCTATTCAGTGTACGTACCTCGGTGCACGCAACAATAAACTGAAATAAAATCATGGACAGAACATGTTTTAAGTCTGGATCCTTCTGCAGTATTTTGCTCAAGATTCCATCGAGTTTGCTGTCTTACAGTGCTTGCAGCGCCGGAGACCCAGGTTCGGTTCCGACTACGGGTGCTGTCTATACGGAGTTTGTATGTTCTCCCCGTGGGTTGCGTGGGTTTTCTCCGAGATCTTCGGTTTCCTCCCACACTCCAAAGACGTATAGGTATGTAGGTAAATTGGCTTGGTATAAATGTAAATTGTCCCTAGTGTGTGTAGGATAGTGTTAATATGCTGGGATCGCTGGTCGGCACGGACTCGACGGGCCGAAGGGCCTGTTTTTGCACTGTATCTCTAAACTAAACTAAAATGAATTGCAGTTCCTAAATGCCCTGCCCCACGGTATGAGTTCATTCCAAGAGCTCTCCCGAGTTTGCCCTGATTCGAACTCGAATACCTGCCGTTAGTGTTACGAGGCGCTAAGAGACGTACCTGCTACGTTCATTCTTAAACTCGGGAGAACTCTTGGAATGAACTCGTAATGTGGGACAGGGCTATTATATCCTCATTGTGCATCAGGACAAACTTGTTTTTTAAAAAACACGTCAATCAGATTCCAACCTTATTTGCAGCCCCAGTAGTTAACGTCTAGACACTGTCAGGACTTGACTCCCTCCTCCTTGAGAGAATCTAGAACTAGGTGACACACTTTCACAACAAGGGGCCCACTCATTTAAAAGTGAGCCGAGGAGGAATTTCTTCTCTCACAGGGTTGTAGATCTCTGGCATTTTCGACCTAAGAGTCACGTTTAGGGCTGAGATCATGTTTGGATGACTGGTGAAGCGAGGGTACTGGGGAACAGAAACATAATGGAACAAGGCCAAGTTGAGATCAGCATTGAATGGCAGAGCAGAGCCCAGGGACTGCATGACTGGCTCCTACTCCCAGTACTTACTTTCTTCCTTACTGTCACTTTTGTGTTCAATTAACTTGAAACGTTCTACTGTCTGACTTCACTTCTCAGTTTCCAAGATTGGAAATATGAATTTTCCATTTAGAAACGATGACGGCATTATAGCTCAGTTTAGTTTAGAGATATAGCGTGGAAAAGGGCACTTCAGCCCAAGTCCCCGACGACCAGCGATCACCTGTATACTAGTTCTATTCTATCATCATCGGCGGTCACTGGAAACGAGTATGACTGCCCTCTCATGGAGGACGCCTGTGCGTGACTTTGTTTAACGTGGGGAGACTGGCGCACAGACAGCCACCACACAGTCCTTGACAGATCTGGGTCAGGATCCAGTGGCATGGAGCCCAAGACGACCGGAGACCCTTTTCTGCTGCAGCCATCATCCGCCTTCCCAGCCGTTGTCTATTCTATACACATAGGGATGTGTATACACAACCTGCACATCTTTGGAATGTGGGTGGAAACCTGAGCACCTGGAGAAAACCCACGTGGTCACAGGGAGAACGCCGAGGCCTACGTGATCTCCCGCTGGGTAAACACTTTAACTCCCCCTCCCATTCCCACACTGATCTTTCTGTCCTGGGCCTCCTCCATTGCCAGAGTGAGACCCAGCACAAATTAGAGGAACAGCACCTCATATTTCGCTCGGGCAGCTTACAACCCAACGGTATGAACATTGACTTCTCTAACTTCGAGTAACCCTTGCTTTCCCTCTCTCTCCATCCCCACCCCATCCCAGTTCTCCGATTAGTTTCACTGTCCTCAGGATTAAATTTTAGATTGTATGCCTCATTACCATCTTCTCTTCAGCTAACAATGATCCATTCTACATTCTACATTTTCCTTGAGCCTCTTCCCCTTTGATTTCTCATTTTCACACCTCATTCTTCCATATCTCTATGTCTCCCTCTCCCCCGACTCTCCGTCTGTAGAAGGGCCTCGACCTGAAACGTCACCCATTCCTTCTCTCCAGAGATGCTGCCAGTCCCGCTGAGTTACTCCAGCATTTTGTGGCCTATCTTTGGTGTAAACCAGCATCTGCAGTTTTTGTCTACACATATGGAGTTGTTCAAGCAGACACAAAATGCTGGAGTAACTCAGCGGGACAGGCAGCATCTCTGGAGAGAAGGAATGGGTGACGTTTCGGGGTTGAGACCCTTCTTCAGACTGATGTCAGGGGAGTGGGCGGTACAGAGATAAAATGTAGTCGGAGACAGTAAACCGCCTGTCCCACTGTACGAGGGAATTCAAGAGTTCTCCCGCATTTTCCCCGATTCGAACTCGGAGAGGTGGGGAGGGGGAGAGGAGGAGGGGAGGAGAGGGAGAAGGGGGGAGTGGAAGAAGCGGGGAGGGGGAAAGAGGGAGAGGAAGGGGCAGGGAGAGGGGGAGGGATGGGGAGAGGGAGAGGGGGGTAGGGGAGAGGGAGAGGGGGAGAGGGAGAGGCGGGAAGGGAGAGGGGGGAAGAGGGAGAGGCAGGGAGAGAGGGAGAGGGAGAGGGATGGACAGGGAGGGGAGGAGAGAGTGGGGAGGAGGGATGCAGAGAGACGGGGAGGGGGAGAGGAGAGGAGGGGAATAGAGGGCCGGAGGGGGAAAGGCACTGAGAGGGAGACAGAGAACGGGAGAGCCAAGGAATGGGGAGACAGAGAAAAACATTTTTTACACAGAGAGTGGTGAATCTCTGGAATTCTCTGCCACAGAATGTAGTTGAGGCCACAGTTCATTGGCTATATTTAAGAGGGAGTTCGATGTGGCCGTTGTGGCTAAAGGGATCAGGGGGTATGGAGAGAAGGCAGGTACAGGATACTGAGTTGGATGATCAGCCATGATCATATTGAATGGCGGTGCAGGCTCGAAGGGCCGAATGGCCTACTCCTGCACCTATTTTCTATGTTTCTATGTTTAAGAGCGCTTTTCCATTTTATTCTGTTACTTATTCTGTTACCCAGTCAGTTATTTCATTTCTTTGAAGAGTTTTTTTCTTGTGGAGTTAACATGGTTAGCATTACATCACTGCACGCAAAGATTCTCTGAGGTTGGAAAATGTGGCTGTCTCCGTTCATTACTTACGACAACATAATTTGCAAACTTTGAACAAAATATACAGCGGTAATCTTTTCTTGGCCAATTCCTCAACTTTGTTTAGTGTCGGGAGGAACTGCAGGTGCTGGCTTACACCGAAGATAGGCACAAAATGCTGGAGTAACTCAGCGGGACAGACAGCATCTCTGGAGGGAATGGGTGACGTTTCGGGTCGAGACCCTTCTTCAGACTGATTCTCCTCAACTTTGTAGCCTTCTTGGCCCGATAAACCCTCTTCCAGGACTGTAAATATTGCTGTCCGCTGTACTTGTGGTTGCTAAACAGGGAATTTGTAAATATACCGTAGAATACAGCACTATGATAGATTAGTGTGGAACGTGACCCGAGTTAACTAAATACATGTTGAAGCAGCCGGTAACTTTGAAAAAGGTCACATTAATAAATTTACATTACTATGCACAATGAACCTTTTATGTCCGTGCCAGCTGGAGGTACATAGGTCCATTAGAAGTCAAGACCTTTAAACGGGTGGCTATGCACAAGACAATGCTGCAACAGGAGCCAACTAAAGGAGGGCATGAATATGCATTTCTGTTAATGTTTACCGTTATAAATAACCATGCAAATAATGCAATGCATTCATCCCAATGAGCTGGCCAGGCACAGACATTTGCAAATCACGGCCATCTGCACTGTTTGCTTGAGAACGATCACAAAAGGACACAAAGTGCTGGAGTAGCACAGCGGGTCAGGCAGCACCTCCGGAGAAGATGGATAGTTGGTCGAAACATTTTTTTTTTAGATTTTCTTTTAGATTCAATCTTGTGCCGTGTACAGTACAGAGACAACGGAATGCAGTTAGCATCTCACCCAGAAGAGCGAACATAGAATAATGAGCAGTAAAATATATATATATGTACAACAGTTGTAATAGTGCAATTTTTCTGGGGGAAGGAGCGTCCGGGGGGGGTGACTGGCAATCACCAAGGTGCAGAGTTAAGTAGTGTAACAGCCGCAGGGAAGTAGCTCTTCCTGAACCTGCTGGTCCGGCAACGGAGAGACCTATAGCGCCTCCCGGATGGGAGGAGGGTAAACAGTCCCCTAGTTCTGAGTTTAGCTTATTGTACCGAGGTACAGTGAAAAGCTTTTTGTTGCGTGCTATCCAGTCAGCAGAAAGACAATACATGATGACAGCATCTGCAGTCCGAAGAAGGGACTCGACCCAACAAAAAAGACACCCATTCCTTTTCTCCAGAGATGCTGCTGGTCCCGCTGAGTTGCTCCAGTTTACTGTGCCTATCTTTGGTTTAAACCAGCGCCTGCAGTTCCTTCCTACAGATCTGCAGTTTCTTCCTACACTGTTATTCATCATTCAGGCTCGTGCCGAGAACAGATTCCATGCACCCCGAGCAGAGGAGCGGCACAGTAGCACAGCTGCTGGAGCTGCTGCCCCTCAGCGCCGGAGACCCGGATTCCATCCTGATCGCGGGAGCTGTCAGTGTGGAGATTGCACATTCTCCCCGTGGCAGCACCTCATATTTCGCTTGGGCAGTTTGCACCCCAGCGGTATGAACATTGACTCCTCTAATTTCAGGTAGTCCTTACTATCTCCTCCACTTCTCAGCTCTCCCTCAGCCCTCTGGCACCACCTTTTCCTTTCTTCCTCCACCCTCCCATCAGTCTGAAGAAGGGTCTCGACCTGAAACGTCGCCTATTTCCTTCGCTCCATAGATGCTGCCTCACCCGCTGAGTTTCTCCAGCATTTTTGTCTACCTCCCCGTGACCATGTTGGTTTTCTCCATGTGCTCCTGTTTCTTCCCACATCTCAGAGATGTGTTGGTAGACACAAAATGCATGAATGACTCAGCGGGTCGAGACCCTTCTTCAGACTGAGAGTCAGGGGAGAGAGAAACCAGAGGTATGAAAAAGCGATGTGTGGGTTTGTAGGTTAATAGGCCTCTGTAAATTGCCCGTAACTTGTCGGGGGAATGGATGAGAAAGTGGGATAACATGGAACTGGTGCCTTTCTTCACTTCACAGTGAAATGTATTTTCTTAAAGACCAGTTACTAGGACCAGAGGTCACAGCCTCAAAATTAAAGGACGTTCCTTTAGGAAGGAGATGAGAAGGAATTTGTTTGGTCAGAGGGCGGGGAATTGGTGGAATTCATTGCCACAGAAGGCTGTGGGGCCCAAGTCAATGGAGATTTTTAAGGCAGAGATAGATTCTTGATTAGTACAGTGTCAGAGGTTATGGGGAGATGGCAGGAGAATGGGGTTAGGAGATATATCAGCCATGATTGAATGGCGGATGGGCCGAATGGCCTAATTCTGCTCCTATCACTAATGAACCTTTTCTAAAGCAAACCATTTTGTTCATAAGAAAACCCCCTAAACAAGCTACTGAGCAGATTAATCTGCTTTCAGTTAAGTTAGCTGAAGATTAACATGAAGATTCAAACCTTTTAAGAAACATTTAGGCAGGCACATGGATAGGTCAGGTTTAGAGGGATAGGGGCCAAAAGCAGCAACGTGGGACCAGTGTAGATGGGACATGTTGGTCGGCGTGGGCAAGTTGAGCCGAAGGGCCTGTTTCCACGCTGAATGACTCCATTAATTATTCCTGGATAAAAGGAACGGGTGAGACCCAAAACTTCACCCATTCCTCCTATCCAGAGATGCTGCCTGTCTCGCTGAGTTGCTCCAGTATTTTGTGTCTATCTTCGGTGTAAACCAGCATCTGCAGTTCCTTCCTCCACTATTATCATTCATAGAGTCATAGAATGATACAGTGTGGTAACAGGCCCTTCTCAACATGCCCACACTGGCCAACATGCCCCAGCTACACGTCCCATCTGCCTGCGTTTGGTCCATATCTCTCCTAAAGGGGCTGTCCCACTGCGGCAACCTAATTGGTGAGTTTAGAAGAGTTTAGGAGTTTGAAAAAGTATCATGTTGAAGACCTCCTTCGACTATGTGGAAGAGTAGCTTTGACTAGCTACGACTAGCTTCGGGAAAACTGGACACCGAATGGTGGAGAGTGAAGACGACCTCCTTCGATCTCCTTCGACCACCCTTCGACTATGATGAAGACTATCTATGAATACCTTCGACTACCTTCGATTACCTACGAATAACATGCCGACCTACTACGACCTACCTCGACTAAGCCTATGAGTAAAAAAAGTATCGAATTTTTTCCATGGCGACCTTTTTTTACTCACGGGCATTTTTCAACATGTTGAAAAATACGCCGCAACCTAGCTGAGGCCTCGAGTACGCGGGGACTACTCTCGAGCATGAAAGAGAGTTACAAAGACCTCCTAGGACCTCGTGTCGACCATGCTGCGAGTATGAGTCGAGGGCAAACTCTTCTGAACTCGCGGATTAGGTCCCCGCAGTGGGACAGCCCCTTAACTTGTCCTGTCCATGTACCTGTTCAAATGTCTCTTGTACTTTGCAATACAGGTGCACAACCTTTTATCCGAAAGCCTTGGGACCAGACACTTCTCGGATTTTGGAATTTTTCCGATTTCGGAATGGAAGATTTTTAGCGTAGATTAGGTAGGTAGCGCGGGCGGCTTGAAAAGTCTGGAACGGCTGCCTCCACCCCGGAGACCGGGGAATCATTGTAAATGATTGCTTAAATTTTAGTCAGTTAGTTTGGAGGGATTTTATGTGGTGGGGGGGGTGAAGGGGGAAACTTTAATTCTTAGTCCCCTACCTGGTCGGAGAGGCGGGGAGCGGGCAATGCCTTACCGGGTCGCCGTGCAGTAAGCTCCGGAGCGCTGTGGCCGCCGACTCCCAACATCGCGGAGCTGGGGCTGCGGGCGTCCGGTCGCGGGCGGCGCCGGTTGGAGCTCCGACCCCGGCAACTCTACCCCTGGCTGCGCGGCGCTCCAAATCCAGCGCCGCCCGCTGCTGGACGCCCGCAGCCCCAGCTCCGCGATGTTGGGAGTCGGCGGCCACAGCGCTGGGATACCAGCGGGGAGCGGGCAATGCTTTACCGGGTCACCGTGCGGTAAGCTCCGGAGCGCTGTGGCCGCCGACTCCCAACATCGCGGAGCTGGGGCTGCGGGCGTCCGGTCGCGGGCGGCGCTGGATTTGGAGCACCGCGCAGCCAGGGGTAGAGTTGCCGGGGTCGGAGCTACAACCGGTGCCGCCCACGGCCGGACGCCTGCAGCCCCAGCTCCGCGATGTTGGGAGTCGGCGGCCACAGTGCTCCGGAGCTTACTGCACGGCGACCCGGTAAGGCATTGCCCGCTCCCCGCCTCTCCGACCAGGTAGGGGACTAAGAATTAAAGTTTCCCCCTTTACCCCCTCCCCCCCTCCAAACTAACTGACTAACATTTAAGCAATGATTTACAGATGTTTAAGTGTCTCCCCGGTCTCTGGGAAGGAGGCAGCCGCTACAATAGTACAGACCTGGGTTGACCGTAGGTCGTTTCGGGTCAAGTTTGGCGCCAAACGCGAGCTTTGGTGTGCAGACGACATCCTGGAAAAATGTCCGGTTTTCGGAGCTTTTTGGTTTCCGGAACTCCGTAAAAATGGTTGTGCACCTGTAGTACCAGCCTCAATGACCTCCTCTGGCAGCTCATTCCATACACCCACCACCTTTTGTGTGAAAAAGCTAACCCTCAGATTCCTATGAAATCATTTCCCCTTCACCTTAAACCTATGTCCTCTGGTCCTCGGTTCCCCCACTCTGGGCAAGAGACTGTGCATCCACCCGCTCTATTCTCCTCATGATCTTATACACCTGTATAATATCACCCCTCATATTCCTCTGCATATATCGTTAAAATGACAGATGGATACAGATGGCCTGTAACGTCCTATCTTAATCTGAGTGAGCTGCGTGACACCTCTAACGGATGCTGCCAAATATCAACGTTGGAAGTGACTCAGTTAAAATTTCTGGGGAATGAAACGTTGAAGACATGTGTATCAAAATTCAGGAAACCACAATGACTCTGGAGGCATGTGGCCTAACAAGTCAACTGCCATTCAAACTTGTGATACCAGCCTCAGTCATGAGGGTGTCCTGCTGACTTATTAAAGTTCTCCGCAAAGCTGGCTGTACTCATGGTGGGCGTGAACTACATGCAATGGTGCAAGACTGCATGCAGTAACACCTGCGCTAATCCACCTTTGCATGCAATGCAAGAACACCAAAAGAGTTTAAATGTACAAATAAAAAAACACTTCAGTTGTCTTTCAATGCTAACCTTCATTCATCAGGGGCATTGAATATAAGAATCAGGAAGTCATGATGCTCGATAAGACTTTGGTTAGGCCGCAGTTGGAGTGTTGCTTGCAGTTCTGGCCACCCCATGAGAGGAAGCATGTGGAGGTTTTGGAGAGGGTGCAGAAGACGTTCTGGATTAGGAGGTACTAGGTTCAAGGAGAGGTTGGACAAACTCGAGTTGCTTTCTCTAGAATACCGGTAGTTGAGGGGATACATAAGTTCATAAGTCCTAGGAGCAGAATATGGCCATTTGGTCCATCAAGTCTACTCCGCCACTCAATCATGGCTGATCTGTCATTCCCTCTCAACCCCATTCTCCTGCCTTCGCCCTATAACCCCTGACACCCTTACTAATCAGGAAACCTGATAGATACAGGATGTATCTCTATTAAATTTTGAGAGGCATAGGTAGGGTAGGCATTCAGAACCTTTTCCCAGCGTGGGAATGTCAAAGACTAGAGGGCGTAACTTGAAGATTAGAGGGGCAAAGTTCAAAGGAGATGTACGGGGCAATTATTTTTTTACACAGACGGTGGTGAGTGCTGGGAACATGCTGCCAGGGATGGCGGTGGAGGCAGGTATGATAGTGGTGCTTAAGAGTCTTTTAGATGGGCGCCTACGCTGTACTGTACAAAAAATAAAGACAGTATCAGTTTAGTTTATTGTCACGTGTACCGAGATACAGTGAAAAGCTTTTGTTGTGTGCTGTCCAGTCAATGTAAGGGCAATACATGATTACAATCGAATCATTTACAGTGTTCAGGTACATGATATGGGAATAACGTTTAGTGCAAGGTAAAGCCCAATCAAAGATAGTCCGAGGGTCTCCAAATTGGTAAATAGTAGTTCAGGACTGTTCTTTAGTTGTGGTAGGATGGTTCAGTTGCCTGATAACAGCTGGGAAGAAACTGTCCCTGAATCTGGAGGTGTGCGTTTTCACACTTCTATATCTTTTGCCCGATGGTAGAGGGGAGAAGAGGGAGGGACCAGGGTGCGACTCGTCCTTGCATCAAGTGAGTGGGGGGGGAAAAAGCTCAGGATTCAGTAAGAATCTATGTCCGGTCCATTGTAAGCTTTCCATTTGTTTTGTAATATTGATCATGTACCTTATAGAATAACGCATGATAGCACCTAGATTTCTTTCCCATTCAACATATACCAACAACTAGAGAGCAGTCCTCAGCTACTACCTTCTTCATTGGAGACCATCGAATTATCTTTGATTGGACTTTATTTAGCACTAAACATTATTCACGTTATTCCCTTTACCCTGTATCTATACACTGTGGATGGCTCGATTGCAATCATGTATCGTCTTTCCGCTGACTGGTTAGCACGCAACTAAAGTTATTACTGTACCTCGGTGTACATGACAATAAACTAAACTCCAACTCACATTTTAGCAATGTCTTCAAATGCATGACTATAATAAGGAATAAGCAATATTGACTTTTGAACCTGCTCTCCATTCAATGTCATGGCTCATCTTGTGTTCCAAGTCTAATTTAAACACCTATAAGCTCCAATTTCCTTGATGCATTAAAATACATTGATCTAAGTTGTCAGCACACCTGACTATGCAAGCTGCAAAATTCCACCACCTGTCCCCTCACCTCCCAATTAAACTTCCTTTGATAAAAATCATGACAAAACCAGGTCCGATGAAGGGTCCTGTCCTTCAGTGGCACGGTGGCGCAGCGGCAGTGTGTTGCTGCCTTACAGCGTCAGGGACCCGGGTTCGATCCTGACTACGGGTGGAGTTTGTACGTTCTCCCTGTGACCTTGTGGGTTTTCTCCGGGTGTTCTGGTTTCCTCCCACACTCCAAAAACACGCAGGTTTGTAGGTAAATTGGCTTCGGTAAAGTTGTAAATTGTCCCTAGTGTGTAGGATATTGCCAGTGGACTGCAGGATCGCTGGCGAACTCGGTGGGCCGAGGGGCCTGTTTCCACTCTGTACCGCAAAAGACTAAAGATATGTCACTTATCCATGCTCTCCAGTAATGCTTCCTGATTAGTATAGGTGTCAGGGGTTATGCGGAGAAGGCAAGAGAATGGGGTCAGGAGGGAGAGTTAGATCAGCCATGATTGAATGGCGGAGTAGACTTGATGGGCCGAATGGCCTAATTCTACTCGTATTCCTTAAAGCTTTATGCTGCCTGACTCACTGAGTTACTCCAGCACTTTGTGCCTTCCTCTGGAAAACATGGGGCTCCTTCCACTTCTCAGGGGCCTCGGCAACCTTGGAGTGGAAGCCTGTTATCCTCAAGTACAAGGGCCGATCAAAGATGAAGATAACCACTCGACACAGGAACCCTAACCAACCAGACCACTGTCCAGCAGTTGGGAGCCAAGTAATCCCCAGAGGACGATGACACATGCATGAGAACGCAGACTGAAGTGTCTAATTGTGCTTGTGCCAGAACATAACGAGATTTTAATAAACATATTCTACAAGAGAAATGGAAAATAACAAATCTGTTATCAAACACTGCCAAAGAAAGTCAAACTTTCAATGGAGAAGACGTCTGACTGGGTGTAGTAATTTAAGAATGTTTTTGCGCAGTTCTCTCGGAAGACAGGTTATTGATTGACTCCTGCAGGAATCTACTCAGGGAGTTGCACTTCACATTCCATATCGTAGAGGGAGATGACATAATGTTATTTAATTCGCAAAACGACATTGAGATCTGTGCAGACGCCAGAACCAGGATAAGAGACGATTTAGCAGCGAGACGAATGCTGTGAACTATTGGAATTCTCTGCCGTGGAAGGCTGTGAGAGCTCGGTTACATTCAAGACTGAGCTGATGGGAGTGTGATGACAGCATTGTTGAGGATGAAGATCAATGGGCTCAAGGCCATGTGCACTACGTAAAATTGTAGTGTGTTGGAAGGAACTGCAGATGCTGGTTTACACTGTAGACACAAAATGCTGGAGTAACTCAGCAGGACAGGCAGCATCTCTGGAGAAGGAATGGGCGACGCTTCGGGTCGAGACCCTTCTTCAGATCCTGAAGAGTTTGAAGAACGGTCTCGACCCGAAACGTCACCCATTCCTTCTCTCCAGAGATGCTGCCTGCTCTGCTGAGTTTCTCCAGCATTTTGTGTCTATCTACTTGTGTTTCTAGCATGGGAACAAAAGTGGAGAGGATAAGGCAAAAGTGGAGAGGAGAAAGCAAAGGTTTGCAAGGGGGATACCAGAAACATGAGGCTATCAGAAAGAAATGAACTGGCTTGATCTCTTTAGATAAGGATGCTGACTGATTGAATGGAGTTGATTAAAACTGAATGTTCAGCTAGATACAGCATGGAAACAGCCCCTTCAAACCATCGAGTCCACGGTGACCATCGATCCCTCGATCACACGAGTTCTATGTTATCCCGCTTTCTCACCCCTTCCCTGCACGCTTGGGACAATTTACAGAGGCTAATAAACCTGCAAATACACCCGTCTTTGAGGAAACCGGAGCACCCGGAGGAAACTCACGTGGTCACAGGGAGAACGTGCAAACAACGGACGCAGACAGCACGAGGTCAGGATCGAACTGGGGTCTCGGGCGCTACAAGGCACCAACATCTACCAGTTTACTATATGTTTAGTTCTGCCACCGTTGCAGCACCACTGTGCTATCCTTAAAGGGCCTGTCCCACTTTGCGATTTTTTTCGGCGACTGACAAAGTCGACGACTGACGCCCGTAGTCGCCCTAAAACCCGTCAAGTTGTACGACACTCTGCGTCATCGTCACGTCAAGCTACGCCACTCCACGTCACCCGCCTTCACAACACAAGAAGGTTACACGGAAGTATAATAATCACATTGGAAATGAACTTATCTGCAATAAATCTAAGGACCAATAACTTTTTAAGAAATAAATTGTTTATTTAACGTCAGCGTCACCCGCAGGACAGCGCACGTCAGCGTGTGACAGGGCGCACAACATGATAAGCCACCCAGATGTCGCCTGAAGATTTTGAACGTTCCAAAGTCCAGGGGCGGCAGGGAGACTCTGCGTCTCACTACATCCGTCACCCCGCGTCACGCCCCGACCACGCCGCGACAACCACTTTTCAGGCTATCGCCGAAAATGTCGCCCAAGTGGGACAGGCCCTTTAGTGTAAAGAACAATTCACACCTCTGCTATCCTCACCTCCTCACCTCCTCACCTCCTTACCTCCTTACCTCCTTACCTCCTCACCTCCTCACCTCCTCACCTCCTTACCTCCTTACCTCCTTACCTCCTCACCTCCTTACCTCCTCACCTTACATCTTTTGTGTTTTCACCTCTGGACTTTGTTCAACCATCCACCTATTAAAAAAAACACCTCACCTATATCCGCCTATCACTTGCCAGGCTCTGCCTGTCTTCTCCTCTCTTCCACCTGCCTTCCCTTCCCCACCACAATCAGTCTGAAGAAATGGCACCTATTCATGTTCTCCAGATGCTGCCTGACCCGCTGAGTTACGCTGCCAGCATGTTATTTTTTAAATATATATATACAATGTACTTTTGAATGTAATTATATTATGGGAGTTCTCTTGCATGTAGAGGTGTCCATAAGTTCAGTAACCTGGCTTGTAGAATGTGTGTGCATAGTGTGTACATGGGGCAGCACGGTGGAGCAGCAGTAGAGTTACTGACTTAAAATGCCAGAGACCTGGGTTCAATTCTGACCAAGGCTGCTGTCTGTACGGAGTTTGCACGTTCTCCCCGTGACCAAGTGGGTTTTCTCGGGAGCACTGGTTCCCTCCCACACTCCAAAGACGTACAGGTTTGTAGGTTAATATGGCTTCGGTACAAAACTTATATTATCCCTAGTGTGTAGAATAGTGCTAGTGTACGGGGATCGCTATTCGGCACGGTCTCAGTGGGCCGAAGGTCCTGTTTCCACGTCGTATCTCGAAACTAAACATGAATTACAACCTTCAGAGATGAGAATAAGGCTAACTAAGCACTAGTGACACCTAGAGGAAGGATGAAGAATGCAGGCACAAGGAACTGCAGATGCTGGAATCTTGAGCAAAACAAAGTGATGGGGGATCGACACAAAAAGCTGGAGTAACTCAGCGGACCAGGCAGCATCTCTGGAGAGAAGGAATGGGTGACATTTCGGGTCAAGACCCTTCTTCAGACTGGTTGGGGATAAGGGAAACGAGAGATATAGATGGTGATGTGGAGAGATAATGAACAATGAAAGAACGATATGCAAAAAAAAGTAACAAGGATAAAGGAAACAGGCCATTGTCAGCTGTTTGTTGGGTGAAGAGAAGCTAGTGTGACTTGGGTGGGGGAGGGATAGAGAGAGAGGGAATGCCGGGGCTACCTGAAGTGAGAGAAATCAATATTCATACCACTGAGCTGTAAGCTGCCCAGGGGAAATATGAGATGCTGTTCCTCTAACAGTGCTGGAGGAACTCAGTGGGTCAGACAGCATCTGTGGTGGAAATGGACAGGTGATGTTTCGGGTTTGGACTGACCGATCAGATCAGACTGATCTGAAGAAGGGTCCCGACGTGTAAAGCTCTCGGTCCAGTTCCTCCGCAGATGCTGCCCGACTCCCCTGAGTTCCTCCAGCACTTTGGACAAAGAATGCTGATCATAGCACTTGATGTAACACAAGCAGGATTAACAAACCCATCAGGATGGCTGGCTCTGTCCTGGGGTCGGATTTGGAGTTGGATTCACGGGAGGTGGTCTTGGAGGGCAGGATGCTCCTCAAACTGCAGAGCATTCTGGACAATACAGCTCACCCCCCTCCATGACACACTGGTCAATCTGAGGAGCAGCTTCAGCAACAGACTGGTTCCACCAAGATGCAGCACAGAACGCCACAGGTGATCCTTCTTCCCTGTGGCTATCAAGCTGTACAACTCCTCCCCCTTCTGTCATGGGATCGATTGACTCCCCGCCGCCCCCACCCCCGCGTCCCCAATCTTTTTCACTCGTCACTTGAATTTCATGTTTCATAGATCTTGTGTTTTATGACTGTTGGCAAACCAATTTCCCTCCTGGGATTAATAAAGTTCTATCATATCGTATCGTAAAAAAAATTCCTATGCTTAAAGGAAACCGTTATATTTTACCAGTTCTATCCAGGAGTTAATGCTGATGGTGACAGGATCCAAGGATTCCACATAGTGCCACCAATGTCTGGGGACAAACAGGACCTATGAGGAGAAAGAAGAGATAATGCATGGTTAACTAAATCCACTGTGAGAAATATCTGTGCATTGTTTCCATAAGACATAGGATCAAAATTCAGTCGCATAATTACTCCACTGATTACAAACTCGTGGCATTGATTAATAATCAATCAATATTAATGGTGGTGGCATAGCGGTTGAGCTGCTGCCCTACAGTGGGGTTTGATCCTGACTACGGACGCTGTCTGTACGGAGATTGTACGTTCTCCCTGTGACCGCGTGGGTTTTCCTCCGCGACCTCCGGTTTCCTCCCTCACTACCAAGACGTGCGGGTTTGTAGGTTAATTAGCTTCTGTAAATTGTCCATAGTGTGTAGGATAGAAAACATAGAAACATAGAAAATAGGTGCAGGAGGAGGCCATTCGGCCCTTCGAGCCAGCACAGTGCTAGTGTATGAAGTGATCGCTGGTCGGTGCGGACTTGGTGGGCCGAATAGCCCATTTCCACACTGTACCTCTCAAGTCTAAAGTCAAGCCAAAAGTCTAAAAATATATCTTACTTGAGACCAAATCGTCACCGAAAACTGGATTTCTGATATTGGCCTGGATGCCTCAGGATTCACCATCAACCTCAACATTAAATCTGAAGTAGGGTCTCGACCAGAAAAGTCACTAATTCCTTCTCTGCAGAGATGCTGCCTGCCCTGTTGAGTTTCTCCAGCTTTTTGTGTCTATCTTTGGCCATGGACATGTTGTGCTATCTTCTGCCCTGTTGACTTTCTTTGGATCAATTTTATTTACTATCTAATTGTATTCCATTAAATAATCAAGTACTGAATTATTTAATTGCATGAACAGATTAAAAACATTTTTTTTCCCCCAATTAGTGCCTTGCATTTTTGGAAATCCCAGAACTCTAAACTACACACAACTAAACAAGGGAGGCAAGACTTTGCTTCCAGATATTCAGTAAAGTAAGGCAAATTATCTTGGAATCTTTATCCTTTTTAAATAGCAGCCATCTGTTATATGTCTCATTGCCTCAGCAAAATATTCAGCCAAAAACATAATCCATGTCACAAATGAGCAAATAGGCTGAATTTACACCAAGATGCTTCACCATACCTGGTACCCATCCAAAACATCTAAACTCCTTACACCCTCCAGGGGCTGGTTTAAGTAAGTAAGTAAGTAAGTTTATTGACCAGGTATTCACATACAAGGAATTTGCCTTGGTGCTCCGCCCACAAGTAACAACATGACATACAGTGACAGTTACGAATGACTCAGAAAACACTAAACATTAATAATAATAAAACATTAATGATAAAACACCATTGATCTAGCATGTGAACCAACAAAATACCAGATCAAAGGGAGGCTACACATTTTTGGCTGTTGAGTAGAGCAACTACTCGTGGATAAAAACTGTTTTTATGTCTGGCTGTGGCAGCTTTGACAATCCGGAGTCGCCTTCCAGAGGGAAGTGATTCAAAGAGTTTGTGGCCAGGGTGAGAGGGGTCAGAGATGATCTTGCCCGCTCGCTTCCTGGCCCTTGCAGTGTACAGTTCATCAATGGAGGGAAGGTTGCAGCCAATAACCTTCTCTGCTGATCGGACGATTCGCTGCAGCCTCCAGGTGTCGTGCTTGGTGGCTGAGCCAAACCAGACCACGATGGAGAAGGTGAGAACAGACTCTATGCTGGCCTTGTAGAATTGGACCATCATTGCCAGTGGCAGATTGTGCTTCCTCAGCTGCCGCAGGAAGTACATCCTCTGTTGTGCCTTTTTGACTGTGGAGTTGATGGTAGCCCCCTATTTAAGGTCCTTGGAGATGATGGTTCCCAGGAACCAGTTTACACAAAAGTACTGTCATTTAGACAGGTACAATTAATAGGACATGTTTAGAGGGATATGGGCAAAACACAGGCTGGTAGTGTAGATGGGACCTGTAGGCCGATGTGGGCAAGTTGAGCCGAAGGGCCTGTTTCCACATGCTGTAAGACTCTATGACTGTAACTCAGCGGGTCAGGCAGCATCTCTGGAGAACATGGACAGGTTCTAAGGTAGACACAACATGCTGCAGTAACTCAGCGGGTGAGGCACCATCTATGAAGAGAAGGAATGGGCGACGTTTCGGGTTGAGACCCTTCTTCAGACTGATGTCGGGGTTGGGAGCGGGTCAAAGATAGAAAGTAGGCAGAGATGGTAGGACTAGTTGGGGAACTGGGAAGGGGGAGGGGATGGAGAGAGAAAACAAGGGCTATCTGAAGGGACTATCTGAAGTTAGAGAAGTCGACGTTCATACTGCTGGGGTGTAAACTACACAATTCCAAGAACTCTCCCGATCAAACTCGTGGTAAGCACGGAGAATGAACGTGGCGGGTACGTTGGAGCTCGGGGACGTCTCTTAGCGCTAACGGCAGGTAATCGGGAAGACTCGCTAACGGCAGGTAAGTTCGGGAAGACTCGGGTAGATTTTTCAACATGATGAAAAATGTCCACGAGAGCCCCGAATACCGACGAGTGGCCATTACTGTAAATCTCCGAGTTCGAATCGGGAGAACTCTTGGAATGAACTCGTACCGTGGGACAGGGCTTTAACTAGAGAGCAGTCCCGACCTCCCGTCTACCTCATTGTAGATCTTCAGACTATCTTTAATTGGACTTTACTGAACTTTATCTTGCATTATATGTAATTCCCTTAATCTGTATCTCGACATTGTGGACGGCTTGATTGTAATCATGTATAATTTTTCTGCTGACTGGATAGCATGCAACAAAATGCTTTCCACTTGTACCTCGGTACACGTGACAATAAACTAAACTACAGTGCTGATAAATGGGATTATCATAAATGGGGTCTGAAGAAAGGTCTTGACCCGAAACGTCACCCATTCCTTCTCTCCAAGAGATGCTGCCTGCACTGAGTTACTCCAGCATTTTGTGTCTATCTTCGCTGTACACATGGGTACGCGATGGGAGGCATGACGAGGGCCTGTTTCTGTGCTGGACAACTCTATTCTGCAGTTCTCTGGAGCATGACTTTAATCAACAACCTTCTGACTCGGAGCTGAGAGAGCAACCAGCCGACTGAACCGGAGCTAGTCAGGGTGGCCAGTGAGTGACTACAACTGCAAATGAAAACTACTCATCTGCTGTGTTTTTGCAGATGTAATTACTTAGGAGCAACTGAAATATAGCTGGTGACAGCGTTGTCACAAATACTAATGATTAAGTGGCGTTGCTATTCAAATTGTTATTTTTCTTTTGGCCCATCTGAGCATTGAGCTTTGACAGCTGCGATCCAGAGAGAAAAGATGCCCGAAACACAAAAGACATGATTCTGTGAAAGAGATATGTCGAGGTGGAGGTGGGATTGTGGGGGAAAGGAGAAGAATGCAAGTGACAGAGTAAGGATAATTTAAATGAAAAATCAAATGCAAAAATGCCAATCATAGCAGCACGACAATTGCTCCAAAGATAAATGCAGTGTTTCTACGAGATTTAAAATAAAAAGCTGAATATTTTAACATCTAAGAGTCATAAAATTAGTCCATGTTTAGTTTAGTTTAGAAGTACAGCGCGGAAACAGGCCCTTTGGCCCACCGAGTCCAGACCGGCCAGCGATCTCTGCACGCTGCTGGCATTATCCAACACACTCGGGACAATTTACAATTTTTAACAAAGCCAATTAACCTACATACCTGTACATCTTTGTAGTGTGGGAGGAAACCAGAGCACTCTGATAAAACCCACGCGGTCACAGGGAGAACGTACAAATGCCGTACAGACAGCACCCATAGTCAGGATTGAACCCGGGTCTCTGGCGCTGTAAGGCAGCAACTCTACCGCTGCATAGCCGTGCCGCCATGTGTTGGGTATCTCCCAGGTTTCTTGGTTAGAAAGGTTTGGACTGGAGAAGGCAGGAGAAAGGGGCTGAGAGGGCAAAATAGATTACCCATGATCAAATGGTGGTGCAGAGCCGAATGGCCTAATTATGCTCCCATGTCTTATGAACATGACTTTCAGCTCCACTTCAGAAACTAGGTTGACATTTAAAAGTACAGCGTTGTCTGCGACACTCTCAGAAGTGACGCCTTTTGTTTTAAAACAATAAACAATGTCCTTTTCTCAATAAATTAAATATAAAACCATGGCCCAATTTTAGCAAGCACGCTCTCTGGTTCTCAGTGTTGTCACCAATAGAGTGCCCCTCTATTTAGAACATTATACCCTAGATCTGGAAATGGAGACATTGCAAAATTACTGTGCACAAGCTAGATTTTTTTGTTTAGTTTAGAGATACAGCACGGAAACAGGCCCACCGGGTCCACGCCGAACAGCGATCCCCGCATATTAACACTGTCCTACACACACTAGGGACAATTTGTACATTTACCAAGCCAATTAACCTATACACCTGTGCATCTTTGGAGTGTAGGAGGAAACAGAAGATCTCGGAGAAAACCCACGCAGGTCACGGGGAGAACGTACAAACTCCGTACAGACAGCACCCGTAGTCGGGATCGAACCCGGGTCTCTGACGCTGCTTTCGCTGTAGGGCAGTAACTCTACCGCTGTGCCATTGTGCCGCCAAATTATCTATATTACTAAAACTCTGATCTTGACCACTTTTGGCCCACTGTGCTGCGATTTCCGACAGAACGCCACCACCTACGGCCGTCATTTTTGGCCACCTCGCTCAGAGCCCCCCTCCGCCTTACGGGTGCGGTGGATTTTTCCCATCTATGACAAATCAGAGATATATTAATGTTTTTAAAAAACATTCTCTCTGCTGCCCCTGCTGGAGGGAGGGGGAGGGGACTATAAAACCAGGAAGTGGTGTGCCTCACTCAGTCTCTGCAAGATGGATGAAGCCAAGGGTCACGTCTCTCTGAGCTCTGAATAACACTGAACAAATGTCTACACAACAGTGAGTCCCCTTAATGTGGTTTGAAAATGAAAATATGGTTTGTTTGAAGTAAAAAGGCACTGCCTGCAAATGGTTGTATGGGTGCTTTGGCTTGAAGTTGAAATGCACTACTTACTGCAAATAGTGGCTTGGGTGCTTTGGCATTAAGTTGAAAGGCACTACTTATTGCAAATAGTGGCTTGGGTGCTTTGGCTTGAAGTTGAAAGGCACTACTTACTGCAAAAGGTGGCTTGGGAGCTTTGGCTTGAAGTTGAAAGGCACTATTTACTGCAAATGGTGGTGTGGGTGCATTGGCTTGAAGTTGAAAGGCACTACTTACTGCAAATGGTGGCATGAAGTTGAAAGGCACTACATACTGCAAATGGTAGCTTGGGTGCTTTGGCTTGAAGTTGAAAGGCACTACTTACTGCAAAAGGTGGCTTGGGAGCTTTGGCTTGAAGTTGAAAGGCACTATTTACTGCAAATGGTGGTGTGGGTGCATTGGCTTGAAGTTGAAAGGCACTACTTACTGCAAATGGTGGCATGAAGTTGAAAGGCACTACATACTGCAAATGGTAGCTTGGGTGCTTTGGCTTGAAGTTGAAAGGCACTACTTACTGCAAATGGTGGCATGAAGTTGAAAGGCACTACTTACTGCAAATGGTGGCATGAGGTTGAAAGGCACTACATACTGCAAATGGTAGCTTGGGCGCTTTGGCTTGAAGTTGAAAGGCACTACATACTGCAAATGGTAGCTTGGGTGCTTTGGCTTGAAGTTGAAAGGCACTACTTCCTGCAAATGGTGGCTTGGGTGCTTTGCTTTAAATTGAAAGGCACTACTTACTGCAAATGGTGGCTTGGGTGCTTTGGCATTAAGTTGAAAGGCACTACTTACTGCAAATGGTGGCTTGGGTGCTTTGGCTTGAAGTTGAAAGGCATTATTTACTGCAAATGGTGGTGTGGGTGCATTGGCTTGAAGTTGAAAGGCACTACTTACTGCAAATGGTGGCATGAAGTTGAAAGGCATTACATACTGCAAATGGTAGCTTGGGTGCTTTGGCTTGAAGTTGAAAGGCACTATTTACTGCAAATGGTGGTGTGAGTGCATTGGCTTGAAGATGAAAGGCACTACTTACTGCAAATGGTGGCATGAAGTTGAAAGGCACTACATACTGCAAATGGTAGCTTGGGTGCTTTGGCTTGAAGTTGAAAGGCACTACTTACTGCAAATGGTGGCTTGGGTGCTTTGGCATTAAGTTGAAAGGCACTACTTACTGCAAATGGTGGCTTGGGTGCTTTGGCTTGAAGTTGATAGGCACTATTTACTGCAAATCGTGGCTTGTGTGCTATGGCTTGAAGTTGAAAGGCACTACTTACTGCAAATGGTGGCTTGGGTGCTTTGGCTTGAAGTTGAAAGGCACTACTTACTGCAAATGGTGGCTTGGGTGCTTTGGCTTGAAGTTGAAAGGCACTACTTACTGCAAATGGTGGCTTGGGTGCTTTGGCTTGAAGTTGAAAGGCGCTTCTTACTGCAAATGGTGGCTTGTGTGCTTTGGCTTTAAGTTGAAAGGCACTACTTACTGCAAATGGTGGCTTGGGTGCTTTGGCTTGAAGTTGAAAGGCACTACTTACTGCAAATTGTGGCATGAAGTTGAAAGGCACTACTTACTGCAAATGGTGACGGGTGCTTTGGCTTGAAGTTGAAAGGCACTACTGCAAATGCATTTACTTCCTGTTTGCACTGTATATTGATTTTAGATAAAACGCTACCACTTACAGCTGTGATTTTTGGCCATCTTACTCAGTCCCCCTCCGCTGAGCAGGTGCAGCGAATTCTTCCCATCAATGAAAAATACAAGTGTTATTAATGTTTAAAAAATGTTGAGAATCTCACTCCTGTCAATCACGCCATGAAAGCCACACCTTTTCCGGCGGGAGGGGTTATAAAACCTGGAAGTGTGGGTGTGGCTCAGTCTCTGCATGATGGGGGAGGGAGAGGTCACGACTGTCTGAGCTGTGAATCAACTGAACACACTGAATGTCTACTGAACTGTGAGTTTGGTGTTTTGTGTGGTTTTATGGTGGTTTCACCCTGCATGAAATGGTATGAAGCTGCATTTGAATTTGGTGGCCTTGCACCCTGCTTGAAATGGAATGAAACTGCACTTGAATTTGGTGGCCTTGCATCCTGCTTGAAGTGGAATGAAACTGCACGTGAATTTGGCCGCCTTGCATCCTGCTTGAAGTGGTAGGAAACTGCATTTGAATTTGGTGGCCTTGCACCCTGCTCAAAGTGGTAAGAAACAAAGTGCACTTGAATTTGGTGGCCTTGCACCCTGCTTGAAATGGTAGGAACATGGATTTGAATTTGGTGGCCTTGCACCCTGCTTGAAAAGGAATTTCAAGGAATAGTCATGAGTCAACTGCCAGCCCACCAACCGTGACGAGGGCCTGTTTCTGTGCTGGACAACTCTATTCTGCAGTTCTCTGGAGCATGACTTTAATCAACAACCTTCTGACTCGGAGCTGAGAGAGCAACCAGCCGACTGAACCGGAGCTAGTCAGGGTGGCCAGTGAGTGACTACAACTGCAAATGAAAACTACACATCTGCTGTGTTTTTGCACCGCTAGACATTCCCATGGCTACAGTGACGGCAGTTCAGTGTGATCGCTAAGACTGCAGATATTGTTTTCTGGGCACAGCTCCGAGCTTCCGCACTGTAAATGAGCTGATTACTGGGTTAACAGATGTAATTACTTAGGAGCAACTGAAATATAGCTGGTGACAGCGTTGTCACAAATACTAATGACTAAGTGGCGTTGCTCTTCAAATTGTTATTTTTCTTTTGGCCCATCTGAGCATTGAGCTTTGACAGCTGCAATTCAGAGAGAAAAGATGCCCGAAACACAAAAGACACAATTCTGTGAAAGAGATATGTCGAGGTGGAGGTGGGATTGTGGGGGAAAGGAGAAGAATGCAAGTGACAGAGTAAGGACAATTTACTCAACACACTCCAACACATTCGGGACAATTTACAATTTTTAACAAAGCCAATTAACCTACAGACCTGTACATCTTTGGAGTGTGGGAGGAAACCAGAGCACTCTGATAAAACCCACGCGGTCACAGGGAGAACGTACAAATGCCGTACAGACAGCACCCATAGTCAGGATTGAACCCGGGTCTCTGGTGCTGTAAGGCAGCATCTCTACCGCTGCATCGCCGTGCTGCCATGTGTTGGGTATCTCCCAGGTTTCTTGGTTAGAAAGGTTTGGACTGGAGAAAGCAGGAGAAAGGGGCTGAGAGAGCAAAATAGATTACCCATGATCAAATGGTGGTGCAGAGCCGAATGGCCTAATTCTGCTCCCATGTCTTATGAACATGACTTTCAGCTCCACTTCAGAAACTAGGTTGACACTTAAAGTGCTTTCTCACGGGGCGACTTGACGCAAGATGTAACCAGAGTGAAGTGGTCGTGGTCTAGCACGATATCACACGATATAACGGGGGGTAGATAAAGAGTTCCCACGGTACTCGGCATTTCTGTTATTTGTGCGAGTGACTTGTCCGTCTCCCGAGCTTTCCCGTTAAATCTTGAATGAACATTGTGAACTACACGTGGCACAAATGATGTCACTTTTTTTTTTCACACACTATAAATATCCTCCCTTGGTTGAATTGGTTCATTTGGAGACATGCCTATACTAAGTAGTGTCGAGTACAGGATGGTGGTTTTTTTCATTGACGCGCTGTATGCAGCAGCCCACTATGTGCATCGAGGACGCTTGCGTGAAGGCAGAAGGGAGAGATTAATTAAAAAGAGAATTAAGAGGAAGTCTCACTGGGTGTGAAAGAGCAAAGAGGCCATCTCTGCGCTTACTACAATTCACAATTGGGGAGTGTGCCGTGGCAGGACAGCTATATTGATGGGTAGCCGACCACAGGAACACTACTGCATGTTAGCAGAAATGCATAGCAAATAAGCTGACTTTCTAGTGTTGTCCTCTGAAAAGTGCTTCCTATAAGATGTTCGTCCGCAAAACCTGCCATTTAGCACATTGCATTGTCCCTTTTAATGCCTGAGTTTAGGCTTGTTGCGGAGTTTAATGAATATAATGTGTTTAAAATAATCTAGCGTGCCTCATTTGTTGATTTTCGTGTTTGCGAGGCCCTTTTATAGACAAATGTTTGGTGTGATGGACCTTCTCTCAATATGTGCAAGAAGTCGTCATTTTATATTGTCAAATAGGAATAAAGACTTTGTCTCACATTTACCGTGCTGATTGGCTTATTTTATTTTCTACCGAGAGGTGAAACTTTCAAACGTTTAAATAGCTCAACAATTGATGGACCTGAACACTCAAAAATGAAACTTAATGAAAATGTGATTATATCACCTCCCTTCAACTATTTTGTGTTTCAGCATGAGAGGGATTATAACATTAGAGACATTCATCTTGTAGTGATGTGTTAATGAAGAATTGCAGACATCAAGCTGATAGTAAAAAATATATTTATTTAACAATGAGGTAAACAAGCACTGACAATCAAACTGCTGAGGTAAAAGCTTTATCACACTTCAGGCTATCATAAAATGTGGAGCCACCAACAGAAACAAAGTAATGCCCAAGAGGTAAAGACACACATATTAAAATACAGACATTTATAAAGGATATTGAGAACACCTTTTTTACTCACCTTCTGTCCCCTCTGTCCAGCTTCCGGGTTTACCGTTTGCAGGAGTTCCCACGGTAACCGCAAGAGTTATTACGGATATCGCACGGATATCGCACTGGCCACTACGTTCATATAATGTTGCAATGTTCAACCACAAGTGTACAAGTCACTCTTGGAGAAATTCAAGCTTGCTTGAATTTTCTCCCGAGTCACCAAGTTACACGATTACCTGCCGTTAGCGCCACGGTGGTCCACGGTGGTCCACGAATGCCGTACTGTTATCGCACGAGGTTCCCACGATGTTAAACTCTGGTTAACTCTTGCGTCAAGTCGCCCCGTGAGAAAGGCCTATTAAAGTACAGCGTTGTCTGCGACACTCTCAGAAGTGACGCCTTTTGTTTTAAAACAATAAACAATGTCCTTTTCTCAATAAATTAAATATAAAACCATGGCCCAATTTTAGCAAGCACGCTCTCTGGTTCTCAGTGTTGTCACCAACAAGTGCCCCTCTATTTAGAACATTATACCCTAGATCTGGAAATGGAGACATTGCAAAATTACTGTGCACAAGCTAGATTTTTTTGTTTAGTTTAGAGATACAGCACGGAAACAGGCCCACCGGGTCCATGCCGAACAGCGATCCCCGCATATTAACACTGTCCTACACACACTAGGGACAATTTGTACATTTACCAAGCCAATTAACCTATACACCTGTGCATCTTTGGAGTGTAGGAGGAAACGGAAGATCTCGGAGAAAACCCACGCAGGTCACGGGGAGAACGTACAAACTCCGTACAGACAGCACCCGTAGTCGGGATCGAACCCGGGTCTCTGACGCTGCTTTCGCTGTAGGGCAGTAACTCTACCGCTGTGCCATTGTGCCGCCAAATTATCTATATTACTAAAACTCTGATCTTGATCACTTTTGGCCCACTGTGCTGCGATTTCCGACAGAACGCCACCACCTACGGCCGTCATTTTTGGCCACCTCGCTCAGAGCCCCCCTCCGCCTTACGGGTGCGGTGGATTTTTCTCATCTATGACAAATCAGAGATATATTAATGTTTTTAAAAAACATTCTCTCTGCTGCCCCTGCTGGAGGGAGGGGGAGGGGACTATAAACCCAGGAAGTGGTGTGCCTCACTCAGTCTCTGCAAGATGGATGAAGCCAAGGGTCACGTCTCTCTGAGCTCTGAATAACACTGAACAAATGTCTACACAACAGTGAGTCCCCTTAATGTGGTTTGAAAATGAAAATATGGTTTGTTTGAAGTAAAAAGGCACTGCCTGCAAATGGTTGTATGGGTGCTTTGGCTTCAAGTTGAAATGCACTACTTATTGCAAATAGTGGCTTGGGTGCTTTGGCATTAAGTTGAAAGGCACTATTTACTGCAAATGGTGGTGTGGGTGCATTGGCTTGAAGTTGAAAGGCACTACTTACTGCAAATGATAACATGAAGTTGAAAGGCACTACATACTGCAAATGGTAGCTTGGGTGCTTTGGCTTGAAGTTGAAAGGCACTACATACTGCAAATGGTAGCTTGGGTGCTTTGGCTTGAAGTTGAAAGGCACTACTTCCTGCAAATGGTGGCTTGAGTGCTTTGCTTTAAATTGAAAGGCACTACTTACTGCAAATGGTAACTTGGGTGCTTTGGCATTAAGTTGAAAGGCACTACTTACTGCAAATGGTGGCTTGGGTGCTTTGGCTTGAAGTTGAAAGGCACTACTTACTGCAAATGGTGGCATGAAGTTGAAAGGCACTACATACTGCAAATGGTAGCTTGGGTGCTTTGGCTTGAAGTTGAAAGGCACTACTTCCTGCAAATGGTGGCTTGGGTGCTTTGCTTTAAATTGAAAGGCACTACTTACTGCAAATGGTGCCTTGGGTGTTTTGGCATTAAGTTGAAAGGCACTACTTACTGCAAACGGTGGCTTGGGTGCTTTGGCTTGAAGTTGATAGGCACTATTTACTGCAAATCGTGGCTTGTGTGCTATGGCTTGAAGTTGAAAGGCACTACTTACTGCAAATTGTGGCTTGGGTGCTTTGGCTTGAAGTTGAAAGGCACTACTTACTGCAAATGGTGGCTTGGGTGCTTTGGCTTGAAGTTGAAAGGCACTACTTACTGCAAATGGTGGCTTGGGTGCTTTGGCTTGAAGTTGAAAGGCGCTTCTTACTGCAAATGGTGGCTTGTGTGCTTTGGCTTTAAGTTGAAAGGCACTACTTACTGCAAATGGTGGCTTGGGTGCTTTGGCTTGAAGTTGAAAGGCACTACTTACTGCAAATTGTGGCATGAAGTTGAAAGGCACTACTTACTGCAAATGGTGACGGGTGCTTTGGCTTGAAGTTGAAAGGCACTACTGCAAATGCATTTACTTCCTGTTTGCACTGTATATTGATTTTAGATAAAACGCTACCACTTACGGCTGTGATTTTTGGCCATCTTACTCAGCCCCCCTCCGCTGAGCAGGTGCAGAGAATTCTTCCCATCAATGAAAAATACAAGTGTTATTAATGTTTTAAAAATGTTGTGAATCTCACTCCTGTCAATCACGCCATGAAAGCCACACTTTTTCCGGCGGGAGGGGGAGGGGTTATAAAACCTGGAAGTGTGGGTGTGGCTCAGTCTCTGCATGATGGGGGAGGGAGAGGTCACGACTGTCTGAGCTGTGAATCAACTGAACACACTGAATGTCTACTGAACTGTGAGTTTGGTGGTTTGTGTGGTTTTATGGTGGTTTCACCCTGCATGAAATGGTATGAAGCTGCATTTGAATTTGGTGGCCTTGCACCCTGCTTGAAATGGTAGGAACATGGATTTGAATTTGGTGGCCTTGCACCTTGCTTGAAAAGGAATTTCAAGGAATAGTCATGAGTCAACTGCCAGCCCGCCAACCGTGAGTAAGCTGCCAGCAGATCAGGCTTAAGGGACTGAGCTGCCACCCCAAGAACCCATACCTGCACTCCAAAAAGCCCCCCCCCACTGGCCACCAATATTGGAATTGGTGGAGAGGTGGAATATTGCGTCGGGGGACCAACCCTCCTGTGTGAACATGGGACCCAACGGGTCCCACTTAGTCTAGTACATTATATATGAGGGTAACACTTTTAAAAGTACCAAGTTAAGTAAGTAAGTTTATTGGTCAAGTATTCACAGACAAGGAATTTGCCTTGGTGCTCCGCCCACAAGATAGGGCACCGTATAAAATCTTCAATTAACAGTTGCAGAGGGTTGTGGATGCCACTCAGTCCATCACGCAACCCAACTTCCCTTCCACTGACTCCATCTCCACTTCACGCTGCCTCGGAAGGCCAGCAGCATAATCAAGGACCAGTCACATCCCGGTCACGCCCTCCTCTCCCCTCTCCCATCAGTTAGGTGGTACAGTAGTTTAAAAACACATATCTCCAGATTCAGGGACAGTTTCTTGGTCACCCACATGGTTGGGATCTCTGCAACAGACTTCAGTTGTTTTATAGGTGCCAATAGAAAGGTTCAAACCCTGAACAGGTTGCTTTGAAAGGTGTTCAAGAATTTAGAAGGATGAGAGGGTATCTTATTGAAACATATAAGATTATTAAGGGTTTGGACACACTAGAGGCAGGACACATGTTCCCAATGTTGGGGGAGTCCAGAACCAGGGGCCACAGTTAAAGAATAAGGAGTAAGCCATTTAGAACGGAGACGAGGAAACACATTTTCTCACAGAGAGTTGTGAGTCTGTGGAATTCTCTGCCTCAGAGGGCGGTGGAGGCTGGTTCTCTGGATGCTTTCAAGAGAGAGCTAGATAGGGCTCTTAAAGACAGCGGAGTCAGGGGATATGGGGAGAAGGCAGGAACGGGGTACTGATTGTGGATGATCAGCCATGATCACACTGAATGGTAATGCTGGCTCAAAGGGCCGAATGGCCTACTCCTGCACCTATTGTCTATATTGTTTTGATATGGTCCAGCTGGGTTAACTGTAACCTTCGTTTAGTTTTGTTATCACCCGTACACAGGTTCTACGTTATCCCAGTTTTGCACCCTACACACCAAGAACAATTTACAGAAGCCAATTAACCTGCAAACCTGCACGTCTTTGGAATGTGGCAGGAAATTGAAGCACCCGGAGAAAACCCACGCAGTCACGAGGAGAACGTATAAACTCTGCACGGATGGATAGCACCGGTCGTCAGGATTGAACCTGGGTCTCTGACGCTGTAAGGCAGTGGGTCTACCACTGCGTCACTGTGCCCCCTCTTTCTAGACATCTTTAAAAATAACATCATAAGATGCGATGTGTAGGAAGGAACTGCAGATGCTGGTTTAAACCGAAGATAGACACAAAAAGCTGGAGAAACTCAGCGGGTCAGAGAGCATCTCTGGAAAAAAGGAATTGGCGACTTTTCGAGTCGAGACTCTTTTTTCAGACTGAGAGTCAGTGGAAAGAGAAACAAGAGATATAGCTCTGTTGGCCTGCATGACTATGCTCTCTACTTTGCTCTCTACTTACATACACATTAGCAAATAACGTCACTGAGACAGATAGCAGCATCATTCTACGAAACTCACAATACACAAGATCCCGTTTACCAACCCTCCACAGATGCTGCCTGACGTGCTGAGTTCCTCCAGCACTTTGTGTTTTTCATTGGACAAGGCTGCCATCTAAGCACCACCAGGTGGAATAGGCATTTTTCAAGCTAGTCATATTAATAATTATTTAATAATTAATGGTATTCGTTAATGACTGGATGCAGTATCATTTCCATTAGCTTAATTAGGGATAATTAGGTGATGCATGGATTGGACAAGGGTAGGGTGGATAAAGCAGCATAGTGGCGCAGCGGTAGATTTGCTGCCTTACAGTGCCAGAGGCCCGTGTTCGATCCTGACCACAGGTGCTCTCTGTACGGAGTCTGAACGTGTTCCCCGTGACCTGCGTGGGGTTTCTCTGAGCTCTTCGGTTTCTTCCCACACTCCAAAGACGTACAGGTATGTATAATTGGTTTTGTATATTCATAAAGTTGTCCCTAGTGTGTGTAGGGTAGTGTTAATGTGCGGGGATCGCTGGGCGGTGCGGACTCGATGAGCTGAACGGCCCGTTTCCCCGCTGTAACACTAAACTAAACTAAACGGAATATCAAATCAGGTGTTTTGGTTTCTACACGGTGAAACCAAAATGTATAAAAATACCCTTTAATAAAATCTGACAATGTGGACCTTATCCTCAACTGATCTTTTTTCTATTACAATTTTCAAATTGTGGACTATAGAGGCAAATAAATAAATGATGGGTCTTTGTCCCAAATATCATGGAGGGCACTGTGGTACCTGCCTCAACTACCTCTTCTGGCAGCTCGTTCCATATATCCACCACCTTCTGAATGAAAATGTTGCCCTGAGGAGACTATGAAATCTTGCCCTGCTCACTAAAATATTGATCAAATTGTGGCTGTAAGTAGTCAAAGGCTATTAGCTGTGTTGGAAGAACTCAGCGGGTCAGGCAGTATCTGTGGAAGGAATTAACAGGCAATGTTTAAGGTCAAGATTCTTCTACAGACCTGACCCATTGAGTTCCTCTAGTAGGTTGTGCTTTGGTCAAGATTCCATCATCTACAGTTTCTTATATCTCCATGACCAGCTAGTTGGATCTGGTGAATGACTTTTTCTTGTTTTCATATTCCCGTGACAGTTCCCTCCCCCCCCCCCCACTCACATATTTTGAACAGCATCAATATTTGAGTGATACAGTGTGGAAACAGGCCCTTCGGCCCTACTTGCCCACACCGGCCAACATCTCCCGGCTACACTAGCCCCACTTGCCCGCGTTTGGTTCACATTCCTCCAAACCTGTCCTATCCATGTACCTGTACAACTGTTTCTTAAACGTTGGGATAGTCCCTGCCTCAACTACCTCCTCTGGCAGCTTGTTCCATACACCCACCACCCTTTGTGTAAAAAAGTCACCCCTCAGATTCCAATTAAATCTTTACCCCTTCACCCATGTCCTCTACACCTCGATTCACCTACTCTGGGCAAGAGACCCCGTGCATCATCCACTCAAATTCTGAGCAGCAAGTAGTATTTGTCAAATTTGATCAAAATTAAGTGTTCTCCATTAAGATGTTGTCTGATATTACCATACATGAGCACTTCCATCCATCATCTTAATACACAAACCAAAACATGATATTTCACAATTGTACCCATCAGGAGTTTTCTGACATCCTGTTTACATGCAAAATGATGCTTTGTTTTTCCATATTTAGTAAATTGTAATTCAATAGATCCAATTTACAGTTGCAAATCAGAAATTCATTTCCATATACTGCGGCAAAGTAAGCACAAATGAACAATACACTCATTAATTCTACCTAGCACTCAGTCGATTAAATTGCCTGGGCTCAAACACCATAGTAGAAGCTGCATTGTGCAGAAAGGGACTGCAGATGCTGTTATATACCGAGGAGAAACAAATTGTGCTGGAGTAACACAGCGGGTCAGGCAGCAAATCTGGAGAAAAAGGATGGGAGACGTTTCGGGATGGGACCCTTCTTCAGGCTGAAAGTAGAGGGGAGGAAAAACTGGACGTAAGCGAAGGCCAGAACAAAGCTGGGCTGGCAATAGATGTCCAAGGAAGGGTGGAGCCCACAATGGCCCATTGTTGGCTGGGGAAGAGGTGACAACGAAGGGAGGCAACTGGAAGCGAACAGTGGAACGAGTAGAAGGTCTAGGATGGGGGAGGGTTAGAGGAGGGAATGTGACAGGATGGAAAAAAATAATCTGTGCAGAAAAGAGAGGAGAGGGACGAACATCACATACAAAAGTTAATTTGTTCATTTATAACTCTCGTTATGCTATCAGGTTGATTTAATGTCAGTGTACAAGGCACACAAAAATCTCCAAGGTTAATTTGGGACAACTTGTTCTGATGAGAGAACAATTATAATAATGAAACCTTTAACTTAATTCATGAACAATCTATCTTTGTATCTGGATAATTAAAACTCCTACCTTAAATTAAAAAAAAGTGAAGCCATGTCTAAAACTTTAGGTGACAGAGTTTTAGCACTCCTACTCATCTCCCATTATTGTCTTCAAGTCCCAGAAGATCACTGAGCTAGAATAAATCTTCAGGAAGGAGATGGGCAATAATTTCTTTAGTCAGAGGGTGGTGAATCTGTGGAATTCATTGCCACAGACGGCTGCGGAGGCCATGTCAATGGATATTTTATGAGGCAGAGATTGACAGATTCGTGATTCGTATGGGTGTCAGGGGTTACGGGGCGAAGGCAGGAGAATGAGGTTGAGAGTGAAAGATAGATCAGTCATAATTGAATAGCGGAGTAGACTTGATGGGCCGAATGGCGTAATTCTGCTCCTGGAACTTCTGAATCCCTTTCTGCCTTCTCCACTACCCTAGACCTATCCCTTTATTTTTTACTACTCTCCACACTCACTTTGAATTTTAAGTCTGTGAATTACTCTTCCAAGTTGCAGCGAAAGGTCGTTGTTCAGAAATGTTAACGCTGCTTCTCTCTTGGCAGATGCTTCCTGACCTGCTGAGTTTTTCCTCATTAGGAACACTGCCGGAATATGAAGACAAGCGAGAGTTATTGGTTTAAGAAGGAACTGCAGATGTTGGAAAATCGAAGGTACACAAAAATGCTGGAGAAACTCAGCGGGTACAGCAGCATCTATGGAGCGAAGGAGATAGGCAACGCTTGGGGCCGAAACCCTTCTTCAGACTGAGTTATTGGTTTTACTGAAATAAAATTAGCATTTGTGGCTGAAAGTAGCAGGGTTGAGGTACATCAAGGGGAGAACGCAGGAATGGGGCACTGATTTTGGATGATCTGCTATGATCATATTGAATGGCGGTGCTGGCTTTCAGGGCCAAATTCCCTACTCCTTGCACCTATTTTCTATGTTTCAATTAGCATTAAAGGTAGTAGCAGGTTTTAGTGTCTCTCATTTGATATGATATTTGATATTGCCAATAAGGTTAAGAACAACCTAGAATGGAAGAACATCATCTTGAAGCGATACCTCCCTGTTCCTTTGCTAAAGGGGCTGTCCAACTTGGGCGACCTAATTGGCAAATTGAGAAGAGTTTAGGAGAGTTTGAAAAAATGTCATGTTGAAGACCTTCTTCGACTATGTTGAAGACTAGCTTCGACTAGCTTCAGGAAAATTGGATACCGAATAGTGGAGAGGGAAGACAACCTCCTTCGATCTCCTTCGACCTCCCTTCGACTATGATGAAGACTATCTTCGCCTACCTTCGATTTACATAAACATCCATCACAGTGAGTCTCCAACATCTCCTCACTGTGATGGAAGGCAAAGTCTTTATCTCTTCCCTTTGTTCCTTCTCCCGCGGTTCAGCAGTCCGACTGCAGTGTTGAGGCGAACTGGGGCTCCGATGTTAAAGCCTCCGGCAGGCGATGGTAAGTCCTGAGGCCTTTTAAGCCACGCCGGGCGATGTTAGGCCCCGGCACCATGTCTTTTAAACCCGCGGTTCCAGCGGGAGAAGTCGCTGTTGCGGAGCTCGGAAAAGCGGTCTCCCACCAGGGACCTGCGAGCTCCCGATGTTCCCGTCCACCGGGCCTGTGGCCGGTGCCTCCGAACTCCAAAGTCGGGTTGCAGCCGCACGCCACCACAGCTCTTCCCGCTCCGAAATTGGCCAGCTCCGCGATCTCAGTTCCGCAGGCTCTGCAACTGGAGCCCTCAGGTTAGTCCTGGCCGGAGGTCGCCGCCGGCTCCACGATGTTAGGCCCAATGACATCCGAGACCCGACAGGGAATAGTCGGGTCCCCGCACAGGGAAGAAGATTTAAAACGGTTTCCCCCACAGCACCCCCCACATACACACAGCTAAAAAAAAATAATAAAAACTAACTCAAGACATACATTTAACAAGACAAAAATAAAAAAAGACAGACGACTGTAGTCGAGCCGCTGCCGTTAGGCGCCGCCACTCCTACCAAACTAAACTAAACTAAACTAAGGGCACATAGAAAAAGGCCAAGCTCCCTCAGTATGATTTGTATGGAATTTCCACTTCAGCCCAACACTATCCTGGAAACATTAGAGACTGCGGATACTGGAATCTCAAATAATAATCAATCTGCTCGAGGAACACAGTGGAATCAGGGGAAAGAAAATAACAAGTTAACATTTCTGAATTTGAAAAGATTATTGATCTGATGTTATCTCTGTTTATCTTTTCATGGATGCCTCTGATCTGCAGAAATAACTCATTTTTTGTTATTATGTTAGTATTGACTTGTTTAACATTTCCCACTTCTCTCCACAGATGCTACTTGATGTTAATTTAGCTTAGAGATACAGTGTGGAAACAGATCATTCAGCCCACCGACCATCAATCACCATGTACACTACTAGTTCCACCCTACACAATAGGGACAATTTAGTGAAGCCTATTAACCTTCAAACCTGCACATCTTGGGATGAAACCAGAGCATCCGGAGAAAGATAGCGGAGTCAGGAGATATGGGGAGAAGGCAGGAACGGGGTACTGATTGTGGATGATCAGCCATGATCACATTGAATGGCGGTGCTGGCTCAAAAGGCCGAATGGCCTACTCCTGCACCTTTTGTCTGTTGTCTATTGTCTAAAACTCACGCGGTTACAGGGAGAACCTGCAAACTCCATAGATACAGCAACCTTAGTCAGGATCAAACCAGGGCCTCTGGCGCTGCAAGGCAGCTACTCTACTGATGCGCCACTGTGTCCCCCTCACAATGCAGATAATTTCCGACACTTTCTATTTTTATTTTGCCCTCGTGCTTCTATATGCTAATTCCCAAGCCCTGTCAGCAACTGACAAAAGTCGTCCCAATGAAAGTTGGTACGTTAAAATCAACCACAAAGTCTGAACTTACAACCATTTGGTTGGAAGCCAGTGCTCAAAGTTCCAAGCTGTTAGTTACACGCACACACCACATTCCAACGTGACATAGAAAAGGATCAACGTGATATTTGTGCAACAAACAGAATTTTCCCAGCCCATTGCAACATCAGCATAAAAATGAAAAGCTCCTCAGTGAAGTGGAATGTGCACTCTCTGTACAAGTCAAATACTGAACCAGTATTGTTTTTGCTACAAAACATCTTGGTTAATATGTGAAGTGCATACTGCAATTCACAGACATCTCGAAGCGATAATAAAATTATTACAAAGTGAAGGAAAAAAATTGCCCAGACATACATATATATATTTAAATTGCCGTTCCTCACGGGTCCAGTTTAAGCCTAAAGAGATTTGACACATCTAAATGGTGTTAAAAAAAAACCGGACAGCTTCTCAAACACATTGCAACAGTCCAAAATTCTGTAGAGGTTAGCAATGGTATTCAGTTACAATAAATGTAAACATTAACGTCAACTGAAGGCTAAAAAAACAATGTGAAATTGGTCAACAATGATAGTCAAGCACTTGGATACATATTGCATGGTGGAACTGCACTGAGAAGCGAAAAGTCTACTCTTGTTCCCGTATTTATAAGTCTGCGAAGAAAACACAATCTTACCTCTCCTGGGCTCAAGGTCACGACATACGGCCGGACTCTGCTGAATCGAGGGAAACGCTCCAAATCAGGGTTGACTATGTTCACACTGCTAAATACACTGGATTCTTCGTAAGGAATTCTGGTGGGATACAGGAAGGAAGTGTCCTCTGGTGGGAATAAGTGCCACCTTTTCCTGAAAGCATACATTTAAAATTCCTGAATTAATTTGAAAGTCATGCTTTATGTTCATGCCAATAAACATGCCAATAAATACATAAAAGTGATTCTTGGTAAAATGTATAAATGAATGTCTCAGGCCCATATATATTCATCATCTGATGGCAAACTCTCTGCAAAGATAGGGTCACCTGCACTGACACTGAGACTGTGCACACCATGAGGCCCTGGGCAACATGTTCTTTAAAACTCCTGTCAGAAGGAATAGTTACTGCTTCAATGCAATGGTTCTTTGGGAGCTGATATAGGAAGGTACAATCAGATGTGGCATCAAATAGGATATGGGGAGAAAGCTGGAACGAGGTACTGATTTAGGATGATATTGAATGGCAGTGCTAGCTCGAAGGGACGAATGTCCCACACCTGCATTCTATGTTTTTAAATGATTATGCATTATTTTCAAGTCCTATCGAAATATATGAATTCTTAACGTGATTTTTGCTGTTACATTGCAGGTAATGGTGACAGAGGGTGGCGGCCAAAAAGGGCAGCACGGTGGTGCAGCGGTAGAGTTGCTGCCTTAGAGCCGGGTTCGATCCTGTCTACGGGTGCTGTCAGCACGGAGCCTGTACGTTCTCCCTGTGACCGCGTGGGTTTTCTCCTGGTGCTCCGGTTTCCTCCCACAGTCCAAAAACGCACAGGTTTGTAGGTTAATTGGCTGAGGTAAAATTGTAAATTGTCCCTTGTGTGTAGGATAGTATTAGTTTTTACGGGGTGATCGTTGGTCGGCGCGGACTCGGTATGCCGAAGGGACACCTGTTTCTGTGGAGTAGCTCTGAAGTCTAAAGTCAACGACTTCAACAACAATTGCATTGACAGTGCATGTGATGGATGTTACTGCAATTAGGGAGAACTACAATCACAGAATCACAGAACATGGGGCCTGCCCTTCGGCCCAATGAGTCCATACCAACCGTCAAGCACCCATTTTTATCCTAATCCTTTCTATCCTCCACAGTCCCCCAAAATATTCTACCACCCATCAAAAAGTAAAATGTAAACTCAATGCAAAATTCTTTCATCTTGCAGTCATTTTTTTCCTGGGCCACTTACAACAAGATTAATCCTTAGATGATACACATACTAAATCAGACATTTTCTAGCTCAACAGACTGATCCAGAAATCTATCTTACATATATTCCAGGAATTTATTCTCAACATTAAGGTAATAATTTGATTCATCCAGTCTCTTTGTGGATTATAGTTCTCCCTAATTGCAGTAACATCCATTAGATGCACTTCTAATTTCCTTATTTATATCATACTTCCAGCCTATAGTTTATAGATGACAGCAAATCAAGTGCTCATCTTATGACTTTTTAAAATTTGATTGATTGAATGAAAATAAGCCCTTCGGCCCACACCGACCATCGATCACCTGCTCACGCTAGTTCTATGCTATCCCATTTTCATATCCACTCCTTACACACAAGGGCTAGTGACAGAGGCACGTATTTGGGATGTGGGAGGAAAGCGGAGATCCCGGTGGGATCCAATGCTCACGGGAAGAATGTGTAAACTCCACACAGAGAGCACCTGAGGTCAGCATCGAGCCCGGGTCTCTGGTGTTGTGAGGCAGCTGTTTTACAAGCTGTACCGATCTGAGAAGGTAAAGACTTGAGTAACTCAGCGGGACAGGCAGCATCTTTGGAGAGAAGGAATGGGTGACGTTTCGGGTCTGAAGAAGGTTCTCGATCTGAAACGTCATCCATTCCTTCTCTCCAGAGAGGCTGCCTGCCCCGGTGAGTTACTCCAGCATTTTGTGTCTATCTTTGGTTTAAACCATGCATCCGCAGTTCCTGCATACACTTCACTCTGAGAAGCAATAGTTTATGCTTCCACCACTCCATCAGAGTGAATTTAAGACTCCCATCACTCTTCCTCTCCTAATAGAACCAATGATAGGCTAAAGCTCCCCTTGATGAGTAATTGAAGGTTAAAATATCGTATTTTCACCCACGACAACTTTCCTCGATTTCCATGTGTGACAGGCAACTTAAGAGTTAAATTGGAGAAATGGTGTGCTATGGGTCCATCTTTCAAAACTTCTGACTTGAATGCTCTCAACTCATTTCTGCTGCAACAAATTAGATAAGGAAACATTCAACCAATTAGTCTGGGACGTATTTAAATCTCCGCGGTGTACAGACAACATTCTAAACCAGCACATCCCACTGCTGAACTGAAGAGATAATTGTTAAAAGCTGTCGATTTTCAGTAAATTGCTTTCACTCCAAAAGACCCATTCTTCAAAGAGTCAAAAGTTCAGCGAGCTTGAAAATAAATTGCATTTTTTTTTATTAAAAAAAAATTCAAATTCATTTATTAAATGTGGGCTTCACTGGCACGGATGGCTTTTATTGCCAGCCTTACTGCCTTCAAAAAGGTGGTGAGGATTACCTTGACCCGCTGCAGTGCATATGCCCCACTATTCTGCTCCACCCCAAGATAGCCCCACTATTCTGGGATTTTATGCAGCGACATAGGAGGAATGCTCATATATTTCCAGAATAGGATGATAGAAAACTTCAGTGCAATCTTGGGGGTAGGTGTGGAAGGGGTGGGGAGTCGCATGCCCGTGGGACAGGCCCTTTAGACTCTTGTCTTTCTAGGTGATTGATTATGAGTTTGAAGGTTTTCTCAGGGATCTCCAGTTTCCTCCCACACTCCAAAGACATTCAGGTTTGTAGGTTATTGTCTTGGTATAATTGTTAATTGTCCCTAGTGTGTGTAGGACAGCATTAGTGTGCGGGGATCGCTGGCCGGCGTGGATGCGGTGGGCTGATGGGCCATGTTGCTGTGCTGTATCTCTAAACTAAACTAAACTTCAGTCAGCGTCAATGGTGCCGAAGTGAAAATGGTTGGTTTAGAGCTTCCTTGGCATTAATATTACCAATGATCTGTTGTGGACCACTACACTGATGCAATAGTCAAGAAAGCACGTAGGCTTTAGAAGACTGAGGGAATTCAGCATGTCCCTAATGGCTCATACAAACCTTTACAGATGCAACATCAAGTTATGTCGGGTTGCGTCACAGCTTGCTTTTGGGAACAGCTCTGCCCAAGACTTAAAAAAATTGCAGAGAGTTGTATATGTAGCCGAGTCCATCACATAGACCTGACTCCCCACCATTGACTCCCTCCACACTTCACTCTGCCTTGGAAATGCAGCCAACATCATCAAAACATGGTCCCACCCTAGTCACAGGGTACCGTCCAATTCAATGCTGAGAACTATATTCTGCGCTCTAACTAGTGTACTCAAGCTTTGCCAGGTTGTATTTATGATCGTGCTGTCTGATCTGTGTAAGAAGGAACTGCAGATGCTGGATTAAACCGAAGATAGACACAAAAAGCTGGAGTAACTCAGCGGGACAGGCAGCATCTCTGGAGAGAAGGAATGGGTGATGTTTTGGGTCGAGACCCTTCTTCAGACTAATATGGGATAAGGGAAATGAAAGATATAGACGGTGATGTGGAGAGTCTGAAGAAGGGTCTCGACCCGAAACGTCACCCATTCCCTCACATTGGAGAGGAAGCAAAACAATGCTTTTCATTGTTTCTCGGTACACGTGACAGTTTTAACTTACCATCTAAAGTCTTGGTAAGTTGAAGTATTGCATCTTATATATCTACGCCACGACAGTCTCAACATAGAAGAATTGAATCCAAGTTGGAGCTTTCGAACATAGTGAGCACATTGTCAAGAAAGGAGTAAGGAGTGTAGGATAGTGTTAATGTGCGTGGATCGCTGGTCGGCACGCACCTGGTGGGCCGAAGGGCCTGTTTCCGTGCTGTATCTCTAAACTAAACTAAACTAAAAGTCATAAAAATAACCTCTCAGGTTGAACAATGGCATATGTTCATGATCAAAGGTTCCAGGAGCAGAATTAGGCCATTCGGCCCATCATGTCCACTCTGCCATTCAATCAAAGCTGATCTATTCTTTGCCTCTCAAACCCATTCACCTGGCTTCGCCCCATAACCCCTGACACTCTTACTAATCAATAATGCTAGTAAAAAAAGAATGGGGAATTAATATGAATTATTTTAAGGCAAAGGATAAATCACAAGTTATTCATGGGGCTTCGCTAAGCTAAGTTGGAAATTTAAGTTCAAACATTTGCTACTTTTAATGACTTTAGGCAAACTAGCACAGGAATAGATTTTAGATGGTAATCATCTACATGGACAGGTTCATGGATAGGACAGGTTTGGTGGGATATGGACCAAGCGCAGGCAGATGGGACTGGTGTAGCAGGGACATTGTTGGCCGGTGTGGGTAAGTTGGGCCGAAGGGCCTGTTTCCACACTGTATCACTCGATGACTCTATCTACCCTCTAACATCTGTCCCGAATTCTGGGTATCTTCGATTTAATCAGTCTGGGTGCAGTTCAGTAAAGATCTAGGGGCAGATTTAAAGGCAAGGTGACGCAGCTGTAGAGTTGCTGCCTTGCAGAGCAAGAGAACCGGGTTTGATCCTCACCACTGATGCTGTCTGTATGGAGTTTGTACGTTCTCTCCATGAGTTGCACGGGTTTTTTCTGGGTTCTCAGGTTTCCTCTCACACTCCAAAGACGTACAAAGAAAACCGGAGCACCTGGGGAAAACCCACGAGGTCACAGGGAGAACTTACAAACTCCTTACAGAGGGCACCCATGGTTAGAATTGAATCGGGGGCTGTAATTCCACACAAATATTAAATATTCAACATTTTCTTGACCTGCTCAAGTTGTGGTGGAACAATTAGCTTCATCAAACAGCAGATTTTTTATTTTGGATCATGGCCCAATTTTCCTTCCTACATCCTGGTGGATGAGGAAATGTCTCCCTCTATCATTGTTCAAGCAAACACACATCTTTGACCGTTTTAAGAGGATAATTATTCACAATCATACAGCGTGGAAACAGGCCCTTCGGCCCAACTTGCCCACACCGACCAACATGCCCCATCTACATTAGTCGCACCTGCCTGCATTTGGCCCACATCCCTCTAAACCTGTTCTATCCATGTACCTATCTAATTGCTTCTTAAATGTTGCAAGGCAAGGCAAGGCAAGGCAAGTTTATTTGTATAGCACCTTTCAACAACAAGGTAATTCAAAGTGCTTTACATAAAACATTAAAAGCATTGGAAAGAAACACATATAAAATGACATTTAGATGTAAAACGATTATTAGATTAAGCGATAGTCCCTGCCTCAACTACCTCCTCCAGCAGCTCGTTCCATACACCCACTGTGTGAAAAAGTAAACCCTCAGATTCCCATGAAATCTCTTCCCATTCACCTTAAACCCAATGTTTCTCTGGTTCTCGGGTCTCCTACTCTGTGCGTCTACCCGATCTATTCCTCTCGTGATTGTTGCATAATAACAGCTCTCCAGATGTTATATCTTCTGTGTGCCAACAGGCCGAAGCCAAGTGTTCATCAGGATGTGCAGACATCTATTTGCAAAAAATAACATTCAATCTTGAAAATGTTTCAGAAGCATGAAACGGTCTAATCCTGAACAAATTACATAAGCTTTGCAGTCTTAACACGATCAATGCAACAGCACCCACTCTTTGCAAAATTAGCCCCTGCCACTGTAATAGAACCATCTCTCTTCTATAAGCAGGTTTCTCCTCCTAATGCATCCACTTTCTTAAATGATTAACGTAGTAATTCTGATCAATGATATTAATAATGGTGACATTTTCTGGAATGCAGAAGATTAATGGATGGCCAAATTGATTTATTTCACTGCAGATGGAGTAAAAACGTCATCTGAGTAAAGAGTTCAAAACGAGGAGGCGCATCTTTAAATCAGAGAAGTCATTTCGAGGTGATTCCAGCATGCCCCTCGAGATCTTGTACTCCTCAATATGGCCGCTCCTCAAGCCCCTGTCCCACTTTCACGACCCAATTGGAGACCTCTGCCGAGTTTGCCCTTGACTCATACTCGCAGCATGGTCGCCACGAGGTCGTAGGAGGTCTTTGTAACTCTTCCTCATGCTCGTGAGTAGTCGCCGCGTACTCGTGGCCTCAAGTAGGTAGCGGCGTTTTTTCCAGCCTGATAAAAAATGTCCACGAGTAAAAAAAAAGGTCGGCATGGAAAGAATTGACACTTTTTACTCGTAGGTAGGTCGTAGTACGTCGTGATGGCAGTCGTAGGTAGTCGTAGGTCGGTAACTGGCCCAAGAAAAAAAATGCAAACATGACATAATTTTATCATGTGATCATTTTCCACGTGTAGCTAGTCGTAGTTGGTCTTAGGTGTGGAAGACTGAGGTCGAGGGGGGTCGTAGACATAGTCGTAGGAGGTCGTAGACATAGTCGTAGGAGGTCGTAGACATAGTCATAGGAGGTCGTAGGATGTCTTTTACTTCGACAAGTCAACACGACCTTGGCATTTTTTTCAACTCGTCTAGGTTCTTCTAAACTCGTGGATTAGGTCGTCCAAGTGGGACAGGCCCTTAACTCAGCAGGACAGGCAGCATCTCTGGAGAAAAGGAATGGGTGATGTTTTTTGAGTTGAGCCCCTTCTTCCGCCTCATTTCACCAGATAGATTAAAGAACGGTCACGACCCAAAACGTCACCCGTTTCTTCTCTCCTTAGGTCGTCCATGTGGGACAGGCCTTCAGCCTTCTACGCTCCAAAGAAAAAAAGCCACAGCCTACAACTATGGAATGGAATACTTTATTGTCACATGTGACAAGGCACAATGAAATTATTTGCTTGCACACCCAAGGTATGCAAATAGTCGGCACATATACGGCGCGGACAAAGTTAAAGTAGGCCCGCCAGCTTCTCCTTTGTTCTCCCCCCTCCCTTCCCCCTCCTCCGCTCTGGGTCCTCCATTGTTCTCCCCCCACCCCCCAATGCCGGCTCCTCCATTGTTCATTGTTCTTTCCTCTCCCTGCAGGTAACATCCTGGTGAAGATAAGACACAAAGAGCCGGAGTATCTCAGCGGGTCAGACAGCATCTCTGGAGAAAAGGAATAGGTGAAGATTCGGGTGGAGGCCCGTCTTCAGACTGAGGGTCAGGGGAAAGGGAAAGATTGATGTCGAGAGGAATAGAACAAATGAATGAAAGATGTGCAAGAAAGTAACGATGATAACGGAAACGGGCCATTGTTAGCTGTGTGCTAGGTGAGAACGAGTTACAGACAAAGAGACTCAACAAGACGGCCTTCTGCTCTCCGACTCTAACTCTGCAACATCCTGGTGAATCTCTTCTGCATCCTTTCCGACTTAAAGACTTAATGACTTAGAGGCGAGACAGAGGTTTACATGCACCTCCCTCAGCATCATTGATTGCATTTGGTACTGGCGAGAGCAAGCGTAGTTTAAATGGCTGCTTTCCAAGCACCTACGCTCTGTCCAGCAGGGCCAGCCGTAGCTCTCAGTTGCTAATCATTTTAACAGAGAGTATTGGTACTTCATGAATGAATGCTCCACAACTGGAGGAGTGGGAGGGTGCTCTGAGGGCGGCATAGTAGCGCAGCGGCAGAGTTGCTGCCTCACAGTGCCCCAGACCCGGGTTCGATCCCGGCCATGGGTGTTGTCAGTATGGAGTTTGTACGTTCTCCCTGGTGTTTTCTCTCCGGTTTCCTCCCACAATTCCAAAGACGCGCAGGTTTGTAGGTTAATTGGCTTCTGTAAATTGTCCCTAGTGTGTAGGATAGAACTCATGTACGGGCGATTGGTGGGCTGAAGGACCTGTTTCTATGCTGTGTCTTTAAAAACTTAAAACTAAAAAAATAAATCACAGGTTACAGATTACCAGTCAGAAAATCACCCCTCTTCCCCACCCCTCTATCTTCTGTGACTAAGCCAAAAGATGGTTGTTGGCTGCAACCTTCCCTCCATTGACAAACTGTACACGGCAAGGGCCAGGAAGCGAGCGGGTAAGATCATCTCTGACCCCTCTCACCGTGGCCACAAATTCTTTGAAGCACTTCCCTCTGGAAGGCGACTCCGGACTGTCAAAGCTGCCACAGCCAGACATAAAAACAGCTTTTTTACCCACGAGCAGTAGCTCCACTCAACAGCCAAAAGTCTGTAGCCTCCTTTTGCTCTGGTATTTTATTTAATTCTTCACATGTTTAAACTATAATGTTTTATTCTTAATGTTTTAATGTTTTATGTTTTATTCTTAATGGTTTACTGTATGTCGTGTTGTTACTTGCGAGCGGAGTACCAAGGCAAATTCCTTGTATGTGTACATACTTGACCAGTAAACGTATTCGAATATTCATTCATTCATCCAGTTTACTAGCTCCCTGCGGATCCCACTTGACCTCAGGGTTAGCCTACCATGAGTGTGACTCGTTAAATGCTTTACAGAGGTCTTTGCGGACAACATGCACTATCCTATCCTCATCAATGATCTTCATTAATTCCTAAGAAGACCAACATTTGCAAGACAGGACCCCCCGGCACAAAGCCATGCAGATTCTCCACCACGAATATACCCAAGCTTTTCCAAATGTAAATAAATCCTGTCCCGAAATATCTTCTCCAGGAATTTCCCCATCACTGGTGCAAGACTAACAGAGGAACATCATTGTCTTTTCTCCAATCCTCAGGCATTTCGTCCGCGGGCTGAAGTAGACGCAAAGATCTCCGTCAAGGCCCCTACCGTGCTTCTCTGTATCCTGGGATAGGTGCCTTCAGGCCCAATGAACTTACCCGCCTTAATTGTGTCAAGAGACCCAACAACTCCTTCTTAATATTGACATACCCCTCTCCGATGTTTGCATCAATCATGCCCTTCTCCTCAGTCATAGAGTCATACAGCGTGAAAACAGGCCCTTCGGACCAAAACTTGCCCACACTGGCTACCATGTCCCAGCTACACTGGTCCCACTTGCCTGCGTTTGGTCCATATCCCTCCTGTCCCATCCATGTACCTGCCAAACTTCTTAACTTCTTAAATGTTGCTATAGTCCTTGCCTCAACTATCACCTCTGGCAGCTCATTCCATAAACCCACCACATTTTGTGTGAAAATGTTTCCTCTTAAATCTTTTCCTCTTCGCCTTGAACCTATGTCTTCTGGTCCTTGATTCCCCTACTCTGGGCAAGAGATTCTGTGCATCTACCTGATCTATTCTTCTCATGATTTTATACACCTCTGTAAGATCTCCCCTCATCCTCCTGCGCTTCAAGAAATAGAGTCCCGGCCTACTCAACTTCTTCCTGTAGTTTAGACCTTCGAGTCCTGGCAACATCCTCTTAAACCTTCTCTGTAATCCTTGTTGAATACCATTGCAAAGTACTCATTAAGGGCTTCACTACTTCCTCAGACTCCACACATAGATTCCCTTCTCTGTCCTTAACTAGACCTACCCTTTCCCTACATACTTCATGCGCGTAATTTGATGACCCTTTTTGGTCCTAACTCAAGACCTTCAGCTCTAATGTTAAACCCAAGCCCTTATACCCATATCCGAAACAAAACAGTAGAAACCTTCCTATCTGAGAACCAACAAAACCATTAAATGCCCCAAATATTTATCCTATTATCCTCTTCCATTCAGTTGTGAGCTTGTTAATACTTGATTTGCTATAAAAATTTAGTATCTTCCCCAGGGGAACACAATTAAAAAAACATGAGTTTTTGATTATCCAAAAGCAATTACAAGTAGGAACAACCAGAACTTGATGTTCTCTTCAAAGCTCATTTTCTGCAAGAACAAAACAGGTTTGAGAATCTGCATTCAAAATGTGGCATAGAGTCTTGAGAGCTTCTCCCTTTGCCTCCACAGTTGCCGACTGACCCACTGAGTTCTTCCAGTAACTAATTTTCCGCTCCAGCCTCCAGCATCTGCAAGCAATGTAGAACAGTACAGCACAGGCACAGGCCCTTCAGCCCACAATGCCTGTGCTGAACCTGATGCCAAGAAAAACTCTTAACTGCCTGCCCGTAATCCACACCCCTCCATTCCCAGCATATCCATGTGTCTCTAAACACCGCTATCGTATCTGTCTCCACCACCTCCTCTAGCAGTGGTTTTCAGTGGAGTGGAAAAGCCTCTCACTTTTCCTTTAAACTTCGCCTCAAAATGATGCCCTCTGGTATTCGATATCTCCTTCCTGGGGAAAAAGTTCTGACTGCCCACCCTATCCACGCCCCTCATAATTGAATATACTTCCACCAGGTCTCCCCTCAACCTCTGGCATTCCAGAGAAAACATTCCAAGTCTGTCCAACCTCTTGTGGGTAATTCCCACTAATCCATGCATCATTCTGGTAAACCTCCTCTTCACCAAAGCCTCCATATCCCTACTGGGGTGACCGGAACTACACACAATACTCCTAACGCGACCTAATATAAGTCCTACGAAGCTGCACCATGACTTCTTATACTCAATGCCCCGACCAGTGAAGGCAAGCATTCCATATGCCTTCTGTACCACAATCTCTTGCGGCATCACGGATCTCTGGCACAGCTACTCTGACATCAAGGAAGGCATTTGAAACTCACCTCTGCGATTCCAACCATTGGTTCAGGTTGAGATCCGTAGACAGACACTTTGTGTCCTTTTTCCACAACAACTGAGCTGTAGAGTTCAAAATCCATACAATCTGAAGGAAAGCAATGTTGCGTTCATCTCTATGCATATTTGCACCTCTTAATATGAATTCAATGGGAATCTCATTTGCGGCATTGAATTTCGTTAAATGGGATCAAAGCTTCTGCAATACCTAATATTTGTTTCCCAAACAATTTTCAACCTCAGTGGCCTGAAATGTGGCAGTTCTTGTTTGGTCTGAGCGCAGTCACGTTTTATGCAAATCAAGAGCTACAATCAAGCCACGGATGGCTGTGGAGGCCAAGCCTCTGGATATTTTTAAGGCAGAGGTAGATTCTTGATTAGTGCGGGTGTCAGGGGTTATGGGAAGAAGGCTGGAGAATGGGGTCAGGATGGAGAGATAAATCAGCCATGGTTGAATGACAGAGTAGGCTTGATTGGCCGAATGGCCTAATTCTGCTCCTATCACTTATGAACATAAACTAAGGTAGACAAAAATGCTGGAGAAACTCAGCGGGTGAAGCAGCATCTATGGAGTGAAAGAATAGGTGACGTTTCGGGTCGAAACTCTTCTTCGGACTCTAACATAACCATAAACTAACTAATCTGACATAAACTAACCGTGCTTATCTACAGTGGCAGAACTCAGTCCAGCTTAGTTCATTTTATTGTCACGTGTACCGAGTTACAGTGAAGCGCTTTCGTTGAGTGCTAACTCCAATTGCATTCTTTGCCCTCTCAGAGCTCTGGGTCGTTATCACCCTCAGTTTCCGCGCCACTGGATCATTCCATGCTGCCGTTCCTTTCCATCACTCACTATTTGGTGCTCACTTTACATTGGGAAAGATCACCCAAATCTCTCAACTGTTCCTCGGGGTACAGAAACGGACGGCTGGCAGCTCAAGTTTCCCTTTAGCCGGCAGGGTTGCTGGTCGTGGTGCGGGAAGACAGGGCAGTCGCTGGAGGCACTGCAGCAGCCGGTGGTGAGCGAGCACGTTTAGTTTAGTTTCGTATAGAGATACAGCATGGAAACAGGCCCTTCAGCCCACCGAGTCCGCGCCGACCAGCGATCCCCATACACCAACACTATCCTACACACTAGGGACAATTTACAATTATACCGAGCCAATTACCCTGCAAACCTCTACGTTTTTGGAGAGTTGGAGGAAACCGGAGATTCCGGAGAAAACCTACGCAGGTCAGAGGGAGAACGTACAAACTCCGTACAGATAGCAACCGTAGTCAAGATCAAACCCGGTTCACCGGCGCTGTAAGGCTGCAACTCTATACCGCTGCACCCACAGGATGCATCACAGCTTGGTTTGGGAACAGCTCCATCTGAGACCGCAGGAAATCGCAATGAATTGTGGACGCAGCCCAGACCATCACACAAACCAACCTCCCTTCTATTGACTCAACTTATACCTCACGCTGCCTCGGGAAGGCCAGCAGCATAATCAAGGACGAGTTGCACCCTGGCCACCCCCTCTTCTCCCCTCTCCCATCGGGCAAAAGGTATAGAAGTGTGAAAACGCACACCTCCAGATTCAGGGACAGTTTCTTCCCAGCTGTTATCAGGCAACTGAACAACCCGACCACAACCAGAGAGCAGTCCTGAACTACTATCCACCACATTGGTGACCCTCGGACTATCCTTGATCGGACTTTGCTGGCTTAACCCTGCACTAAACGTTATTCCCTTTATCATGTATGTGTACACTGAGAACGGCTCGATTGTAATCATGCATTGTCTTTCCGCTGGCTGGTTAGCACGCAACAAAAGCTTTTCACTTTACCCCGAAACACGTGACAATAAATTGAACTGAAATGAACTGAGAGCGTCCTGCAGCAGTGGCATCATGGAGTGGTGGCGGCGATGAAGGGAAGCATCAGCATCGTGCTGGGCCAGGCAAACCCTCTATCTAGTGTGCAGAAGGGTTTCGGCCCGAAACGTTGCCTATTTCCTTCGCTCCATAAATGCTGCTGCACCCGCTGAGTTTCTCCAGCACTTTTGTCAAACCCCTATCTAGCATTATAGGAGCAGAATTAGGCCATTCATCCTGTCGGGTCTGCTCTGCAATATGATCGTGGCGGATTTATTTTCCCTCTCAACCCCATTCCTCTGCCTTCTCTCTGTCTCCTTTGACGTCCCTACTAATCAAGATTCTATCAATCTCCATTTCAGTCATACATTGGTATATATCAAAACTAGCATCAAAGCTTGCCTCACAGATGGAACAGATGAAAATAAAGTCCTTGTGTAATATATCCATAGTCATAGAGTGATACAGCGTGGAACCAGGCCCTTGGGCTCAACTTGCACACACCAGCCAACATGACCCAGCTACACTAGTCCCACCTGCCTGCGTTTGGTCCATATCCCTCCAAACTTGTCCTATCCCTGTACCTGTTTAACTGTTTCTTAAACATTGGGATAGTCCCTGCCTCAACTAACTCTTATGGCAGCTCATTCCAATACACCCACCATTGTGTGAAAAAATGACCCCTCAGTTTCCTATTAAATGTTTTACTTTTCACCTTAAAACTAAGTCCTCTGGTCCTTAATTCACCTACTCTGGGCATGAGACCCTGCACCTACCCGATCTATTCCTCTCATGATTTTATATACCTCAAAAAGATCACACCCTCATCCTCCCTGCTTAAGGGAATAGAGGCCCAGCCTACTCAACCTGTTCCTATAGCTCAGACCCAATAGTCCTGGCAACATCCTTGTATATTTAGCAAAATTACACACTAAAAGCGATAGTGGACAAACACCAGGACAATTTTTGGACCGCATTGAGATTCATCACTTGTACTACTGACAGGATCCTAAACCTACTAAACCTCGAGTGACAGAATGGATTCGGATTCACAGAATCTTACAACATAAAAGAAGCCACATACAGTATGTGCTGTAAGATGCTGCCTATCTAAAGCAGCTGCAACGTTAGCCCTTCTCAGCTGCTTTAGGGCTGAAAGGGCTAAAGCAGCTTTCTGGTGATTATCCTTCTTTAAATATTCATCCATTTTTATTTTCAAAATATGGAAGTGAGCTGGATTTAGATTTTAAATTTAGACCGTGTCGCCAGAGCCAGGAACACATGTAATGCTCTCATCTGCAACTCTTAATACTGCACCATCAATACAAAATGCCTCGTTAACTGTAACAGCGGCAGAAGACGCAGGAATGAGTAGCAAAAAAAAGGGGGAGCAGCTGAAAAAGGGAGAATCAGTGGGTCTGGCATCATCATTTCATTTAGTTTAGTTTAGACATACAGCGCGGAAACAGGCCCCTTCGGCCCACTGAGTCTGCACCGACCAGCGATCCCCGCGCACTAACACTACCCTACACACACCAGGGACAATTTTACATTTTATACCAAGCCAATTAACCTACAAACCTGTACGTCTTTGGAGTGTGGGAGGAAACTGAAGATCTCGGCGAAAACCCACGCAAGTCACGGGAAGAACGTACAAACAAACACACGCAGTCAGGATGGAACCTGGGTCTCTGCGCTGCAAGGCTGTAGCTCTATTGCTACGGCACCTTGCCACCATCTGTGGAGGGAATGGGCAGATGATGCCCTGAAACATTTCAATAGGATAGGTTTAGAGGGATATAGGCCAAACTGCAGGCTGCTGGGTCGAGTGGAGATGGGACATGGGCAAGTTGGGCCGAGGAGCCTGTTTCCACGCTAAAGTTAGAGCCTGTCTGACTTTATGGATCTGTTCCTCTGCTGGCTCTCATTTTTTGCCATAATCCATAACAATCTATGAGCCCATAAGACATAGAGCGGTGGGGGCGCTGCAATGGCGGCAGCCCTGTCAGCACCGCGTTAGTTTTTTCAATTTTTTTTATTTTTTTAGTATGTTTTAAATTATGTTTTTAATGTTTCTTTGTGTGTTTTGTGTGGGGGGTGGTGTGGGGGGGTTGAGGGGGAAACCGTTTTGGCCACCTCCTCCATGGAGAGGCGACTTTTTCCAGGTCGCCTCCCTGTGGCCTAACAGCAAGGATCAGCGCGGCCTTTCCCAGAGACGCGCCCGGGGCTTCAGCGGCGGGCGCAGCGTGGACTCTCGGCGTGGAGCGGGTGAGCCCTCGCTGGGGCTCGCTGGAGGGGAGCGCTCCGTTTCGCTGGCCCGGGGCAGCCGGCAGCCTGAAGCCGCGCACGGTCTGTACAGCTCCAGCTGGCGCGGCGTCTACAGCCCAGGATCCCTCGTGGGGGACCCGGGGGAAGAAGAAGCCATCACTGCCGGTCCGCGGCCAACTTCTACCGCGGGCCCGGCGTGAACTTACCATCACCCCTGGAGGGGAGCTTCGACCGCCGACCCTGCAGTCTGCGGTGCTTCTGGCTGCGGCGCGGCGGGGACATTAAATCTTCGAACGCCGGCCTGCGGCCTACACCGACATAAAGCCGCAGTCTCCGGTGGGGAAGAGCCGACTCTGGACTTACCTGGACTTGTACCTTGTCCTTTTACCATCTGGACGCCCGCAGCAACGGCTGCGGAGGGTTGAGGTCCCGACCACGGGGGAAAATGGAGGAGGACTGGCCAAATTGTGTGCCTTCCACCACAGTGATGAATGCTGTGGTGGATGTTTATGTTAAATTTTTATTGTGTTTTTGTGTGTATTCTTTATAATTGTACCGCTGCTGACATATTCATTTCACTTGCACTTATGTGCAATGTGACAAATAAACCGTATAGTGTTTTGTATTGTATTGTATTGTATTGTATTGTATTGTATTGTATAGGAGCAGAATGAGGCCATTTAGCCCAGGGTCAATGCCGCCATTCAATCATGGCTGATCTATTTTTCCCTTGCAACCCCATTCTCCTGTCTTCTCTCTGTAACCTTTGACACACTTACTAATTAATAATCTATCAATCTCTGCTTTGAAAGTAGCTCTATCTATTCTTCCCTTATTATTTTATTGAAAAGATCCCCATGTACACCTTTAAATCTGCCATGTTTAAGGATGGAGAATGTACAACGTCCAAATTCTGACCACACCGTAAAACATGGCATGCCATTCGCATTATTCGCTGCAGATAAAAGTTTAGTTTAGTTTAGGTTAGAGATAGAGAGCAGAAAACAGGCCCTTCGGCCCACTGAGTCCGCGCCGACCAGCGATCCCAGCACGCTATCCTACACACACACTAGAGACGATTTACAGTTTTATCAAACCTATAAACCTGTACGTCTTTGGGGTGTGGGAGGAAACCAGAGTACCCGGAGAAAACCTACACAGGTCACGGGGAGAACATACAAAACTCTGCACAGACAGCGCCCGTGGTCAGGATCGATTCTGGGCCTCTGGCGCTGTTAGGCAGCAACTCTACCACTGCGCCACCGTGCCACCCCAGACAAAGGACAAAAGTCCGGGAGTAACTCAGCAGGTCCATTCGGCAGCATCTCGGGAGAACATGGATAGGTGACGTTTCGGGTTGAGACCGTTCATCAGTTTGATCGCGGGGGAGTGGGAAGAGGAAAGCTGGAAAAGAGCTGAGGCAGCAGAAAGCGCGGAAGTATCCTTCTGCGGTTCTTCGTTTCTGCCATTCCTTGCAGATAAAGTTCTCTGCTCGCAAATCTTATGTTTTTTTTTTTTTTTACAATTGACATTTATCTCACCTGCCTCAAAAACCTGACCAGCTCGCCAATCAGTAACACCCCACGAGCTTGGACAGGCACAGAAGGCTAACAAGCACACCTACAGCACATGCAGCAAATCAATAGATAGTGACAAGCATCTACACATTTATAATTTCTGTCTTGCCTCCGAGCAATGGAAAAATCCAACCGGAGCATTAGAGCAAGAATGTCCTGGAGGTAAAACAGCAAAGGAGGAAATCAGTTTTCTAGTAAATCACTCAACCAGCTAGGTGTTAGATGGGCTGCAGGAAGCAGCTAATGAAACATTCTCAACGGGGAATAGAGATCCAAACTCGCGGGTTGGAGGTGGAGTCTCGTGGGTTGACAGGGCCCGCGGCCATTGGTACCAGGGTGTGCAGAGCCCGCGGCTGGGGCTTGGGTCGTCTCGACAGGACCTGGCAGCGTTAGTGACACGGCAGTCGATGATGGCGCCGAGCGACGGACTAGGACTGGCCATGTGGACGTCGCGGCCGAGGGAAGGAACAAGAGTTCCTGGCCTGGGGGGAACCGCCGTGAGGGAGGGGGGTAGAACAATGGACAATGGGGAGCCGGCGTGGGGGGGGGGGGGCTGCTGTAGGGAGGGGAGAAGAACAAAGTGGGAACTGGCGCGGAGGGGGAGGGGGGGGGGATGTGTAACTTCGTAAATGACCTTTATAGGCGACTATTGGCAAAGTATACAAGGAAAGAATTTCACTGTGACTTGTATACGCCACCAGGGGCACCACACGATTGACAGCCCCACCAACAGTCTGTCTGTTTATTCGTCTTTTAAAAAAAAAAAATTGTGTTTTAAAAGTTTTTTGAAATGTTCTCCAGTTTGTTTTATGTGGGGGTCAGGGAAACCTTTTTTCAGTCTCTTACCTTGCCGGAGATGCGATTGTTTTCCGGGTCGTATCTCCGGACGCTCTGCGGCCTAACATCGATGGAGCTGGAGGCCTCCTCGGACTGACTTAAGCCCCACCACGGGGCGTGGACTTAACACCGCAGCTGATCCCTTGCCTGAGCTGATCCAACCGCGCGCGGCCTGCGGACTTTACCATCAAGAGCTCGCAGTCTCGGGAGAGGCCGAGTCAGGAGCTCCAACGACGCAGAGGCTCAACCAGTCCCGACCCGGGGTCCAATCGCCGGTATGGGGGAGTTGACATCCCCCCGATGCAGGAGCTGATCGCCCCAATGCGGAGGGCCCAAACGGCGCCGGCTACGGGAGATAAGATCGTCCCGTCAACGCAGGGCTCGAGGCCTTCGATTGCGAAGAGCAAATAAGGGAAGCGATTTAACTTTTTTTCGCCTTCCATCACAGTGAGGAATGTGGAGGAGTCACTGTGGTGGATGTTTATGTTAAAATTTATTTTGTGTGTTCCATTGCTTTTTATTGGTATGACTAACTTGGCAAATGAAATTCCTCGTATGTTGCAAAACATACTAGGCTAATAAAGTATTATTGTGATTGATTGTGATTGTGTGGTTGTGATATTCTATTCTAAATTAAATTGATGTACCTTCCTTGCACTTGAAACACCAGATTGCATCCGTAGGAATCCAGGTGGCAGGGTGTGTTTGCCGCTTCACTGCCGATCCACAGAGTGCTGTCTCGTCCATCCCTTCCAGGGAATCCAAAGTCAGACCAGATCACATCCTACCAAAGAAATAACAACGTCAGTGCAACTTTTTAAATTATGACCCGAGGAACTAGATTTAAGGTGAAGGAGAAAAGGTTTAATGGGAATCTGAGGGGTAACTTTTTCACACAAAGGGTGGTGGTGTACGGAACAAGCTGCCAGAGAAGATAGTTGAGGCAGGGACTATCCCAACGTTTAAGAAACAGTTAGACAGGTATATGGATAGGACAGGTTTGGAGAGATATGGACCATACGTAGGCAGGTGGGTCTAATGTAGCTGGGACATGTTGGCTGTTGTGGACAATTTGGGCCGAAGGGCCTGTTTCCATGATGTATCACTATACGACTCTACAACATGGACAGTTTAGGTTTAGTTTAGTATCGAGTGGTGGCATTCCTCCACCTACAGTATCTTCCATGCATTGAGTTTATCGGGAAGGGATCCCAATATGCCGTGCACCTTTGTTATCACCCTGTCTACTTGCCAATGTTGTTGTCCTTAGACTTCAGAGATACAGCGTGGAAAAAGGCCTTTCAGTCTGCCGAGTCCGCGCCGACCTACGATCACCCGTACACTAGTTCTATCTACACACTCAGGACAATTTACAGAAGCCAATTAACCAACAAACCTGCACGTATTTGGGATATGGGTAGAAACCGGAGCACCCAATGAAAACCCACAGGGTCACAGAGAGAACGTGCAAACTCCACACAGACAGCACCCGAGGTCAGGTTCGAGCTCTGTGAGGCAGCAATTCTCCTCACCGTGTCACCATGCTGCTCCTTGTAACAACATAGACAGTTCCACCTGTACCTCCGATGACTGGCCTCAGAGCAATGGTTTATTATTGGTATGCAATCTCCTTGCACTTATATAAAAAAGATATTACTCAAACTGTACAATGCACATTGCTATGTTGGGAATCTGGCAGGAAACACTACCGTGTGCTGCCGCTCCAGGAACCTGGGTTCTGGAAACCTGGCACATTTATACCTCAGCCTGCCTCGGCAAGGCCAACAGTATAATCAAGGACAAGACGCACCCTGACCACTCCCTCTTCTCCCCTCTCCCATCGGGCAAAAGGTACAGAAGTGTGAAAACACACACCTCCAGATACAGGGGCAGTTTCTTCCCAGCTGTTATCATCCTACCACAAAGAGCGAGCAGTCCTGAACTCTTCGGAGTCCCTAGGTCTATCTTTGATTGATCTTTTCTGGCTTTATCTTGCACTGAACGTTAATCCCTTCATCATGCATCTGTACACAGTGAATGGCTCGCTTGTACTCAAGTATTGTCTGTCTATTGGCTGGTTAGCATGCACCAAATGTTTTTCACTATACCTCGGTACACGTGACAATAAACTAAAGACTTGGACTCGCAATTGGAACCTGGCACCGATCCCTGACCTTCGTTATCTCTCCCAGAGAGTCACCCATGACCCAGCATGGGCAGAAAGCCAGAGAGTGGTGGGCAGGCTGTCTGTCAGCACTGTGATGAAGGCCATTGCTGGGGTGTGACAGAGCCTGTCCCATGTGTTGATAGATGCCCCACATCCCATGGAAAGCAGGACAACACAATACAGGGACAGGCCCTTTGGCCCACGATGTCTTGTGCTGACCCTGCTGCCAATTTAAACTGCACATCTGCCTGCACCCTCCTGCATTCCCTGCCTCTTCATTTAATCTCTCTCATTTCCTGGAGAAAAGGAATAGGTGACGTTTCGGATCGAGACCTTTCTTCATCTCAACCCGAAACGTCACCTATTCCTTTTCTCCAGAGATGCTGCCTGACCTGCTGGATGACTCCGGCATTTTGTGTCTATCCTCGATTTAAACCAGCATCTGCAGTTCCTTCCGATGCACTCTCTCATTTCCAGTTGGGGATATTGGAAGCAATTGTCCTGCATTTGGCTGCACAGCTCTCTCCATCTCAATGATTTCTCTATGGTAAGTATCGCGGGACGTAGTTCAGTTGGAAAGTTGGGCAGAGTGGTGGCAGATGGAATTTAATCCAGACAAGCGTGAGGTAATGCACTTTGGGAAGTCAATTACATATGGAGTAAATGGTTAGTTATTTTATATGGAACTCCATATTTTCTCAGCATTGGCAAGGCGGCTTGAAGTGCTGCACGATTCAATTATATTTAATAATTCAAGAGTTAGGCCGGATTTAAGCTCATCATCAAAGAAAAGTCTCTGAAGAATGTGCAGCCAGATGAAGCGAGGGGGACAAGCAGTTACCATAATTTCCAACAGTTGATAGTGACTGAAGATAGACACAGAGTGCTGGAGTAATTCAGTGGCTCTGGAGAAAAAGGATGGGTGACGTTTAGGGTCGGGACCTGAACAATGTTCACCCATCCTTTTTCTCCAGACCCGTTGAGTTACTCCAGCACTTTGTGTCTGTCTGTGGTATAGAAACATACAAAATAGGTGCAGGAGTAGGCCATTCGGCCCTTTGAGCCTGCACCGCCATTCAATATGATCATGGCTGATCATTCAACTCAGTATCCTGTACCTGCTTTCTCTCCATACCCCCTGATCCTTTTAGCCACAAGGGCCACATCTAACTCCCTCTTAAATATAGCCAATGAACTGGCCTCAACTCCATTCTGTAGCAGAGAATTACAGAGATTCACCACTCTTTGTGTAAAAAATGTTTTTCTCATCTCAGTCCTAAAAGATTTCCCCTTTATCCTTAAACTGTGACCCCTTGTTCTGGACTTCCCCAACATCGGGAACAATCTTCCTGCATCTAGCCTGTCCAACCCCTTAAGAATTTTGTAAGATTCTATAAGATCCTCCCTCAATCTTCTAAATTCTAGCGACCAAAACTGTACGCAATACTCCAGGTGTGGTCTCACCAAGACCCTGTACAACTGCCGTAGAACCTCCCTGTTCTATACTCAAATCCTTTTGCTATGAATGCTAACATACCATTCGCTTTCTTCACTGCCTGCTGTACCTGCATGCCTACTTTCAATGACTGGTGTACCATGACACCCAGGTCTCGTTGCATCTCCCCTTTTCCTAATCGGCCACCATTCAGGTAATAGTCTACTTTCCTGTTTTTGCCACCAAAGTGGATAACCTCACATTTATCCACATTATACTGCATCTGCCATACATTTGCCCACTCACCCAGCCTATCCAAGTCATCTTGCAGCCTCCTAGCATCCTCCTCACAGCTAACACTGCCCCCCAGCTTAGTGTCATCCGCAAACTTGGAGATGTTGCATTCAATTCCCTCGTCCAAATCATTAATATATATTGTAAAAAGCTGGGGTCCCAGCACTGAGCCTTGCGGTACTCCACTAGTCACTGCCTGTCATTCTGAAAAGGACCCGTTAACTCCTACTCTTTACTATAAACCAGCATCTGCAGTTCCTTCCTTCACAGTTGATAGTGACCATCGGATGTGAGCAGCCTGTTGACGTAAGGAGCGGGTGATGCCAGACCCCAGCTACTGGCGTACCCACTCTGCCAACCACGGTGTCAATAGCTTATCCCTCCATGTGATGCAATAACAAACACTGTTAGGGCTGATTCCACTAGACAACTCTGGTCCTGGTATCCTGCTTGCCAAGCAGCATTCCAGTGTATGCTGTTGATGTCTGAAGAAGGATCTCGACCCGAAACGTCAACCATTCCTTCTCTCTAGAGATGCTGCCTGACCCGCTGAGTTACTCCAGCATTTTGTACCCATCTTCGGTGTCGTAGGTGTGGTCTGCAGTCTGAAGGAACAGCATCTGCAGTTCCTTCCTGCACATACCAGTGTCATCTTCATTTATTTGTCCTCCAGATGATTTGGATGATTCTTTTTGGGCACGAGTCACCCATCTAGACTCTCAGGTGGGTCTGAAACATCTGATGGGCCTGTCCCACTTAGGCGATTTTTTTCGGCGACTGCCGGTGACCAGTCATAGTCATAGCAGGTCGCCGAAAAAACCGGCAACTGGACCCCCCACGACATTGTCTACAACAACCTACCTCCTAGTCGACGTCAAGCTATGGCAAGCTACCGACAACCGGCGACCCATTAGGACGTCCACCAACGACCACACCTACGACAGCCTACGTCCACCCGCGACAAGCTACGGCAAGGTAAGACAATTCAGTCGCCGGTACCTGTCGCCGGTTGACGTAGGTAGTCGCCAATGGAATTCAGCGAAGTCAGCAACGGCAACAACCTACGTCGTCCTGGCGACAACACCTATGACAGGCTACGACCGTTGGCGTCAAACCCACGGGCGCCGACTGTCACCGAAAGGTTTTGAACATTTCAAAAACCAGAAAAAAAGTACGACTCTTTGGGCGACTGAGGAGACCATATATGCGACACCCCGGCAACTATGTGCCGACAGCCTAGTCGCCTGCAGTCGCCTAAAAATTTGCCTAAGTGGGACAGGGGCATGAGGGTCTTACTGGGGTGTTACCCCAGAATTCTAGATCGTAACTTCCTTCAAGTAAAACTGAACACAAAGATGTGGCTCATTATTACCCAGCTGTATGAGAGACCTTGCCGTCTGCTGTGTTTCCGCCATTACAACATCGATACTTCAAACATACTTCAGTGGCTGTAAAGTACCCCGGGATGTGCTGAGATCATGCAAACCATGAGAAACGTACAAGCTGTTCTTTTCGGAAGCCCCCCCCCCCCCTCCAAAACGACTGATCATCTACTTCCCCCTCCCGTTCATTAGCTTCTTCATTTCTCCGCTGTGGCTCAGCTGATCCTGCTTTCGTACACATCAGACTCCCACAGCTGGATGGAGGATGTGTTCATTAAATCAGCCTGTCTGGACTGGAGCCCAAGTACACTGAAAAGATTGAACGAACGAACTATCGCACCACCCAGTCTCCAAGGGCACATTCCACAACTCAACCTGACTTTCTGCTGCTCTCCCTGCCTGCATTCCCCCCTCCCCCCGCCTGCTCCTCAAACAATAATTTAAATGCCGATGATGCAGCCCTGCATCTTCTTTCCTCCACAACAAACTTAAATCAGAAGTTGGTATTTTGTTTGGTTATTAACAATCGGGTCTTAAGGGATATTACGCAAACCAATTTGCTGGGTCCAATCATTCTGATGTCATTTAGTAATGATCATAAGGCAAAGGCTGCCAGAAGATTAGATCATGTGTTGGTTACTTCTCACTAATATTGTTAGCTTGTACCAGGTTCTGAATGTTTATATCTCTCCTGACATTTTGTTTAACTCTTTCCTTGCACAAACCACATCACAGTTCTGAAGGTAGACACAAAATGCTGGAGTAACTCAGGGGGTGAGGCAGCATTTCTGGGGAGAAGGAATGGGCGCCGTTTCGGGTCAAGACACTTCTTCAGACCCGAAACTTCACCCATTCCTTCTCTCCGGAGATGCTGCCTCACCCGCTGAGTTACTCCAGCATTTTGTGTCTACCTTCGATTTAAACCAGCATCTGCAGTTCTTTCTAGCAATTTCTTCCACAGTTCTGAATCCAAACACCTTTGCAAAATATCGGCAGCAAGATACCATTTTGTGACACTTCATCTGTCACTGCTGCTTGGGGTGCGTAGAGGTTCAGGAGGCCTCTGGTCCCAGACCACCCATGTTGAAGCAATGGCCACACAGTGCTCTGCAATGGTCTTAGACCAGTGGAAACTTCCTCTCCACATCGACTCTATCCAGGCCTTTCACTATCAATAAGTTTCAATGAGGTTCCCCCTCATCTTTCTTCATAGTGGATAGGCAAGGGTGACTGGGACAAACTGGACAGACCTTGGAAAAATCTCGCACAGCCAACAAGGGTTGAACTGCCATCTTCTATACTGTAATTATTACAAAACCACTGGTGCTTAAACACTGCCGCTGATGCATAAAGGTTCAGGAGGCTACAAACTTAAGGCAGTGGAGGCATTATTTCAATGTATTGAGCTATGATAAGCTGGAATAGTTTACATTGATGCTGGATGCAGATATGATGGTAACTTCCAAAAGGGAATAGGATATATACTTGAACAATAGAACTTCATAAGTTCATAAGTACTCGGAGCAGAATTAGGCCATTCGGCCCATCGAGTCTACTCCATCATTCAATCATGACTGATCTATCTTCCCCTGTCAAGCTCATTCTCCTGCCTTCTCCCCATAACCCCTGACACCCATACCAATCAAGAATCTGTCAATCTCCACCTTAATAATATCCGTTGACTTGGCCTCCTCCACAGCTGGCTGTGGCAATGAATTCCACAGATTCACCACACTCTGACTAAAGAAATTCCTCCTCATCTCCTTTCTAAACAGACATCCTTTTCTTCTGAGGTGATGATCTCTGGTCCTAGACTCTCCCTCTAGTGGAACCATCCTCCTCACGTCCATTCTATCCAGGCCTTTCACTGTTCGGTAAGTTTCAATCAGATTCCCCCCCCTCATCCTTCTTCGGAGTGTATAGGGAAAGGTGACTGGGACAAACTGGACATTTCTTGGAAAAAGCTTGCACGTCAATCAAGGTCTGAGCAGCTATCTTCTGTACTGTATTATTACAAAACCACACACAAATTCAAGACAAATTCAAGCCCACCCTATGAATTGTAGCCGGAACACCAAGGGTGCCAAGGTGACGCAGCCCCTACAGCGCAAGAGACCCATGTTCAATCCTGACTACGGATGCTGTCTGAGTGGAGTTTGCATGTTCTCCCCGTGACAGGAAACCGGGTGCTCCGTTTTCCTGCTACACTCTAAACACGTACAAAGGTTTGTAGGTCAATTGGCTTGGTAAAATAGTAAATTGTCCCCAGTGTGTGTAGGTTTCGGTGAAAGTCGGTCGGCAAGGGATGCCGAAGGGCCTGTTTCCCTGCTGTATCTCTAAAACTAAAAAAAAAACAAAAAACAAGTCTCAACGCTACTGTTTTCCTTTATCGCTTCTCATGCCAGTATCTGTAGGAAGAGGGGAAGAAAAAGAAATGTGTGGTTCTATAAACCGAAGAATGCACGGGGGAAAGTGATACTGATCCAGCACTTATCACCCTTTTGTTTGTGGTTTCCAATTAAAATGGAAGAGAAAGCTGGTAATATTGTTTGCATAAGCTATATTGTCCTGGTATGGATTCAGCAATTTAATTCTGCATCTGCTGAACATCATTTGATAGTAGACTGCATTTTGATATTTAAAAAAAATCTTCCTGCAATTTGGAAGACATTTACTCAATGTAATGGGAGCAATAATTCTGCTGTAGAACACTATTACTGCAAATACATGATCTGCAAAAACTGCACGTCTAAGCTTACTGCTGGAACTTTATAACTTGCAATGACTTAAACTGCAATAATAGAGAATCGGTTAAAGTGATGTGTTAATCACAGAGTGGACAATCAGTAATGAAAAGCTTGATCACAAGTTTGATCGCAATTTTTGTGGAGATTTTTTTTTTTCCAAATGGCATGTAGGACTAAATGTACCAGAAACACGTCCAAGAAAACAGAATTTAAAGCTCTGGTGAAATAATCTATCAAAAAATATCAGTGTCTCTAATGAAACTCTCCAGAGCATCTGGACTGAGCACTGATCCAGAATGAAACGGCTACAATATAAAAGTCATTTAAATCCAGCTGTGTTTGTTGGTTTATTCTCATAGTCCAACTAATGATCTCAAGGTCGGGACTTCAATTCCCATCGAGGTAATAAGAAACCTATCCTAAACATTGAACTGGTTCACAAAGACCATGAGATATATGGGCAGAATTTGCCCATTCGGCCCATCTATGTACTCCGCCATTCGATCATGGCTGATCTATTTTTCCCATCTCAACCCCATTCTTTCTCCCTGTAACCTTTGATGTCATTACTAATCAAGAACTTATCAATCTCCGCTTTAAAAACATCCAACAACTTGGCCTCCACCGCAGTATGCGGCCATGAATTCAACAGATTCACCACCCTCTGGCTAAAGAAATTCCTCCTCATCTCCATTCTAAAGGTACGTCCTCTTATTCTGAGGTTGTGCCCTATGGTCCTGGACTCTCCCACGACTGGAAACATTCTCTCCACTCTACCTATGCCTTTCATTATTCAGTAGGTCTCAATGAAGCCCCTCCTTATCCTTCTGCATCAATGAGAGCTACATCTCCTCATATTCCACATTGTGTGCTTATAGCAGACCGAAGGTCAAGAAACAAAAAGTCAGCAATCCATTCCCTCCACACATACTGCTAGACCCGTTCAGCCTCTAATGGGCCTGTCCCACTTAGGCGACTTTTCTGGCAACTGGATACCCTTACGACGATGTCTACGACAATGTCTACAACAACCTACCACCTAATCGACGTCAAGCTACGGCAAGCTACCAACAACCAGCGACCCATCGGACAAGCACCTGGACGTGGTACAGTGGAGCCAGGCTCGATTCTGACTACATGTGCTGTTTGTATGGAGTTTGCACGTTCTCCCTGTGACCACGTGGGTTTTCTCACATACCTATTCTGGATTGGTACGTGGATAGGACAGGTTTAGAGGGATATGGGCCTATCGCAAGCAGGTGGGCCTAACGCAAGTAGGTGGGACTAGTGTAGCTGGGAATGTTGGTCGGTGCGGGCAGGTTGGGCCGAATGACTTGTTTCCATGCTATATGACAAAGGGGAACTTTTAATGTGAGAGGGCGAAACGTTCAAAGTAGATTAGTGAGGCAAGATTTTAAAAATATTTTACAGAAAGACTGATAGGTGCCTGGAACTCACTGCCAGGTGGATGTGGTGGAAGCAGATGCGATAACAACATTTAAGAGGGATTTAGACAGATACATGAACGGGCAGGAAAAAAGGGACATTGACTATGTGTAGGCAACTGTGCAGTTTAAATTGTCATCATGATCGCACAGAAGATGTGGGCCGAAGAGCCTGTTCTTGTGCTGTAATGTTCTAGAAGACAGACACAAAAAGCTGGAGTAACTCAGCATCTCTGGAGAAAAGGGATATGCCCCTGTCCCACTTAGGAAACCTGAACGGAAACCTCTGGAGACTTTGCGCCCCACCCAAGGTTTCGTGTGGTTCCCGGAGGTTTTTGTCAGTCTCCCTACCTGCTTCCACTACCTGCAACCTCCGGCAACCACCTGCAACCTCCGGGAACCGCACGGAAACCTTGGGTGGGGCACAAAGTCTCCAGAGGTTTCCGTTCAGGTTTCCTAAGTGGGACAGGGGCAATAGGTGACGTTTTGGGTCGACACCTTTCTTCAGACTATGTTCTATGTTTACAGCTGGGCTCTATGCTTGTTAGTATTCACTAATGCTACTGCAGATGCGCTGCTTGCTGTTTGTTGTTTAAAAGCACATTTACAATGTGATTGATGACAAGTTGCCAAGGACACTGCTGCAATGCAACATGACACAATGTCTTATTTCGCCCGCCCGTGAAGGTGTTCTTAAGCTGGATAAGTGCGGTTTGGCTCCCAAGTGGCAGATTGAGCAACAACCAGTTGCAAGACAAATATAAACAGCTGGGAAAGGCTACGATCAACAATCTGAAAGACCAATTAAAGCTGATCCTTCCCAACAGGGCTTTTCAGCATTCTACATTTGAAAGACACACAGTTTAGTTTTAGCTTTGCAGATACAGCATGTAAACAGGCCCTTAGTCCCACTGAGTCCGCGCCGACCAGCGTACGTTAGTTCTCTCCGAAAAAAAGGGACAAATTTACAGAAGCCAATTAGCTTCCGGTTGTGTTTAAGAAGGAACTGCAGATGCTGGAAAATCGAAGGTAGACAAAAATGCTGGAGAAACTCAGTGGGTGCAGCAGCATCTATGGATCGAAGGAAATAGGCAACGTTTTTTAAAACGTTGCCTATTTCCTTCGCTCCATAGATGCTGCTGCACCCGCTGAGTTTCTCCAGCACTTTTGTCTAGCTTACAACCGGCATGTCTTTGGATTGTGAAGAGAAACCGGAACACCCGGAGAGGAAGCGCTGCTTACACAGCTCCAGTTTCTTCCCAACCTTGGCCCCCCCCCCCACCCCTGAACCAGATCCCCAGCACCTTCAAGAAGTCAGGCTTGATGGTGAAGGGGACGGAAGATCGGTCGGGCCAATTGCCAAAGAGCATGGCCTCGCTCTTCCTGCGGTTCACTCTGGCTCTCGTGGCCGAATCAAACTGGTCGCAGACGTTAATCAATCTGCGGACCGACCCTGGATCTGAGCAGAAGACAGCCACATCGTCCATGTACAGGGAGGTTTTGACCTGTGTGCCCCCACTGCCTGGCAATGTCACTCCTCTTATCCTTGCGTCCTTCCTGATGGACTCGGCAAAAGGTTCAATACAACAGACGAAACAAAACAGGGGAGAGAGGGCAACCCTGCCTGACTCCAGACCTGAAGGGGAAGCTGTCTGATTCCCACCCATTGATTTGGACTGCACTACAGATATCGGTGTAGAGCAGTTGGATCCAATTCCTGATTCCCTCCCCAAAGGCCATTTTGGAGAGCACGTCCCTCATGTACATGTGCGATATCCTGTCGAAGGCCTTCTCCTGTCCATGCTGACTTGGCAAGCATCCACCCGTCTGTCCTGCACGTAGGCAATGGTGTCTCTCAGCAGCGCCAGGCTGTCTTAGATTTTCCTGCCAGGTACAGCACAGGTTTGGTCCGGGTGGATCACCCGTCCCAGAGCAGACTTGACCCGGTTGGCGATGGCCTTAATCAGGATCTTGTAATCAACGTTCATCAATGTGATGGGTCTCCAATTCCTTAAGTCATTCATCTCCCCCTTCTGCTTGTAGATTAGGGTGATGCTGCCCTACCTCATAGAGTGTGACATGCTGCCGACTACAAGCATGTCATTGTACACTTCCAGCAGGTCCGGTCCCAGTCCCACAGAGCTGAATACAACTCGGCCGGTAAGCTATCGCTTCCAGGAGTTTTACTCGAGTCAAAGGAACAGATGGAGCCAGTCAGCTCCTCTAGGGTCAGTGGTTGGTCCATACTCTTCCGCTTGCTGTCCTCCAAGACCTCTGTGACAGAGGCAAGCAAGTTCTGGGAGTCGGTGCTGTCTGTGGCCTTTCTGTCATACAAATCCGTATAAAACGATTTGCAGATCCTCAGCATGTCCGTCTGCAAGGATGTTACCAAGCCGTTCTCCTCCCTAAGGCTGTTCATCACACAGCTCTCCCTGTGAACCTTAGGAGAAAACTCATGCGGTCACAGGGAGAACATGCAAACACCATACAGACAGCACCCTAGTCAGGATCAAATATGGGACTCTGGCGCTGTATAGAAACATAGAAAATAGGTGCAGGAGGAGGCCATTCGGCCTTTCGAGCCAGCACCGCCATTCATTGTGATCATGGCTGATCGTCCCCTATCAATAACCCGTGCCTGCCTTCTTACCATATCATAGAAACATAGAAACATAGAAATTAGGTGCAGGAGTAGGCCATTCGGCCCTTCGAGCCTGCACCGCCATTCAATATGATCATGGCTGATCATCCAACTCAGTATCCCGTACCTGCCTTCTCACCATACCCTCTGATCCCCTTAGCCACAAGGGCCACATCTAACTCCCTCTTAAATATAGCCAATGAACTGGCCTCGACTACCCTCTGTGGCAGGGAGTTCCAGAGATTCACCACTCTCTGTGTGAAAAAAGTTCTTCTCATCTCGGTTTTAAAGGATTTCCCCCTTATCCTTAAGCTGTGACCCCTTGTCCTGGACTTCCCCAACATCGGGAGCAATCTTCCTGCATCTAGCCTGTCCAACCCCTTAAGAATTTTGTAAGTTTCTATAAGATCCCCTCTCAATCTCCTAAATTCTAGAGAGTATAAACCAAGTCTATCCAGTCTTTCTTCATAAGACAGTCCTGACATCCCAGGAATCAGTCTGGTGAACCTTCTCTGCACTCCCTCTATGGCAATAATGTCCTTCCTCAGATTTGGAGACCAAAACTGTACGCAATACTCCAGGTGTGGTCTCACCAAGACCCTGTACAACTGCAGTAGAACCTCCCTGCTCCTGTACTCAAATCCTTTTGCTATGAAAGCTAACATACCATTCGCTTTCTTCACTGCCTGCTGCACCTGCATGCCCACCTTCAAAGACTGGTGTACCATGACACCCAGGTCTCGCTGCATCTCCCCTTTTCCTAGTCGGCCACCATTTAGATAATAGTCTGCTTTCCTGTTTTTGCCACCAAAATGGATAACCTCACATTTATCCACATTATACTGCATCTGCCAAACATTTGCCGACTCACCCAGCCTATCCAAGTCACCTTGCAGTCTCCTAGCATCCTCCTCACAGCTAACACAGATATCCCTTGATTCCATTAGCCCCTAGAGCTCTATCTAACTCTCTCTTAAATCCATCCAGTGACTTGGCCTCCACTGCCCTCTGTGGGAGGGAATTCCATAAATTGACAACTCACTGGGTGAAAAAGTTTTTTCTCACCTCAGTCTTAAATGACCTCCCCTTTATTCTGTAAGGCAGCAACTCTACCGCTGCGCCACGCAAAGTTAATGATGTTTTTTTAGCCATGACTGGCATTTAGTTTCACATTGCGCCATATGCTACGTCAAGACAGAAGTCAGAAATGATTTTTTTTAAATGCCAGTTTTTCCATTCCTTTATTTCCAATGTTTATTCAACATCTTAGAGCACTGGGGAAGGAGAGGGGGGGGGGGGGGGGGGGGGGGGGGGCAATAAAACACCTATACAGTCTTCACAAAATATTTCAGTCAATGGAAGGATAGATGAGACACTTTTCGTGTCCTTTCCCAGACTAACATTCAGAGCTTTGAGGCCTTGGTTACATTTATTTTAAAATATAAAAACAGAAACTGGTGACAATGCCCAGCATGTAGGGCAGCATGAGGCAAGAAGAACAGTCAACGTTTTGAGTCAGAGACTCTTTGTCAACTCATTTACACTCGTTCGGCTATGTTGAGCTGGCCAAGTCCCTCACTATAATACTCATATCGACACTCCATTATGAGCTCTGTTGTGAGAGGAGAGAGTGAGCCAGAGGAAATAAAAGATTCAAAGGTGTGCTCAATGATTCCTTGAAGAAGGGCAACTTTCCCACTGATTCCTGAGAATCTCTGGGCCATGAATGCTCAAAATGGAGAAAGAGCACAGTGGCGCAGCGGGAGAGTTGCTGCCTTACAGCGTCAGAGACCCAGGTTCGATCCTGACTACGGGTGCTGTCTGTATGGAGTTTCTGTGTTCTCCCAGTGACCCTGTGGGTTGTCTCCGGCTGCACCGGTTTTGTCGCACATTCCAAAGACGTATAGGTTTGCAAGTTAATTGGCTTCGGTTAAATTGTAAAAATATCCTTAGTGTGTTGGATAGTGCTAGTGTGCCGGGATCGCTGGTCGGCGCGGACTCGGTGGGCCAAAGGGCCTGTTTCCGCACTGTATCTCTAATTCAACCCAAACTAAAGCATTACAGATGGCCTGCAGAAGCTCAAGGTCAGGCAATGGAAGCACTGAGAAACAATGCACAAGCAGTGGAAAGAGCACCTCACCTGAGCCCATCACATCAACCACTGCTATCCCTTCTGTGGCATTCAAAAGGCTTTTAGACAGGCACAAGGGCATGCAGGGAATAGTGGAATATGAAGAAATAGAAGTAACTAGACAAAGTGGGACCCGTTGGGTCCCAGCATCACACGGGAGGGCTGGTCCCCCAACGCAATATTCCACCTCTCCACCAAATCCAATATTGGTGGCCAGCGGGGGGGCTTTCCGGAGCGCTAGTATGGGTGTTGTGGGCCGAAGGGACTGGTTTCCAGAGGGCTAGTGTGGACATTGTGGGCCGAATGGATTCTTGGGCTGGCGGCTTAGTCACTCAAGTCTGTTGTGCTGGCAGCTTACTCACTCCTGGCTGATGGGCTGGCAGTTGACTCACGGCTATTCCTTGAAATTCCATTTCAAGCAGGGTGCAAGGCCACCAAATTCAAGTGCAGTTTCATACCATTTCAAGCAGGGTGCAAGGCCACTAAAGACAGCGAGTCGTGACCTCTCCCTCCTCCATCTTGCAGAGACTGAGCCACACCGACACTTCTGGGTTTTATAGTCCCCCCCCCCCCCCCACCAGAAGGGGCGTGGCCTTCATGGCACGATTGACAGGAGAGATAATCCTTTAATTAGGCAACACAGCTTTAGCATTTCCAAACCAAAGGCAACACAGCTTTAGCATTTCCAAACCAAAGACAACACAGCTTTAGCATTTCCAAACCAAAGGCAACACAGCTTTAGCATAACCACATTAAGGGCACTGACAGGTCAGTAAAACCACTCACAGTTTAGTAGTCATGTGTTCAGTGTTATTCACAGCTCAGACTGAGAGACGTGACCCTCTCGCTCCCCCATGTTGCAGAGACTGACTGAGGCACTCAACACTTCCGGGTTTTATAGTCCCTCTGGAAGGGGTGTGGCCTTCAGGAGAGAGAATCTCAACAGTTTTTGAAACACGAATAACTCTTTTATTTTTCATCGATGGGGAAAAATCCTCTTGTCCTGCGAAGTGGAGGGGGACTCTGAGAAAGATGGCCAAAAATCACAGCCGTAAGTGGCAACGTTTTTTCTAAAATTAATATACAGAACAACAGGAAGTGGTCAAGACCAGACTTTTAGTAATATAGATGAGTGACGTTTCGGGTCGAGACCCTTCTTCAGACTGAGACTCAGGAGAAATAGACGGTGATATAGAGAGATATAGAACAAAGAAATGAAAGATTTCAGACTGAAGAAGGGTCTCGGCCCGAAACCTCATCCATTCCTTCCCTCCAGAGATGCTGCCTGTCCCACTGAGTTATGCCAGCATTTTGTGTCTATCTTCGGTATAAACCAATATCTACAGTTCCTCCCTGCACTTGTGAACCGAGGGGCCTGTTTCTGCGCTATATTGGACTATTTGTCCATGGTTTCCTCGTTGGCTTCATTAGTCTCCCCAAATCCGCAAAATAACAGAGTTGAAGCAAGCCATCCTCAACACAGAGGGACCGGCTAAGGAGAATTGTAGAGAGCCTGGAGGGGTGAAACTTTGCTGCTGTTTTCTGGCTACACCATATGAAGCCAAAGCATTTTCTTGATGTGTCAAAAGCTGCATTATTCAAAACCCAGAAACGCTGATTGTGAAGGTTAATTCATAACAAATATTACGACTTTCCTGCATGTCGTTTCCAATTAATTTTAAACAATCATTTTCTGCCTCCTTACTGTAAAACCATCTTGTGTCTACACAGGGTGCTGTGGCAGCGTAGTCACGTTCTGGATTAGGATGATTGAGAAATAAGGGTTTGAATCCCATCTTGTTAGCTGGAGAATTTTAATGAAATTAAACGGTGATTATGAACCATTGGATTGTTGTTGAAGTCCATCCAGTTCATAAGTTATTGGAACAGAATTAGGCCATTCGGCCCAACAAGTCTACTCCGCTATTCAATCATGGCTGATCTATCTCTCCTTCCTAACCCCATTCTCCTGCTTTCTCCCAATAACCCCTGACTCCCGTACTAATCAATCAATCAATCAATCAGTTTTATTCAAAAAAGCTGGAGAAACTCAGCGGGTGCAGCAGCATCTATGGAGCGAAGGAAATAGGCAATGTTTCGGGCCGAAACCCTTCTTCAGAGTGAAGAAGGGTTTCGGGCCGAAACGTTGCCTATTTCCTTCGCTCCATAGATGCTGCTGCACCCGCTGAGTTTCTCCAGCTTTTTTGTGTACCTTCGATTTTCCAGCATCTGCAGTTCCCTCTTAAACAATCAGTTTTATTCGTCACTTTGCACATAAAGTGCAAGTGAAATGAATTTGTCAGCAGCGGTACAATGAGAAAGAACACACAAAAACACAATAAAATTTTAACACAAACATCCACCATCAAGAATCTATCCATCTCTGCCTTCAAAATATCCACTGACATGACCTCCACAGCCTTCGGTGGCAATGAATTCCACAGATTCACCATCTTATGACTAAATAAATTCCTCCTCATCTTTTCCTGAAAAAACGTCCTTTTATTCTGAGGCTACGACCTCTGGTCCTAGACTCTCCCACTAGAGGAAACATCCTCTCTACTTCCACTCTATCCAGTCCTTTCGCTATTCATCCTTGCCCTACTTGGCATATAAACTACTCCTGACGCATCGACGTAGGACTACAGCAAAGAAACAAACCCTCCAGTCCTTCACATCTTAGTGTGCTGGGAATAGTTGAGAAAGTGGGATAACATAAAACGAGTGTGAACGGCGATCGATGGTTGGTGCAGACTCGGTGGGGCGAAAGGCACGGTGGCGCAGCGGAAGAGTTGCTACCTTACAGCACCAGAGACGGGGGTTCGATGCTGACCACGGGTGCTGTCTGTAACGAGTTTGTACGTTCTCCCCGTGACTGCGTGGGTTTTCTCCGAGATCTTTGGTTTCCACCCACACTCCAAAGACGTACAGGTTTGTAGGTTAATTGGCTTGGCATAAATGTAAATTGTCCCTAGTGTATTTAGGGTCATGTTGGTGTGCGGTGGTCGCTGGTCGGTGCAGACTTGGTGGGCTGAAGGGCCTGTTTATGCGCTGTATCTTTAAACTAAACTAAACTTGAAAAGGGCCTGTTTCAATTAATTATTTTTTTTTAAATGCATTTGGTTTTGGATTATCCACAGGCGCTATTAAACCAGAAACACTATTAAAAAACCCCGCAGATTCTGGAAGTCTGAAGTAAAGCAGCAGAAAATGGGTGAAAAACTGAGGTGGGCAGCATCTGCAGAGAATTAGTTTTCAAATCAAATACTCTTCTTCAAACTTCAAAGGCAGACAGAATTATTTTCCAGTGTACCAAATGTTAACCTTGTGCAATTCAACCAGCGGGACAGAAACTAATTACATAATCCATCATAGCGAGAAAAAACGTCCCTTTTAAAAACTACAGGAATCTCAAAGATTGGACCAGATTTTCTTTTATTTTTTGGGTAAGATACTTTTTTTTTTCTATCATCTCCATGACCTGAAGTGTTTTACAGGCAATAACGTGCTTTTGATATGTAATCACTGCAAGGTCTTACAAACAGCAACAAAGTTAATGATGTGTTTTAATGATGTTAGTTGATGTATGAATATTTATGCTTTTCTTTGAAATAATGCACTGGGATGTTGCAGGGAGCAAAGGCTGAAGACTGGAAATCAGATTGATGTTTCATCCAGAGATTTGACCAGCATGATTAATTTCTGATTCATAAAAAGGCTTTGTTTCGAGTTTACTGGGTTTGAATAGATTTTTTCAGAATCGTGCATCAGCAGATTCAGCCATGAAGATATTTTTATTCACTTCAGTACCTGAAAGAGCTCAGCGTTGTCCTCAAACGTCACGGCGATGTACTTGTAGTCCGCGTACGCCCAATATTGAGAGCGAGGGAAAGGGCCGAAAGGTCCGGGTGAGGAATTGGTTTCACCGTGAAGCCAGACTAAAAACTCTTGCAGTGTGGCCTGAATGTAGTCACAATGGGTCTCAAATTGTGGAGCTAGAACATAAACATATTTAAATAATGATTGTTTTAGAAAAAAAAAGCCTTATCCTTGTTTTCCCAGATACTTTACACACTGATTGATTGAAAGACACAGCATGGACACAGGCCATTCGGTCCTCCAAGACCACGCTAACTATTGATCACCCGTTCACACTAGTGGTCCACCATCGAACTTCCAACATCGTTGGTTCCAGAGCCTTTCTGGATAATCCAATTTGGCTGGACCAACGGAGGTCACGGCTCCTGCGAGGAGTCCAACGGTAACGGAACGGCCGTTGAGGGACCGTGATACCAGCCTTGGGAGGAGCAAAGTTAAAAAATTGTGCGGAGCAAGTTTTTTTTTACCCAGAGGGTGGTGAGTGCCTGGAATACTATGCCCAGGATGATGGTTGTGGCAGATATGATAGTGGCTTTCTAGAAACTTATGGATAGGCACACACATATACAGAGAATGGAAGGATATGCATCATATGCCAGCAGATAAGAATTAAGGGCCTGTCCCACCAGCATGCGATTGCATGCGTCTAGCGCGACCATGCGTGGTCGCTTGAGGCGGACGGCTTCGCGGGGCCGGTCCCACTTTGATCGGCGGAGGTGTATGGAGTTGTGCGGGGCTGGTCCCGACATAGCGCGGGGCTCCAAAAATCTTGCACTTCGTACGCAGCATCTTGACGGCGTACGCTAGCGCGTGGCGTTGCGCGATTACGTCACCGCCCGGCGCGCCGCTGCACGATGACGTCACCGCCCGGTGACGTCCAAATTCAGTCGGCCCGCCTCCTGCCCAGCTGATTGATGAGTTTGACGTAAATTACGTAACGCGCGAACTTTGCGCGTACATAGCGCGTACATACCGCGAACCTAGCGCGAACTCAGCGCGAACCTAGCGCGAACTCAGCGCGAACTCCGCTTCCGTTTGGTCGCGCTAGACGCATGCAATCGCATGCTGGTGGGACAGGCCCTTTAGTCTTGTTAGGCATAGACATTGTGGGCCAAACGTCCTATTCCTCTTCTGTATGTTCTATATGTTATAAGATTAAACAGATTCCATAATCTCCACAGGAATTGTTCCAAAGACTGACACTCACTGATTGAAATATTGTTTCAACATACATACATTTAGCCTTGCTTCTCGAAAACAAAACCCAGTCCACCATGGTGTGGAATCTTTCACATTGTTAAATTATCATTTATTTTCTGACATATAATAGCCCGCTGCACATCTTCAATTCACCCCATCGAAAAAACCCCGCAAATTAATGTTCTATAGTCACTGGAGCAGAAGGTTATTAAATGACAGCGCTCAGATTTTATCTGTGCAATAATAGTAGAATACTTAATGTTCAGAAAGAGGAAGGTTAAAATGTGCTCTGCATTGTTAAAAAAGAAAAGTAAAAGACTTTAGAGAAAACACACTTGGGTTCTCTTTGGAGAAAACTGCTGAAAAAGAACAGAAACCAGTGTACAAATATGGACTTCTCCAAGTAGACACTTATGCCCCTGTCCCACTTCGGAAACCTGAACGGAAACCTCTGGAGACTTTGCGCCCCGCCCAAGGTTTCCGTGCAGTTCCCGGAGGTTGCAGGTGGTTGCAGGTAGTGGAAGCAGGTAGGGAGACTGACAAAAACCTCCGGGAACCGCACGGAAACCTTGGGTGGGGCGCAAAGTCTCCAGAAGTTTCCGTTCAGGTTTCCGAAGTGGGACAGGGGCATTATTAAAGTTATTTGACATGCTAACACAAACTCTTACACTTTTAGTTTAGTTTAGAGATACAGCACAGTAACAGGCCCTTCGGCCCACCAAATCCGTGCCAACCAGCGATCCCCGCACACTAACAATATCCTACACACTAGGGCCAATTTTTTACCTATATACCAAGCCAATTAACCTACAAACCTGTACGCCTTTGGAGTGTGGGTGGAAACCGGAGCTACCAGGAGAAACCCCACACAGGTCACGGGGAGAACGCACAAACTCAATACAGACAGCACCCGTGGTCTGGATCGAACCCGGGTCTCTGGCGCTGTAAGGTAGCAGCTCTACTGCTGGGCCACCACTTGCTAAAACTTTTGGCAATCATTATTGCATAAAGATGGAATTCAATTATACCAAATCATGGAGCAATGGCAAAACTTCTATTTGTACTGTGTTTCATAATAAAATTAAACAAACTGCCTAAAGGTTTAATCAAACCAACTCATAAGCTGATAACCAAAAGCTGTGTCAGGGTTGTTTTAATGAATGTCTTAATGAAGGAAAGGGTGGCAGATATTTAGATAAAGAATTCAAAGGCCCAGGGCTGCCGAGGGCTGGACTAGGTGAGGCACCAACATCTTATACCTTGAGTATTAGAAAGGCGCTATATAAATCCCATCCATTATTATTATCTGAACTGCAGAAAATTAGAATTAGAAAACAAATGACATTTTAAAAAGCGAGACCTTTACTCTGAACTCCGATCTTCCCCTTTAGTTTAGTTTAGTTTTAAAATAGAGCATAGAAACAGGCTCTTCTGACCAGCGAACACCTCGTACACTCGTTCTATCCGACACAGGCGGGACAATTTACAGAAGGGAATTAACCGACACGCCTGCACGTCGTCAGAACGTGGGAGGAAATTGGAGCACCCGGAGAAAACCCACGCAGTCACAGGGAGAACGTGCAAACTCCGTACAGACAGCACCTGTAGTCAGGATTAAACCCGGGTCTCTGGCGTTGAGAGGCACCAACTCTACTGCTGCACTACTGCGCCTTTGCGCTGTCTATTGTACTCGAGTTTGATTTGATTGTATTTTTGTCAGTGTACCTGATCTGTTAGGATAGCATGCAAGATCAACATTTTCGCTGTGCCTCGGTTCATGTGACAATAATAAACCTAAACAAACACCAAGGCAGGTCAACAGTCAGCAGGCATGAGATCAGGACAAGGAGATAGATCTCGGACTGCATAATTCTGGATGACATAGAATGATGTAAGCTGACTAGGTGTGCAATGAAATACTGCAGTGAAACAAAAGTATGGATGATGGTTTCAGCAGCTGATGAGCACAAGCAGGAGTGGAATTTTGCCTTGTCGCTGAGGTGGGAAGAAAGCAGTCTTAAACATGGCACAGAAACGTGATTTGAAGCTCATCTCAAAGTCAAATATAGCATCAGGGTTATAGACAGTCTGGTGCGGTTTCAAACAGATGATAAGGAGAAGATGGAGTCAGCAAAAATGGAAAGATTTTGTGACAAGGAACAGAGGCTTTGGTGTTTCCAATATTTCACTGAAAGAAAATGTTCATCCAATTGTGCCAGCTGTCAGACAATATATAGAAAGTGGAGCGTCAAGAGACGCACTGATAAGGTTACAGGCGAGCGTAGTCAGCATACCGTGGAAAATGACACAGTGCTCTGATTACATTGCTGAGGAGGCAACAGAAGTACAACGAGTGATGTACGCAACATGAAATTTAACTAGCATCCAATTTTAAACATTCAGGATCGAGCTTCTCCTAAGGGGCAAAGATTGTGTTCAAGACTGTGTCGTGGAAACCCATTTTGAGGCTGCTTCAGTCCAGATCCCACTGAACACAGCCCTCCAGTAAACCCGCTCCATTAATTCTGCATTAATGTACTTGAACACGAATCCTGTGAGATCTGCAAATGTGACTGGTAATTTAATGAATGTGAAGATTTTCACACGGGGCAATATAGGGAACTTTTCTAACGTTGAGTCTGAGCATTAACATTCTGCAATCTCCTCAAGGTACAGTATGACGTTTGTACACATTAACATTCTGCTCCAAACTGATATCAAAGCCAACTTGAGAATGCTCCATGCATGTAATGGGTGTTCCAAATGGATTAATTTCACAAGCATTTACACATTGCTGAGAGTAAAATTAATTGAACTATGATCTTTTTACCATTCGAACCCAAAAAACAACTTTTCTCTCTCATTAGCACCATTAACACTGCGCTGAAAGGGAATTTTATTTTCCGCATTTTTCGGGGCATGGCCCATTGCTGGAAGCTAGTTTTAGCTCATCAACTATAACTGTACTCAAGGCTCACTGTTTTCATTAGACCTTTGCTTCAAAGTCTATTGCAGCTACCTACCATACAAATCATGCTTTTACTCAACTAACGTTAACGGTTTCAGGATTAGAGTGCATCTTATTACCAGACTGAGGAATAGTTTCTTCCCCGCCATTATCAGGATTCTGAACGGTCCTTCCATAAGCTAGGGTACTGGCTGATTCACCTCTACCTCATCGAGGACATTGGACTGTGTCTCAGGAACTGATGCACTACAATGCTCAGAAAGATATTCTGCACTCTTTAGCTTCCTCTTTGCTCAATCCAATGTACTCGTTGTGTCTTTGTATGGGATATCTGATCTAGTTGGATATCGTGAAACAAAGCTTTTCATTGCACCTCGGTACAATAACAAACCTAAGCCTTAGAAATAACTTGATTGCGGAGTTTTGTGTTACAATAGAGCGATTGTTTTTCCTTTTTTTTTCTTTTCTTTCTAGGGTGTTATTTCCTTTCTTTACTTCCTTCTCTAACTTCTTCCCTAAGGGGCTTTCCTGCACCTTCACGATTCTTGTTCACTTTCCTTACTTCTTTTATTTCTATCTTTTTTAAAGCTCAAAAAACGAAGTGGTACAACAAATGTAATAAGATATATCTGATGTGTATTATTATAATTTACTGTACTTCTAATAAAAAAAATAAAAAATTTTTAAAAAAATTAAAAAAAGCAAAAAAAAAAGAAGAAATAACTTGATTACCAACTAAATCACTGCCAATAACAGACAAATATTTATTGTCCCAATGTGAGATTTACATTTTAAATATCAATTATTCTCACATTAATTTCTAAAAAGGTTCTGGGTTGCCACAGTGGCGCAGTGGTAGTGCTGCTGCCTAACAGCGCCAGAGATCTGGGTTTGATCCTGACTACAAGTGCTTTCTGCATGGAGTTTGTATATTCTCCCTGTGCCCCCGTGTGTTTTCTCCAGGGTGCTCCGGTTTCTTCAGCCCTCCAAAGACGTGCAGGGTATCAGGGGTTATGGAGAGAAGGCAGGAGAGTGGGATTGAGAGGGAACGATAGATCAGCCATGATTGAATGGCGGAGTAGACTTGATGGGCCGAATGGCCTAATTCTGCTCCTGTAACTTATGAATTTGTGAACTTGAGGTTTTTAGATTAATTGTCTTTGTAAATTCTACTCATTGCACATTGCAAAATCTCATCGAATACATTGTCTAAGGAATTAATGCACTACAATGCTGAGAACTATATTCTATACTCTATCTTCCTCTTTGCTCCATCTATTGCACTTGAGTTTGAACTGATTGTATCTGTGTATGGTATATCTGATCTGTTTGGATAGCATGCTAAACAACGCTTTTTACTGTCCATGTGACAATAATGTAATAAGCCTAATCCTAGAATTACCGGCTGTAATTTATTACAATATTAAAAAAAAAACAAGATAACTCCTCGTAAATTATCTGACAACAGTTAATCCCTTGCTTGATAAAGGATCTGTAGATGCTGGTTTAGACAAAAGGACACAAAGTGCTGGAGTAACTCAGCGGGCCATGCAGCATCCCTGGAGAACGAGAATATGTGACGTTTCGGCATTGGTATCCTTCTTTAGAATTAATAAAAGAACCACCCTGAAACATCACCTATCCACACTCTTCAGAGATGCTGACTGACCTGCTGAGTAACTTTGTGGGAACCTCCCTGATACGTCACCTATCCACTTTCTCCTGAGATGCTGCCCGACCCGCTGAGTAACTTCTGTGGGAACATCCCTGAAACGTCACCTATCCATGTTCTCCAGAGATGCTGACTGACCCGCTGAGTAACTTTGTGTCCTTTACTGATAATTACCACTTCCTCATTGGCTATATTTAAGAGGGAGTTAGATGTGGCCCTTGTGGCTAAAGGGATCAGGAGGTATGGAGAGAAGGCAGGTACAGGATACTGAGTTGGATGATCAGCCATGATCATATTGAACAGGCTTGAAGGGCCGAATGGCCAACTCCTGCACCAATTTTCTATGTTTCTATTCTTGCCTCAGAGTCAAATTGTATTTTCACACCAATGTCACAATCCTGAGAGTTGATGGCGACTGCCCAATGCAGTACTGAAGAAATGGTGCACTGTTCGAGGTACCTCTGCAACTGGTTCCTTGACTCCTTCATCAACCGAACACAATCTGTACGAATAGTAGCAACGCTTCCTCCTCGATACCCAACAGCACTGGAGCGCCTCAAAGCTGTGTGCTCAGCCCCCGACTCTACTCAGTTTAGTTTAGATATACAGTGCGGAAACAGGCCCCTCGGCCCACTGGGCCCACGCCGACCAGGGAACCCCGCACATTAACATTATCCTACACATACTAGGGACAATTTTTACATTTACCAAGCCAATTAACCTGTAAACCAGTACGTCTTTGGAGTGTCAGGGGAAACCGAGGAATCTCGGAGAAAACCCACGCAGGTCACGTGGAGAACGTACAGACAGCACCCGCAGTCGGGATCGAATCCGGGTCTCCGGCGCTGCATTCGCTATAAGGCAGCAACTCTACCGCTACGCCACTGTGACCGCCGTGACTCTATACTTGTGACTGTGTAGCTGGGCAGAGGCTGCCTCGAGTGATTCACCCGAGATGGGACTGCAAAGTACCCGCTACAAAAGGACAAGGAATTCTCCTCGTATTGGACCCACATTGCTTCATCAATAAATTCCCCAAAAACAATTGAACAGGTCTTCAGTTCAGTGCTGTTAATGGGTATGTTACAGTGTACAAAACCTGCACAGTTATATCCCCATAAACACCAATGAACCGAAAACACCTAATAATGGTTTTGAAACAGAAAGCCTAACAGCGGTGGCCTTCTGTCAAATTAATTCATCATTCAGAATATTAGACGGTTCAGATGTATCCAATGCCACATCAATTATTGCCCGACTGATAAATGGCAAATAATTATCTCCCTTGCATTTCATACCATTAACTGTGGTCAATATATTTTTATCTTTCAATGCTTGCCTAACTTAAATATGTAATCTTCCTTTTCTCAAGTCTAATATCAAAACAAATTGAAGTCATTACTTGAAAGAAGTTTCCTTATCATCGGGCTATTAAATAATTCTGACTCGTAAAGAAACTATAATATACATTATTATAGTTACTTAAATGGTTACTTAAATGGAGTTGTAATCCAGAGCTTCAGACTAATGGTTCCACAACATGAACTAACATGCTGTTGAGCTACCAGGGTGTTTGAATTCAGTATTTTTTTATAACAAATCTGGATTACAAAAGTGACCATGGAAAGACAGCACAAAAATAAAAACTTCTGGTTCACTCATTTGTCACCCATCCAGACTGAGCCTGTTTTTGATTTCCCCACACACAACGTTCAGTAGTTCTAGGAGCAGAATTAGGCCATTTGGCCCATCAAGTCTACTCCGCCATTCAATCATGGCTGATCTATCTTTCCCTCGCAATCCCATTCTCCTGCGAGACCCCATATCCCTCCAAACCTGTCCTATCCATGCATCTGTCTGTTTCTTAAACGCTGCAATAGTCCGTGCCTCAACTATCTCCTCTGGCAGCTCGTTTAGTACACCCACCATTCTTTGCTTGGAAAAGTCACACACAGGAGAATTCTCCCTTCTCCCCATTACCCCTGACACCCGTACTAATCAAGAAAAACTTTTGATTCTTAGCACCAACGCTGTCCAAGTCTGAAGAAGGGTCTCAAACCAAACATTACCCATCCATCTGCTCCAGGGATGCTGCGTGACCCGCTGAAATTACTTTGTGTCCTTTTGTGAAAGTTTGTGGACACATAGCGATGGGGGAATTGTTTTTAAATCTTCAAGATGGCCACTCACCATTTTACAGATGAGTATAAAAGAGAGTCAATTCTATGTCCCTTTGGCACCAGTTTTGGGTCAGTTCTTACGACATATTGTTCTTCAGTGGCACAGAGGTTAGTACTGCTGTCCAAAGATTATAGAGGAATCTTTGCTGCTGTCCCACCGCTCCAGCGATCCAGGTTCGATCTTGACCTCGGGACCTCAGCTGTCTTTGTACAGCGCACACGATGTCCCCGTGACCGTACAGGTTCCCCTCTTTTTTTTAAATTTTTTTTTTTTTTTTAAATCGATATCAAGTTTAATTGCTTGTTTGACAATCGTGACTAGTTATTTTCAGAATGCTGACACCACCAGTGACCATCATGTTAGACAGTTTCTTCGATGAGCCCATCTGTTAGTCCTTAGTCCCAACTGCTCTTCCATTTACATGCACAGATGGAAAAAAGCTGGGGACAATGAACTGTTGTTAACTCTTTATTAATAACAACACTATTGTAGAAGTTTGACAAATAAAATTAAACATAGCGCAGCAATAAGAATCTCTCTTGCACGGACACAGGTAGAATTGATTCACGGGCAACAGTTAGTAGAGTCAGAAAATATTACGGTGATTCATCTTTGACAAACTTTCCATGAAGGAGATATGGAGACTGAAAATCATGCTGGCAATTCGCATATGCCATTCCTAAACCCATCCCTGCACCAAAGGTAATAGGCCATACATGCCTTTTGAAAGCAAAAACAGAAAATACAATTCCTAATCCAAGGCCAACACCTAACTTCACCACCGTGTCGGCCGCGCACCGTTCCATCTTCCGGCTGACCTCGGCCTCCGCCATCTTGGACCCCCTGTGGGTTCTCTGGTTTCCCCTCCATTGTCCCAAAGAGGTGTTGCTGGGTTAATTGACTGCTAAAAATTGCCCCGGTGTAGGCGAGTTGCAGGACAGTCAGGTTAAAAGGGAACGGGATTGATGAGATGGCTCTGAAAGTGGCATTGAGGCAATGGGCTAAATTGTCTCCTTCTTCTGCGCTGCGTGAAATATAACAACATTCTTGAAATATATTATCTCCAACTTGGGTTCTTTCGTTTCTTCCACAGCATGTGGAAAATTAAGCTGTGTGGAAAATTTAAATATCAAAAATGCACTTAGATCAAAGTGGAGCACTAGCTTCACAGTGCGTGCTGTCACCTCGAAAACTGTCTAAAGATAGTTGAAGGAAAAAGGGGAAGCAGAATGGGTCAGTACTTCCATCCGAATTTAGCGTAAAAAGATAATGAAGTTATCATAAATGGCCCACGTGCTATAGATAACTAATCCTGATGAGATGTAACTAACTTCCCAAAAAGGTCAAGCCCTGTACAATTTCTAATTTGATTTGGGGAAACAAATCATGTTTCGATAAGCCGCTAACCGAGCGTTGGTGTAATTCACGCACTGTTTCTTCTGCAACAGCAAATTAATGCTGTTAAATCCACCACATGTCGATTGAGACCGAAAGGATTAGCAGCGAACAAAACACTTAATTATCCCCCATATGATATCACAAGGAGAAATAGTAAATCAAACACAATAGCGGAATTTAAGAAAATCACTTTTACTTTTTTGTTGTGAAGAAACAGAACCTGTAGAATCTGAGGCTAACTATTCCCCTCTGTTGTGTGTCCTTGCTGCATACTTTTCATATTTTCCCTTGTGAGAACAGAAGAATTATCATCAGGCTTTACACATCTTTGGAAGCAAATGGATTAGCAAGCACATGAAGCAAATGAATGTTCAAGATCTCCCCTACATCGAATGCTTCACCATTCAGTTCAGTTTAGTTTATTGTCACGCGTACCGAGGTACAGTGAAAAACTTTTGTTGCGTGCTATCCAGTCAGCAGAAAGGCAATACATGATTACAATTGAGCCATTTACAGTGTACAGAAAAGTGTGGAGCGATTGTAATGAGTGACTGCAGCTCCACTTCTGTACAGAGCACACAGGTAGTCGGCTGGGTTGGGCGCCATCTTGGAAGCTGAGCAAAGTCCCACAGTACTTTAAACGATGTGACATACACACAAGAACCGCACAAAGTGCTGAAATAACTCAGTGGGTCAGGCAGCATCTCCGGAGGACATGGATGGATGATATTTCAGGTCAGAACCCTTCCTCATACTGGCAGTAGTTGGGGGGGAGGGGGGGAGAGGGGCAGAAAACTGCAAGAAAGTGAAGCAGCTGGGCTTGTACACTCTGGAGTTTAGAAGGATTAGAGGGGATCCTATTGAAACATGTAAGATTGTTAAGGGTTTGGACACTGAGGCAGGAATCATGTTCCCGATGTTGGGGGAGTCCAGAACCAGGGGCCACAGTTTAAGAATAAGGGGTAAGCCATTTAGAACAGAGACATGGAAACACCTTTTCTCACAGAGAGTGGTGAGTCTGTGGAATTCTCTGCCTCAGAGGGCGGTGGAGGCAGGTTCTCTGGATGCTTTCAAGAGAGAGCTAGATAGGGCTCTTAAAGATAGCGGAGTCAGGGAATATGGGGAGAAGGCAGGAACGGGGTACTGATTGGGGATGATCAGCCATGATCACATTGAATGGCGGTGCTGGCTCAAAGGGCCGAATGGCCTACTCCTGCACCTATTGTCTATTGTCTATTGGCAAGTGATAGATGGAATGTTTAGGAAGGAACTGCAGAAGCTGATTCTTCCATCTGAAGTAAAAGCAGAATGGATCGAGCCCTGTTTTGTCTGAAGAAGGGTCTCGACCCGAAGTGTCACCTATTCCTTTTCACTAGAGATGTTGCCTGACCCGCTGAGTTATTCCAGCACTTTGTGTCTATCTTAAGTGATAATTGGATATGGGTGAAGGGGTTATGATTGGCAGTTGGGTGGACAAAGGCTACACATGAAAAATAGACAAAGGGGTGAACGATAAGAAGAGGTGAAATGTGAAGCCAGAGGAAGGGATAGAAGTGGTAAGGGACACGGAGTGGGATAGGGGAGAGGTTAGGGGAAGGGGGGGGGGGGGGTTTGGAAAGTGGGAGAAATAGGTAGGAAATAACGCAGATGCTGGTTTAAACCAAAGATAGACACAAAAAGCTGGAGTAAGTCAGCGGGACAGGCAGCATCTCTGTATAGGTGCGCACACAGGTGGGCACAAGGAAGAGAGGGGGGAAAAGGGGGAGAACTGTAAAGGGCCTGTCCCACTTTCACGACCTCTGCCGAGTTTGCCCTTGACTCATACTCGCAGCATAGACATAGAAACATAGAAAATAGGTGCAGGAGTAGGCCATTCAGCCCTTCGAGCCTGCACCGCCATTCAATATGATCATGGCTGATCATCCAACTCAGTATCCTGTACCTGCCTTCTCTCCATACCCCCTGATCCCTTTAGCCACAAGGGCCACATCTAACTCCCTCTTAAATATAGCCAATGAACTGCCCTCAACTACCTTCTGTGGCAGAGAATTCCAGAGATTCACCACTCTCTGTGTGAAAAATGTTTTCCTCATCTCGGTCCTAAACGATTTCCCCCTTATCCTTAAACTGTGACCCCTTGTTCTGGACTTCCCCAACATCGGGAACAATCTTCCTGCATCTAGCCTGTCCAACCCCTTAAGAATGATCGCCACAAGGTCGTAGGAGGTCGTAGGTAGGTCTTAGCAGGTCGTGATGCTTGTCGTAGGTACTTGTGGCATTTTTATCAACATGATGAAAAATGTCTACGAATAAAAAAGGTTGTGAATTAGGTCGTGAAAGTGGGACAGGCCTTTTACTAATATAAGAGAATTCGATGTTCATATTAAAAAACACACGCAAAATGGTGGAGTTACACAGTGGGTCAGGCAGCATCTCTGGAGAAAATAAAATGGGTGACGTTTTGGGTCGGGACCCTTCTTCAGACTGTTCCTATTGTGGGATATAAGCTACCCAAGCAGAATCTAAGGTGCTACTCTTGCAGTTTGCGTGGCCTGTCGCTAGCAATGGAAGAGGCCCACGACAGAAAGGAGAGTATGGGAGAGTATGGGAAAGGGAAAGTTAAAATGGTTAGCAACCATGTATAAACTACAGGATAGGAGGGGACAAGGGTAGCTGTTAAATACCGTGTCAAGTAAAACAACAAAATGTCGGCATTGTCAGAAGGAAAAATAATTTTATCCCATTTACACAATTCTGACTGTGACCTGATACTTCCCAGAGTGTTTTACAGCAAGTTAAGAACTTCTAAAAGCATAGCGATCTCATAGCAAGAATATAGAAAACACTCAGCTGGTCAGACGGCTCCCATAGAGAGGACAAAGCCAATGTTTCAGATTAGTGCCTTTAATGTCAAAGTTTACAAACCTAAAATAATGAAGACAATTAATAATTAAGGGTGGCACGGTGGTGTAGTGGTCGCGCTACTGCCTTACAGAGCCAGAGTCCCGGGTTCAATCCTGACTATGGGTGCTTGTCTGTACAGAGTTTGTACATTTTCTACGAGATCTTCGGTTTCCTCCCACACTCAAGACGTACTGGTTTGGAGGCTAATTGGCTTGATATAAATGTAAGGTACACAAAATTGCTGGAGGAACTCAGCGGGTGCAGCAGCATCTATGGAGCGAAGGAAATAGGCGACGTTTCGGGCCGAAACCCTTCTTCAGACCTGTCCCTGGTGTGTGTAGGATAGCATTAGAAAACGGGGATCACTGGTCTGTGCAGACTCAGTGGGCTGAAGGGCCTGTTTCCGAGCTGTATCTCTAAACTAAACTAAATAGGGCCACTGAGGAATGCACAAGATAAACACATGGATAATGAGAGCATAAAGATGTCTTAATTTTAAAATAAAATCTACTTATAAAATATAGAGCCTTTCAGGAATGGATTTTAATTACATTAACCATGAAATTTGTTGTTCTGATGAACGGTCATTGACATGAAAGTTAAATCATTTCTCTCTCGCCACAGATGTTGGCTGCTTTGATTATTTCCAGCATTTTATGTTCTTTTTTCAGACTTTCATTTATTATTACATTTATTTGATGAACAAATCATGAAATTAAATTGGCCCAAAGGCCCCACACATGCCTGCTACCAGTCATCCATCTACCTTTCAATGAAGATTTTCTTATCTTTTAATTAGTTACTCCCTTATATATTAACCTTGCTTCCCCTCAACACGATCGACACTATTCACCTCAAAGCATCTCAATTCACCTCAAAGGGTATGATGAAGTCATGTTGAGCTCATTGTCATATGCACGTACGGTGAGGTACAGTTATAAAAACATAATAATATACCTAAATGACACTAAAAAGTTAATGGCAAAAGACACTAGTACAAAAATACGCAATTGGAAACGAGTCGATTTGTTACTAACACCTATGAGAGAGAAGCGAGTGTCACCAAACCTCTGAATTCTCTGGGGTGGAACCCTCTCCAAGACATACCTGTTTTACAAAATGTTACATGGTCAGCTCAACATAGACTACAAGACCTACACCAAACCCAAACCAATTAGGAGCAGACGAGGGCATTCGATCCAATTTGTGATCCCAGCTACAAAGACAGATGTATACAGCAATTCGTTCTTCCCACGCACAATTAAAGCATGGAATAATCTCCACCCAACTATAATTACCCAACCAGATGCAACTAAATTTAAAGTAGCTCTTTCTTCCCAATAACCCTTTATGGCTTAAGCCCTCCCTTCACCACCTCCAGTTTAAATTCCATTTGGAATATTTTGGAGGACCAAGAAACCAAGAACCAAGAACCAAGTCCATTGTAGTGCAAGAGGCATCCGCAAGGTTTAGTTGCTGAGGTAGGACATGAGTTGTGCTGGTCGGTTCAAGAAACTAATAGTCATAGTTCCCAAACCTGGTGGTGTTCTGGCTTCTGTGCCTCCTAATAAAGACGAAAGACAATAGACAATAGGTGCAGGGGTAGGCCATTCGGCCCTTCGAGCCAGCACCGCCCTTCAATGTGATCATGGCTGAGTTGGGCCGAAGGGCCTGTTTCCGTGCTGTATAACTCAGTGATTGGATGCAGGGCAGAGGGTATGTTGAGAACAGCAGGAGGGAGTCATGGGGGGAAGTTCCTGCCTTCTTCCCATATCCCCTGACTCCGCTATCTTTTAGACACAAGACGAAGAACAAAGTAGGGCTGCACACATCAAGAATCAAGAGTGTTTTATTGTCATATGTTCCAGATAGGGGAGAAAAAAAGTTCAGTGTGTGTATATACACATGCACACATACTCAATCAATAAACAAATAGAGTGCAATAATAATAATAATAATAATAATAATAATAATAGTCTGTTGTAGTTCAGAGCTTGGCATGCGCAGAGAGTCGAGCCACTGCCTTATAGGTACAACAACCAGGGTTGGATCTTGACCAGGTTCTTCCTCCAGCCCATAGACATGGGGGAGGGAGAGTGTGTGGGGGAGGGGGTGTGGGGGGGGGGTGTATGGGGGATGGGGAAGTATGGGGGGGGAGGCGGGGTGTGGGGGAGGGGGGTGTGGAGTGGGGTGTGTGTGGGGGATGGGGAAGTATGGGGGGGGAGGCGGGGTGTGGGGAGGGGGGGGTGTGGGGGAGGGGGACCCTTCAAAACCTTCATAACTTTTGTACCATTTCACCGATCGGAACAAAACTTATTTGACTTGCAGCAGAGGAGAATGGTGAGTAAGGTGGTGAAAAATCGTTGCGCCATGGGGGATCATTTATTGAGCAAATTTAATTAAAACGCAGGCAGGATGTGGTCAAGATCGGAGTTTTAGTAATATATAGATAGATAGATGTGCAGTTCTGTGCACCGTCATAAAAAATATGTTGTCAAGCAGGAAAGGGTACAGAGAAGATTTACAGGGATGTTGCCAGAGCTAGAGGGTCTGAGCTATAGGGAGCGGTTGAGTAGGCTGGGATCCTATTCCTTGGAGCGCAGCAGGATGAGGGGTGATCTTATTGAGGTATATAAAATCATGAGAGGAATAGATTGGGTAGATGCACAGAGTATCTTGCCCAGAGTAGGTGTATCGAGGACCAGAGAACATAGGTTTTAGGTGAAGGGGAATGGATTTAATAGGAATCTGAGAGGTACCCTTTTCACACAAATGGTGGTGGGTGTATGGAACGAGCTGCCAGAGGAGATAGTTGAGGCAGGGACTAACGCAACATTTAAGAAACAGTTGGACAGGTACATAGATAAGACAGGTTTGGAGGGATATGGACCAAAGACAGGCAGGTGGGACTAGTGTAGCTGGGACTTCCTGGCCGGTGTGGGCAAGTTGGGCCGAAGGGCCTGATTCCACACTGTATCACTCTATGTGATGACATGTCATGCAGGGAAAATGAAATAATTGCAAAGGCCTAAAATGAGAGAATGAGTAAAGGAGGGAAAAAAATGGAAAAATATTAAGATCTGAGGACGTAGGTTTAAGGTGAAGGGTAAAAGATTTAATAGGGATCTGAGCGGTAACTTTTTCACGCAAAAGGTGGTGGGTGTATGGAATGAGCTGCCAGAGGTGGTAGTTGAAGCTGGGACTATTGCAGCATTTAAGAGATAAATAGATAGGTACATGGATAGGACAGGTTTGGAGGGATATGGGCCAAACACGGGCAGGTGGGACTAGTGTGGCTGGGACATACTGGCCGGTGTGGGCAAGTTGGGCCGAAGGGCCTGCTTCCATGCTCTATGATTATCTTATTTTTGAATTCAAAAGAAAACTACATTATTAAGGAATATTAAAAAAAATATTGCACATACATAAAAATCAGAGAAATGCAATAAGGCTAGAGGGAATTACCTCAGTTAATTTTTGCAAAATGGCTAAAATATGAAATATTTATTTTGCCTAAGTATTTCCCAAGCATATTAACACGGTTAAGGAATATTAACATGGTGGATGTGACATTAATAGGGTAGAAAAAATATAATTAAAAAAAACATTTAAGGTGGAAAATGAGAGATTCTTGCTAAATTGTTTCATAAATCTGGAGGTTCATTGGAATTGAAAATAGTGCCAGAGGACTAGCAGATAACTAATGCAGTTCTTATATTTAAGGAAAGATTGTAAGTCTAGTGATCTATGGTGCAGTTATCTGAACATCAGTGGAAGGAAGTATAATAATGTTTATATCCAAAGATGTCATAGAAAAGCATCTGGCAACTGAAAATATAAAACAGAAAAAATATGAAATCTGAAATTGAAAATTTAAAACAGATTTTAAAAGGAAAGATCATGCTTGACCAAGTATGACATCCTTTGAAGAAAGAGAATAAAACAAATTCAGCAAGGGATTGACGGCCGAGGTGTTCAATTGTTCAACTGTAGAAACAAGAACAGAAATGAGAGAATGAATTGGAAGTTATATGAGGTGCTATGATAGGAAATAGAGAGCTTGGAATGCAAGCGTGTGAATAGACTAAAATGTGATTAAATCTTCCAGCAGTTCAGCTGTGAGTCGCCACATGCAAAAAGCGTGTAGGTGCATCGAAGACCGAAAGAAAGTGGAAGGTCTGTTACGAAAGGAGGGGAACTGGTGCTTAACATTCCCGACTGCATGGTATTCAAGGAAGAAAGGAAAGGGAGAAATTTGGACGTTGGTTAAGGAAAATATTATCGTACTTGAAAGAGACTTTCCTCGAGGGGTGGGGGAAAGAGTTTGTCATGTGTATCGAGGTACAGTAAAAAGCTTTTGTTGCCTGCTAACCAGTCAGCGGAAAGATAATCCGAGGTTACATTAGAAATTCCTCCTCATTTCCTTTCTAAAGAAAAGTGGAACAGCACAGTGAAACAGTGGCTTTATTAGCTGCAACACTTGTGCCCCCCCAAATCATAACAAGATAGAATGTTACATCTAGCAACACATTATTTAAAAGTTTAGTTTATTGTCACATGTGCAGTGAAAAGCTTTTGCTGCGTGCTATCCAGTCAGTGGAAAGACAATACATGATCACAATCGAGCCATCCACAGTGTACAGATAGAGATAAGGGGAATAGCGTGAATAACGTTTTGTGCAAGTTAAAGCCAGTAAAGTCCAATTGGAGATAGTTCGAGGGTCACCAATGAGGTGGGTAGAAGTTCAGGACTGCTCTCTAGTTGTTGGTAGGATGGTTCGGTTGCCTGATAACTGCAGTTCGAAGGCAGAACTGAGTTAACTAGAATTAAGAATTAAGACGTCACAGGTAATTCTGCTCTAACGCAATGGTTGCATTCTTAGGAAACCTCATGTTATAGAAACTGTCACATCAATAGAGGAATAGTGGGTTTGGAGTTAGAGAGTTTCAGACTCACAATAACAAGTTTTTTTTTAAAGTCTTACAGGAAAGAAGGGAATTTTGAATAGTTACTAGACTAAGTGCAGAATTTTTGATAGCTACTAGACTAAGTGCAGTAGGGTCTGCTCCCTCAACGGTGTGTGTTGGGGAGCTGATGAAGCTGTTTGTGAAATGAGGCCCCCCCTCCTGACGTCACTGGAATGTGGTGGGATATTCTGTTTCACTGTACCGTGGTGGGGGGGGCATTGCGACGTCACTGGAAGCTGGTGTTTTAAAAGGTGGTTTTGATGTTGGTTTACACCGAAGATAGACACAAAATGCTGGAGTAACTCAGCGGGACAGGCAGCATCTCTGAACACGGGTCTCGACCCAAAACGTCACCCATTCCTTCTCTCCAGGGATGCTGCCTGCCCACTGAGTTACACCAGTATTTTGTGTCGATCTTCATTGAACAAGTGCTAATGGAAGCCACACTTCTTTTCAATGGCAACCTGCTGCCAGTGGTGAAACACTGATGCCTGAATAATGATGCCTAATACATTTGGATTATCATGACCTTTGATCGGGTAATACATATTAGATTAATTAAAAGTGAAAACCTGCATAATCAAGTGAAGTAGTAGACTGGAGAGAGAGTTGGCTGCACAAATGAACAGTTAAGACACAAGAGACTGCAGGTGCTGGAATCTTGAGCAAAACACAAAGTGCTGGAAGAACTCAGCGGGTCAGGCAGCATCTGGGGAGAGAGTGGACAAGTCATGTTTTGGGTCAGGACCCTTCAGAAAAATGAGCAGGAATTTAACATATTTATTCAATTAGCAAAAGGTGAATTGAAGTTGAGATCACTAGATCATATGTCAAAGGATATGGGGAGAAGACAGGAGAATGTTGAGAGAGAAAAGATAGATCAGCCATGATCGAATGGCAGAGCAGACTAGATGGGCCTAATGGCCCGTATGTCTTATGATCTTATTGCTGTGTGTTTCTTTAACGATTGAAAGTACAGTTCCAAAATCTGTAGATATCATGAAATTGAGGAAGTATTTACTGCCAGATTGTGACAAAATATAGTCAAATTAAAGGATAGATTTACATAAAACTGTATATTACAAAGTAATGATAGCCATGAAACTACTGAACTGACAAAATGAACATTTAATTGAACCATTCCCTCAGGGAAGGAAACGTGCCATTGCTACCCATCTAACCAGACCCAGATTATGTGATAAAACTGGCTGCAAATTACAAAGTTAGGGAACAACTAGGAAAGAATAATTGCTTGCTTTGAGTCTAATTCACAAATGAACTTCAATGTCGATAGACTGAGGTAGAGCATAAAGATACAAGGTATAAGCATCAAGATGGCACCGAAGTCGGCGACTCTTTGCTCGCTGGTCCCAGAGGGGGATGTGTGATCATTCATTACTATCGCTCCACTCATTTAAATATTTATTTCAACAGCAGCATTTAGAGTCATAGAGTCATACAGCGTGGAAACAGGCCCTTCGGCCCATCTTGCCCGCACCGGCCAGCATTTCCCAACTACAAAGGTACGCAAAAATGCTGGAGAAACTCAGCGGGTGCAGCAGCATCTATGGAGCGAAGGACAACTACACTAGTCCCACCTGCCTGCGTTTGGTCCATATGCCACCAAACCTCCCCTATCCATCTACATGTCTAACTGTTCCTGAAATGTTGGGATAGCCCCTGCCTCAATAACCTCCATAGGCAGCTCGTTCCATACACCAACCACCTTTTGTGTGAAAAAGTTACCCCTCAGATTTCTATTAAATCTTTTCCCCTTCACCTTAAACCTATGTCCTCTGGTCCTCGATTCCCCTACTCTGGGAAAGAGACTCTGTGCATCTATCGGATCTATTCCTCTCATGATAATAGAGAATAGGCAATAGACAATAGGTGCGGGAGTAGACCATTCGGTCCTTCGAGCCAGCACTGCCATTCACTGTGATCATGGCTGATCATCCATGTTCCTTGCCTTCTCCCCATATCCCCTGACTCCGCTGTATCTAACTCTCTCTTGAAAGCATCCAGAGAATTCTGAGGCAGGGAATTCCACAGATTCACAACTCTCTTGGTAAAAAGGTTTATCTCATCTCCATTCTAAATGGCCTACCCCTTATGCTTAAACTGTGGCTCCTGGTTCTGGACTCCCCCAACATTGGGGACATGTTTCCTGCCTCTAGCGTGCCCAATCCCTTAATAATCTTGTATGTTTCAATAAGATACCCTCTCATCCTTCTAAATTCCAGAGTGTACAAGTCCAGCCGCCCCATTCTATCAACATATGACAGTCCCGCCATCCCGGGAATTAACCTTGTGAACCTACGCTGCACTCCCACAATAGCAAGAGTGTCTTTCCTCAAATTTGGAGACCAAAACTGCACACAATACTCCAAGTGTGGTCTCACTAGGGCCCTGTACAACTGCAGATGGACCTCTTAGCTCCTATACTCAACTTTTGTACATCTCTACTCATTTGTTACATTAACTATGCTAGACCCTTTATCCTGTATCTGTACACTGTGGGCGGCTTGATAGTAATCATGTATAGAAAGTTTTTCACTGTGCCTCGGGGTACAAATGGCAATAATAATAATAAATAAACTAAACTAAAAAAAGTCACATGCGTCTAGGTGAAAAGTATCAAACAGGGTGGGGGTTGTAAGGGATCTGGTGGTACAAAGCATTAAAAACTGGGATGCAGATTACTGGCAATACAAAGGTAGACACAAAATGCTCATCTTTGGAGAGAAGGAATTGGCGATGTTTGGTCTCGACCCGAAATGTCGTTCATTCCTTCTCTCCAGCGATGCTGCCTCACCCGCTGAGTTACTCCAGCATTTTGTGTCGCTGTGAGCCAGCATCTGCAGTTCTTTCTTACACACTGGCAATACAAACACAAGCGGAGCTTCTCAGATCTCCGTACATTTCTATTTTGCATTCTTAATTGTAAGTCTATATAATGTTACTAGACTAAGTGGGACCCGTTGGGTCCCAGCATCACACAGGAGGGCTGGTCATCCAACGCAATATTCCACCTCTCCACCAATTCTAATATTGGTGGCCAGTTGGGGGGGGGGGGGGCTTTCTGGAGCGCTAGTATGGGTGTTGTGGGCTGAAGGGACTGGTTTCCAGAGGGCTAGTATGCAAATTGTGCGCCAAATGGATTCTTGGGCTGGCGTCTCAGTCAATCAAGCCTGTTGTGCTGGCAACTCACTCATTCACGGCTGGTGGGCTGGTAGTTGACTCACGGCTAATCCTTGAAATTCTATTTCAAGCAGGGTATAAGGCCACCAAATTCAAGTGCAGTTTCTTACCACTTCTAGCAGCGTGCAAGGCCACCAAATTCAAGTGCAGTTTCATACCATTTGAAGTAGGGTGCAAAGCCACTAAAGACAGCGAGTCGTGACCTCTCCCTCCTCCATCTTGCAGAGACTGAGCCACACCCACAGTTCCGGGTTTTATAACCCCTCCCCCCCCCCCCCCACCGGAAAAGGTGTGGCTTTCATGGAGCGATTGACAGGAGAGAGATTCTCAACATTTAAAAAAAAACTAATAACACTTTTATTTTTCATTGATGGGAAGAATTCTCTGCACCTGCTCAGCGGAGGGGGACTGAGTAAGATGGCCAAAAATCACAGCCGTAAGTGGTAGCGTTTAATCTAAAATCAATATACAGTGCAAACAGGAAGTAAGTGCATTTACAGTAGTGCCTTTTAACTTCAAGCCAAAGCACCCAAACCACCATTTGCAGTAAGTAGTGCATTTCAACTTCATGCCACCATTTGCAGTAAGTGGTGCCTTTCAACTTCAAGCCAATGCACCCACGCCACCATTTGCAGTAAGTAATGCCTTTTAACTTCAAGCCATTGCATCCAAGCCACCATTTGCAGTAAGTAGTGGCTTTCAACTTCAAACCACACCCAAGCCACCATTAGCAGTAAGAGGTGCCTTTCAACTTCAAGTCAAAGCTCCCAAGCCATCATTTGCAGTAAGTAGTGCCTTTCAACTTCAAGCCAACGCAACCAAGCCACCATTTGCAGTAATAGTGCCTTTCAACTTCATGCTACCATTAGCAGTAAATAGTGCCTTTCAACTTCAAGCCAATGCACCCAAGCCATAATTTGCAGTAAGTAGTGCCTGTCAACCTCATGCCACCGTTTGCAGTAAGTAGTGCCTTTCAACTTCAAGCCAAAGAACCCAAGCCACCATTTGCAGTAAGTAGTGCCTTTTCTACTTCAAGCCAAAGCTCCCAAGCCACCATTTGCAGTAAGTAGTGCCTTTCAAATTCAAGCCAATGCTCCCAAGCCACCATTTGCAGTAAGTAGTGCCTTTCAACTTCAAACCAAAGCTCCCAAGCCACCACTTGCAGTAAGTAGTGCCTTTCAACTTCATGCCACCATTTGCAGTGCCTTTCAACTTAATGCCAAAGCACCCAAGCTACAATTTGCAGTAAGTAGTGCCTTTCAACTTCAAGCCACAATTTGCAGTAAGTAGTGCCTTTCAACTTCAAGCCAATGCACCCATGCCCCCATTTGCAGTAAGTAATGCATTTTAACTTCAAGCCATTGCATCCAAGCCACCATCTGCAGTAAGTAGTGCCTTTCAACTTCAAGTCAAAGCTCCCAAGCCACCATTCGCAGTAATAGTGCCTTTCAACTTCAAGCCAAAGCTCCCAAGCCTCCATTTGCAGTAAGTAGTGCCTTTCAACTTCAAGTCAAAGCTCCCAAGCCACCATTTGCAGTAAGTAGTGCCTTTCAACTTCATGCCACCATTTGCAGTAAGTGGTGTCTTTCAACTTCAAGCCACACCCAAGCCATCATTTGCAGGAAGTAGTGCCTTTCAACTTCAAAGCTCCCAAGCCACCATTTGCAGCAAGTAGTGCCTTTCAACTTCAAGCCAACGCAACCAAGCCACCATTTGCAGTAAGTAGTGCCTTTCAACTTCAAACCAAAGCTCCCAAGCCACCATTTGCAGTAAGTAGTGCCTTTCAACTTCATGCCACCATTTGCAGTAAGTAGTGCCTTTCAACTTCAAGCCACAATTTGCAGTAAGTAGTGCCTTTCAACTTCAAGCCAATGCACCCACGCCCTCCCCCATTTGCAGTAAGTAGTGCCTTTCAACTTCAAGCCACACCCAAGCCATCATTTGCAGGAAGTAGTGCCTTTCAACTTCAAGCCAAAGCAACCAATCCACCATTTGCAGTAAGTAGTGCCTTTCAACTTCATGCCACCAATTGTAGTAAGTGGTGTCTTTCAACTTCAAGCCACACCCAAGCCACCATTTGCAGTAAGTAGTGCCTTTCAACTTCAAGCCAAAGCAACCAAGCCACCATTTGCAGTAAGTAGTGCCTTTCAACTTCAAGCCAAAGCAACCAAGCCACCATTTGCAGTAAGTAGTGCCTTTCAACTACAAGCCACCATTTGCAGTAAGTAATAATAATAATAATGGATGGGATTTATATAGCGCCTTTCTAATACTCAAGGCGCTTTACATCGCATTATTAATTCACTCCTCAGTCACACTCGGTGGTGGTAAGCTACTTCTGTAGCCACAGCTGCCCTGGGGCCGACTGACGGAAGCGTGGCTGCCAATCTGCGCCTACGGCCCCTCCGACCACCACCAATCACTCACACACATTCACACACAGGCAAAGGTGGGTGAAGTGTCTTGCCCAAGGACACAACGACAGTAGTGCCTTTCAATGTCAAGACACACCCAAGCCAAGCCAACCGGGGGGGGGGGGGGGTTTCTGGAGCGCTAGTATGAACCATTTTAGAACCAATAGACATTTTTTTTGCAAGCTTTAGAACCAATAGACATTTTTTGCAAGCTTTAGAACCAATAGTCATTTTTTTTGCAAGCTTTAGAACCAATAGTTATTTTTTTGCAAGCTTTAGAACCAATAGACATTTTTGCAAGCATTTTAGAACCAATAGACATTTTTTTGCAAGCTTTAGAACCAATAGAGACACTTTTTGATAGCTTTAGAACCAATAGACATTTTTTTGCAAGCTTTAGAACCAATAGACATTTTTTTTGCAAGCTTTAGAACCAATAGACATTTTTTTTGCAAGCTTTAGAACCAATAGACATTTTCTTGCAAGCTTTAGAACCAATAGACATATTTTTGCCAGCTTTAGAACCAATAGACATTTTTTTGCAAGCTTTAGAACCAATAGACATTTTTTTGCAAGCTTTAGAACCAATAGACATTTTTTGCAAGCTTTAGAACCAATAGTCATTTTTTTGCAAGCTTTAGAACCAATAGTCATTTTTTTGCAAGCTTTAGAACCAATAGACATTTTTTGCAAGCATTTTAGAACCAATAGACATTTTTTTGCAAGCTTTAGAACCAATAGACATTTTTTTGCAAGCTTTAGAACCAATAGACATTTTTTGCAAGCTTTAGAACCAATAGACATTTTTTTGCAAGCTTTAGAACCAATAGACATTTTTTTGCAAGCTTTAGAACCAATAGACACTTTTTTTGCAAGCTTTAGAACCAATAGACACATTCTGCAAGCATTTTAGAACCACTAAGGGCACTTACATTTGAGTAGACATGTGTTCAGTGTTATTCACAGCTCAGAGAAACGTGACCCTCTGCCTTCCTCCATCTTGAAGAGACTGTGTGGCACACCACTTCCTGGTTTTATAGTCCCTCCCCCCTGCCGCCAGCGGGGGCAGCAGTGAGAATGGGGAATTTTGTAAAAACATTAATATCTCTGTCATTTTTAATCGACGGGAAAAATCCTCGGCACACATGTGGCGGAGGGGGGCTCTGAGCAAGGTGGCCAAAAATGACGGCCATAGGTGGCGGCGTTCTCTCGGAAATCGCAGCACAGATGGCCAAAACCGGTCAAGAACAGACTTTTAGTAATATAGATACAAGACCAGACTGCAACTGTCCTATTTCACCCACCTTGTGAAGGCGTCAAACGTCTGCTTTAATACCTCACAGCAAACTTGACTGAGAACAAGGGTTTCGTGCAGCGACACATGTTACCTATGGCCTTTCCTACACATATGAGTAAAGTATCAGATTGATACCTTTGACAAAGCCATATCATATAGGAAAAAGATTAGAACAGGTATAGGAAAAAGGGTCTCGACCTGAAACGTCACCTTTCCATGTTCTCCAGAGATGTTGCCAATGCTCCAGAGATGATCTACAGCATTACTACAGAACAATACGTCCTTTCTAACCAACATCTGCAGCTCCTTGTTTCTATTCTATAGGAAGTGAAGTGTCAGCTTTGCTCTATTGTGTAGCATTCTTACCCAAGTCAGAACTTTATAGATTCAAGTTCCTCTGCAGAAATCGGACTACAACTGACCCTCCAGTGTTGGAAATGAAGGAATAAGATAGTGGGGTCATCATTCTGGATGAATCTAAAAAAATTCCATTGCACTATTTCAAAGCCAACCAAGGGATGGCGTAGGTGTATAAAAACATGCGATGAATAGATCGGGTAGACACACACACACAGAGTCTCTTGCTCACCCAGAGTAGGGGAATCAAGAACCAGAGGACATAGGTTCAAGGTGAAGGGGTAAAGATTTTATTGGAACGTGAGGAGGTAACATTTTCACACAAAGGGCGGTGGGCGTATGTAATGAGCTGCCAGAGGCAGGGACTATTGCAACGTTTAAGAAGCAATTAAACAGGTACATGGATAGTAGACACAATAATCTGGAGTAACTCAGTGGGACAGGCAGCATCTCTGGAGAGAAGGAATGAGTGGCATTTCGGATCAGTGTGCAGTTCCTTCCTACAGGGTACACAGATAGGACCATCAATCAATCTATCTATATCCCTTTACAGAATCAAAATGTCCTCATCACAACCTGCCCTTCTACCTATTTTTATGCCATGAAAAAACTTGGATCTCTTGCATTTTATTCTCTAATCCAGGTATTTAATGGAAGTAGTAAACAAGTGTGGGCCAAGACTGATCCAGTTATTTTACTCCAGTTATTTTACTCCACCAGTAATTTTACTCCACCACCAGTTATTTTACTCCAGCCTGAAAATAACTGGATTTAATAAGAATCTGAGGGGTAACCTTTTCACACAAAGGTGTTTGGATCGAGCTGCAAGAGGAGGTAGTGAGGCAGGGACGATCACAATGTTTAACAAACATTTAGACAGGGTACATAGATAGGACAGGTTTATACGGATATCGGCCAAATGCAGGCCCTTGGGACTGGTGTAGATGGGACATGTTGGTCAGTGTGGGCAAGTTGGGCCGAAGGGCCTGTATGACTAATTCTCACCAGTGACCAAGTCAGTTTGTGAATCTCTCAGCCAACATTGCTAAAACAGCAAATCTGTTCAATACTGACTACAGTCACTGAGTCAGTCGTACAGTACAGATACAGGCCCTTCAGCTCATCACACCCATGCCAACCTTTACATTCATCTACGCAATCCCATTTGTCTGCGTCAGGTCAATATCCTTCTGAGCTGCCCGATAACAATGCCTATCTAATTGCCTCTCAAATGAAGCGATTGCTTGCAATTCCACCATTTGCTCCAGCAGACACTCTTTAAAAAGATTTATCTTACCGTAAACCAGTGACCTCTTATATATTTGATATCTCTACCATAGGGAAAAACATTCTATAATTTTATAATCTCATCTTCTTCTTGCGAATTAAACACGAACCAAAGGAATAGTTGGATCTCAAGCCGGGTGTTGAGCAGCCAGGTTGTTATCTATGCGTCAAATAATCTCATAATATTATACATCTCCAGCAGGTCACCTCATGGCCTTCCTCACTGCAGGCAAAACGAACCCAACCCGCTATCACCCGCTATAAATAAAGTCCACCAATTCAGGCAATTTCCTGGTGAATCTCCTCTCTGCACCCTCTAGCGTAGTCATATAAAGGTGCTTCATACTCAAAGTGCGGCCTAAGCAACATTTTGAAAAGTTACACCAACATTCTTCACCGACCGTATCTACCAGGGTTGCCATTTTCAAGGACTCTGGACTTGAACCCCAAGCCCCCTTATCATCAACAGTCCTTGTCATCTAACCATTTAATTTAGTTTAGTTTCAGAGGTACAGTGAAAAGCTTTTTGTTGCGTGCTAACCAGTCAGCAGAAAGATAATACATGATTGCCTCACACGCGTCAAGATTAAATACCATCTGCCAATGCACCAATTAGCTTAAGCCCCTGTCCCACTTAGGAAACTTGAACGGAAACCTCTGGAGACTTTGGGCTCCACCCAAGGTTTCCGTGCGGTTCCCGGAGGTTGCAGGTGGTTGCCGGAGGTTGCAGGTAGTGGAAGCAGGTAGGGAGACTGACAAAAACCTCCGGGAACCGCACGGAAAACTTGGGTGGGGCGGAAAGTCTCCAGAGGTTTCCGTTCAGGTTTCCTAAGTGGGACAGGGGCATTACTAAAATTTGTGGGAGTCTGCATTGCACAGAACTTTCTGCATAAAACAGCAAATTCAGAAGTACCTCAGAACATTCACAAATGTCCTTCAGTTTCCAAGAATTGAAGATTAATCTCCAGAACAATCGTAATGGTGACACAAGAGACGGCAGATGCCTAAACCCGAGTAAAAGTGCTGGTGAATCTCAGTGGGCCAAGCAGTACCTGTGGATGGAAATGGGCAGATGGTGTTGAGATGTGCCCATTCTTCAGTCCAGTAGTTTAGTTTAGTTTAGAAATACAGCGTGGAAACGGGCACTTCGGCCCAGCGAGTCCGCGCCGACCAGCGGGTCACCTGCACATTAGTTCCATCTACACTCTGGGAATAATTTACAAAGGCCATTTGACCTACAAACCTGCACGTATTTGGAGTGTGGGAGGAAACTGAAGCACCTGGAGAAAACCCACGCAGTCACAGGGAGAACGTACAAACTCCGTACAGACTGCACCCAAGGTCTGGATCAGTCCCAGGCTGTAAATCTACCACAGTAGTTTGCTTCCCCCCCCCCCAGTAGTACTACTTATTTCTTCCCCCCACATTGGTGTTCATTAGTTTTAAATATTCTGTTGGCCTGACAATCAACAATTAGTGGCAAACAATCTGTTTGCTTTCTAATTAACGACAGGAAGCAGAAACAACACGAGGAGAAATGCTGGATGACCAATTGGAGAAGAGAGCCACGGTAAATCAACAAGACACTGACAAGCAGTGAGAGTTCCAATCACAGCCTGGGGATTGTACAAAGGCATCAAATCGTCAGTGTATGCAAATAGCCATCTGTGCAAGTTCTGGAGACTGGCATTCAGCTTCTTTCCTTCAGGACAGTGGGTGAGCATCTGGGAAAGTTTTTATATTCTTTAACAGTCAAGAGTTTTTAGTTTAGTTTAGAGATACAGCGCGGAAACAGGCCCTTCGGCCCACTGGGTAAGCGCCGACCAGCGATCCCCGCACATTAAATGGCCTGTCCCACTTGGCCGTCATTTGCGCCTCATTTACACGTCATATGTAAAATAGGTTGGTGCGTCGTGAAGCACAACGTCGCGTGCAAATCACGCGTTAACGCAGCCGTCTGGTGCGCGTGACATCATTAGAATACCCTGCGGCGCGCGGCAGGACGTTGATGCACGGTTACGTAACCATGCGTACACGTGAGATGTCGGGACGCCAGCATACGATGCCATTGCGTCAGCGTGCGTACCCAATGCGTCAGCGTGCGTACGCGATACGTCACGCAGGTGGCGCGCGAGGATTTAGTTCCTGTACTAAATCCTGGAGCGCCGCGCGATACTGCTCGCCGTCGCATACAATTCCACGCCTCACCATGCGCAACGCATGTGCACCCCACGCGTCACGACGCATCGACCTAATTTACATATAATGCGTAAATGAGGTGCAAATGACGCCCGAGTGGGACATGCCTTTAACACTATCCTACACCCGCTAGGGACAATTTTTACATTTACCAAGCCAATTAACCTACAAACCTGTACATCTTTAGAGTGTGGGAGGAAAGCGAAGATCTCGGAGAAAACACACGCAGGTCACGGGGAGAATGTACAAACTCCGTACAGGCAGCACCCGTAGTCGGGATCGAACCCGGGTCCCCGGCACTGCATTCGCTGTAAGGCAGCAACTCTACCGCTGCGCCACCGTGACCGCCCCCCAAATTTACGCATGTGATTTTTTTTTTAACGCATGTGAATAGATCGGGTAGATGCACAGGGCCTCTTGCCCAGAATAGGTGAATCGAGGACCAGAGGACATAGGTTCAAGGTGATGGGGAAAAGATTTAATAGGAATCTGAGGGGTAACTTTTTCACACAAAGGGTGGTGGGTATATGGAACAAGCTGCCAGAGGAGGTTATTGAGGCTGGGACTATCCCAACGTTTCAGAAACAGTTAGACAGGTACATGGATAGGACAGGTTTCGAGGGATGTGGACCAAACACAGGCAGGTGGGACTAGTGTAGCTGGGACATGTTGGCCGGTGTGGGTAAGTTGGGCCTGTATACACACTGCAGCACTCTAGGTCTATGTCTTGAAACCAAACAATGAGATTCTTACTTGCAGCAGCACAACAGATATATAAACATTGTAATCTGCAAACACCATAATAAACAACAAAAACATTTTTTTCATATAGGTGTATATGTGTGTATAAAAACAAACAATAATAGTGCAAAAGCAAAAGACAATGCCCACAAATTTTATGTCATTCAGAACTTATTTGGAGGTTGTAGTGTTTAATTGAGAGGGAAAGATAGATAGATCAGCCATGGTTGAATGGTGGACTTGATGGGCCGAATGGCTTTGATGAGTTTTGGAGTTTCTCAATAAGCCTCGTTGCCTATCTACGTTCCTTCAAAATGTTCCTCAAAACTCTCTCATTTTAAATGGTTTGTGTCAACCTTTAGACTTTCGAGATACAGTGGAAACAGGCCCTTCGGCCCACTGAGTCTGCGCCAACCAACGATCATACCATACACTAGCACTATCCTACACAACAGGGACAATTTACAATTTTACCAAAGCCAATTAACCTACAAACCAGTACGTCTTTGGAATATGGGAGGAAACCTGCGCACCCATAGAAAACCCATGCGGTCACAGGGAGGATGTAGAAACTCTGTACAGACAGCAACTGAGGTCAGGATCGTACCTGGGTCCCTGGAACTGTAAGGCAGCAGCTCTAACTTTCTTTCATATGAAGAAAGACTGGATAGACTCGGCTTGTACTCGCTAGAATTTAGAAGATTGAGGGGGGATCTTATAGAAACTTACAAAATTCTTAAGGGGTTGGATGGGCTAGATGCAGGAAGATTGTTCCCGATGTTGGGGAAGTCCAGAACAAGGGGTCACAGTTTAAGGATAAAGGGGAAATCTTTTAGGACTGAGATGAGAAAAACATTTTTTACACAGAGAGTGGTGAATCTCTGGAATTCTCTGCCACATAATGTAGTTGAGGCCAGTTCATTGGCTATATTTAAGAGGGAGTTAGATGTGGCCCTTATGGCTAAAGGGATCAGGGGGTATGGAGAGAAAGCAGGTACAGGATACTGAGTTGGATGATCAGCCATGATCATATTGAATGGCGATGCAGGCTCGAAGGGACGAATGGCCTACTCCTGCACCTATTTTCTATGTTTCTATGTTTCTAAAGTTGCGCCACTGTGCCGACCTACCTGTTTTTACCTGCTGTAACTCCTTTGAAGCACTTTGAGATATTTTGACCCAGTAAAGGAGATGGATAGTTTGTTTGTGCTGGATACTATCGGAATATTATTAGTATAATATCTTTGAAATTTCAGAAGTGCTACAGATTTGTCTAATGACAAATAACAGAGCAGGTAGCGTCTGGGGACTTATTTCTCAAGCTGGGATACGGAATATGGATAATAGGTAGCTATTAAGGCTGCTGAAGTTTGGAAGTGATCTTCAATGGGGATCAGCAATGGAATCATTTTGTTCACAGCAAGGACTTGGAAATACAAAGTGCAAAAGCTTATTACAGAAGAGAACTGTAACAGCATACACAGCTTTCAAGAAGAATTTGGATAAATACATAAAGGCATAACAATACTGCTGGACCTTGGGGAAAATGGAGAGGAACAAATTGAATAGTTCTTACAAATAGTTGGCAGAAGCATGGATAGTTGGCAGAACCACTGGCTCCCTGTGCAGTTCCGAATAAATTTCAAGATCCTTCTTTATGTTTACAAAGCCTTTAACGGGCTTGCCCCCACCTACATCAAAAGTCTGCTTACCCACCACACCACCTCCAGGTCCCTCAGATCGGCTGACTTGGGGTTACTGAACATCCCGCGGTCTACGCATAAGCTCAGGGGCGACCGCGCCTTTGCGGTTGCAGCTCCTAGACTGTGGAACAGCATCCCTCTTCCCATCAGAACTGCCCCCTCCATCGACTCTGTTACGTCGAGACTTAAAACTCATCAAGTTTTACTCTCAAGCCTTTCTTAACGTCCTCTAAGGGAGGGCTATATGTATGTATTTATGTATGTACTTAATCTATGAACCACTGTTGTATAACATTAGTACCTCTACCAATGTAAAGCACTTTGGTCAACAAGAGTTTTTTTTAAATGTGCTATAGAAATAAAAGTGACTTGACTTGACTTGACTGCCTAAACAGAGGCTTTTGTACATTATAATTCCATGTAAGTTTAATGTTTAGTTTAAGGTAGACAAAAATGCTGGAGAAACTCAGCAGGTGAGGCAGCATCTATGGAGAGAAGGAATAGGTGACTGAAGAAGGGTCTCGACCTGAAACATCACCTATTCCTTCGCTCCATAGATGCTGCCTCACCCGCTGAGTTTCTCCAGCATTTTTGTCTACCTTCGATTTTTTCCAGCATCTGTAGTTCTTTCGTAAACATAATGTTTAGTTTAGTTTAGAGATACACCGAGTTGGTGCCGACCAGTGATCCCCGTACACTTATGCCCCCGTCCCACTTAGGAAACCTGAACGGAAACCTCTGGCGACTTTGCGCCCCACCCAAGGTTTCCGTGCGGTTCCCGGAGGTTGCAGGTGGTTGCCGGAGGTTGCAGGTAGTGGAAGCAGGTAGGGAGACTGACAAAAACCTCTGGAACCGCACGGAAACCTTGGGTGGGGCGCAAAGTCTCCAGATGTTTCCGTTCAGGTTTCCTAAGTGGGACGGGGGCATTACACTATCCTACTAGGGACAATTTACAATTATACCAAGCCAATTAACCTCCAAACTGTAGGACTTTGGGGTGTGGGAGGAAACTGAAGATCCCGGAGAAAACCCACGCAGGTCATGGGGGGAACGTACAAGCTCCCTACAGACAAACAGCAGCAGTCAGGATCGGGGCCCAGGTCTCTGGCACGGTAAGGCAGCAACTCTACCGCTGCGCCACCCACGGTTTTTATCAACATTTTTTCTGCAGCTAAATGAAGCATAACCCTAAAACACTGCGTAAAATCTTTATTCTTAAACGGTTTGCTTCGAGTGAATGGTACTCGAAGCAATACTTGAGCTGTTGATACAACGAATCATTGCTGTTGACGACATACATGCGACGGGTGAGCCAGAGAGCCAAAGTGCCCTTCAATCCCAGCTCAATGACCTGGCCGCAAGGTTCAAGGCCAACGTGCGGTGCTGCGAGAGTGAGGCACGTACAGGGTGTGTTGTCTTTCAGATGAGACACAAGCCAGGGCCCCATTTGGCCTGCCAGAGGGATACAACAGGGCATGCTTTGGGAGTTGCACAAATGAACAACAGGCTTTATTCATTACAACATTGACTACATTTCAAGAAATACCTGATTGATTGTCAATTTATTTTGGAAGACCATAGGTCAACCGGCCTGCTATAAAATACTTCTCTCTTTCTCTCTCTCTCAACAATCAATGACATTCATGCTTACATCGTGAACTAAATGAATCTTGAAATTGAAAATGCTGCACACATAAACTTGTCCCCAACTTACAAAATGTTAGCTTGGCATTTCTCCAGAACTTGAATGTAATCAAGTCGTTTCATAGAAATGAACACAGCCAAGATTAAGACTTGACCAGCGATTTACCATACCGCCTCGATACATCTGCCCTGGCTCTTTGAAAGACTTAATTATATTTCTTCCCCGTAGTCATAGAGTGATACAGTGTGTAAACAGGCCCTTTGGCCCAACTTGCCCACACTGGCCAACATGTCCCAGCTAGACTAGTCCCACCTGCATGCACTTGGTCCATACCCCTCCAAACCTGTCCTATCCATGAACCTGTCAAACTGTTTCTTAAACTTTGGGATACTACCAGCCTTAACTACCTCCTCTGGCAGCTTGTTCCATATACCCACCATCCTTTGCATGAAAAAGTCACCCCTCAGATTCCTATTAAATCTTTTCCCTTTCACCTTGAACCCATGTCCTCTGGTCCTCAATTCCCCTACTCTGGGCAAGAGACTCTGTGCATCTACCTGATCTATACCTCTCATGATTTTATATACCTCTATAAGATTACCCCGCATCCTCCTGCGCTCCAAGAAATAGGGTCCCAACCTGCTCAACCTCTATTCCTGGCAACATCCTCATAAATCTTCTCTGTACCCTCTGACCTATGCACTCGAGAAAGTAATTCCTCGTCAAATGACACAGTACCGCAACAGAAGGGTTTCTGCCTTATAGCGCCAGAAACGCAGGTTCGATCCTGACTAAGGGTGCTGTCTGGATGGAGTTTGTACGTTCTCCCTATGACTGACCGGGTGGGTTTTGCCTGGGCGCTCAGATTTCCTCCCACACTCCAAAGCTATACAGGTCTGTAAGTTAATTGGCTTCTGGAATTTGTAAAATGTCCCGAGTGTGTAGGATAGTGCCAGTGCACAGGGTAATCGCTGGCCGGTGCAGACTCGGTGGGCCAAAGGACCCGTTTCCAGGCTGTATCTTTAAAGAAACACAGACATAAGGATGAGAAAACAAAGAACTGTGGATGCTGGTTTACAAAAAAAGACAAAGTGCTGGAATAACTTAGCGTGCCAGGCAACATACCTGGAGAACGTGAATAGGTGACGTTACAGGTCGGGACCCTTCTTCAGACTGATTGTGTGGGGTGGGGGTAGGGAAAAAAACTGGAAGAGAGGAGGGGCTGGACAAAACATGGCAGGTCATAGTTGAACACAGGCGAGGGATAGCCAGACGGTTGGACATGAGAGATAAAAACCAGAAGATATGAGACAAAAGGATTGCAGAAGTACATCACCTATCCATGTTTCTCAGGGATGCTGCCTGACTCGCTAACTTACTCCAGCACTTTGTGCCTTCTTTTGCCAAGACACTGGATGCCATTCGATTATCCTTGCCAGTTGAAAAAAACCTATCCAGCCTCATCCTACCTTACAGTATAAGCTTCCTATCGCTAAAGGTCACAGCTCTTCAAACACATACTCAGTTTTTTTGATAAATGCGATTAATGTTTTTTTTTCCTCAGGTATTAAATTCTAGATGCCTATCAGTCTCCAGGCAAGAAATGATTTTCCTTATCTTCCTTCTAATCCTTCAATTATTTTAAATTTATGCCCTCTGATTTTTGACTCCTGAGATAAGGGGAATAGATTCCTATTCACATTAAGCCGCTCAACTTTATTTACCTCAACAAGTTTCCCATTGGTTTCCTCGGTTCTAAGCAGAACAACCCTAGTTCGGCAATCCGAGCATTGACAACCTTTGGCTGCAACTAAAAATCTTTTGCCACGTAATATATTTGAAAATCACCCCTGTGGCCTTTTTAATGCAATCGTTTAGTTTTTAGATTTGATTTTGATTCAACTTTATTGTCATTGTCTTCAAGTAATAGACAACGAAATGCTATTTCGCATACAGTCATAAGAATAAAAAAATACACAGAACACGATAGCCCACAACACAAACATCCCCACAGCGGCACCAAAGTTCCCCACTGTGAGGGAAGGCACCAAAGTCCAGTCAACTTCCTCGCTGATGTTCCCCAATGTTCACCCGTGGTCGTGGCCTCCCGAGCCCCCCGCAGTCGCCGCTACGGGCGGCCCGATGTTCAGGCCCTCTTGCCGGGAATGATGGAACCCCAAAGTTGAATGGAAGAACATCCTCAGCGGCCTGAACCTCTGAATCGGCCACCTCCCACCGTAGTCCGCGGCTCCCCAAGTCCACAGGCCAAGCTGGGTGGAGATTCAACGTTGGTGGCCCTCGCAAAGGGTCCCAGGACTCCGCGATGTTGGTCAGCGCCGCCCGCGCTGGGAGCTGCGCAGACCACAGCTCCGCGATGTCGATGCAGCAGGCCCAACACTCTGGAGCCTCAAACGGGTGATCCCAGGTGAGGCATCGCCCGCTCGGTGATGTATCCAGCGCTGCGCCGCCGCTGCTGAAGCTCTGGTCCGGTCCCCGGCAGGAAAGGCCGCGCCAATCCAGTTGGTAGGCCGCGAGGAGGGGGGGCGAGGGCGCGACTTGGATGATAGTCGTATCCTCGCCAGGAAGTGACTGAAAGACGGTTTCCCCCTTATCCTACCCCCCTCCCCCACATAAAATACTAAAATAAAAACTCCAAAACCATACCTTAAACAATTAAAAATAAAAAGCGATTAAAAGATAAACAGACTGTAGGCGGAGGCAGCCATCGACAGCGCCACCGGATGTCTGGCGAGATACAGTGCAGAAACAGACCCTTCGGCCCATCGACCCTCGTGCACCAGCACTGGGAGTTAGATGTGGCCCTTGTGGCTAAAGGGATCAGGGGGTATGGAGAGAAGGCAGGTACAGGATACTGAGTTGGATGATCAGCCATGATCATATTGAATGGCAGTGCAGGCTCGAAGGGCCGAATGGCCTACTCCTGCACCTATTTTCTGTGTTTCTATTTGCAGCTTCCTGTGATCAACAGATTTCCTCCATGTTGTTAACACAGCCATTTTTTCCCCATCATCTGGAAACTTCATGGTTCCCCTTTTATTTAGGTCTAAATCATTTGTATACATTACAAAAAACAAAAGGACAGGTGCTGAGTTTTTGCGGGAACAGCCACAGAAACACCCATCCTTATCACTCTTTGCATCCTGCCGCCAAGTCAACTTATTTAGAACATAGTACAGTAACACACAAACAAGCTACTAGGCCCATGTCTGTGCCGAACTTGATTGCACTCTAAACTCATACAGTCTGTCTGCACGTGGTGGGGGGTCTGCCTACATTTCCAGTCTGTTTTTATGCCTGCCTAGAAACCTCTGGAAAGCCGCTATCGTATCTGCTTCCATCGCCACCCCTTGCAGCACATGCCAGCACCAATAACTCCCTATAAAAGAATGCTCAAGAAGGAACTGCAGATGCTGGAAAATCGAAGATAGACAAAATTGCTGGAGAAACTCAGCGGGTGCGGCAGCATCTATGGAGCGAAGGAAATAGGCAACGTTTCGGGACGAAACGTTGCCTATTTCCTTCGCTCCATAGATGCTGCCGCACCCGCTGAGTTTCTCCAGCAATTTTGTCTACCTTCCCTATAAAAGAACGTGGGAACGAATTGCGGATACTAGTTTTAAACCGAAGATAGACACAGAATGCTGGAGTAACTCAGCAGGGCAGGCAGCATCTCTGGAGAGACACAAAATGATGGAGTAAAGGGCCTATCCCACTTAGGCGTTTTTTGGGTGACTGCGGCAACATTTTCAGCATGTTAAAACATTTTTGGGCGACAGTTGAGACAGTTTCTGCTGTCGTAGGTTGTCGCCATGTGTCGTAGGTGAGTTCCATTGCCTGCAAGCAAAACCATCTACTACTTGACATTTATACCCTACAAAAAAGGTTCTCACCGTCTCTCCTATCTGGGAAGAGGTACAGGAGCATCAGCTGCAAAACCAGCAGGATGCTACACAGTTTCTTCCCACAGGCAATAAGACTGGTTAACAGACTGTGTCCCCTCCCCATATATCATACACCAACACATCTAACCTCGCCCATACTTTGACAGCTAGGCACCTGTCAAAGCAAAGCCACTGTTCGGTCTGAATGTCTGTTTTTATTTCAATTTTTAGGCCTATTTTAGAAATGGTAATTTTAATTTTTAAAGCTATATGTATTTATTCTGTTGTTATTAACTGCACTGACGGGAACTGATTGAGAAACATTTTTTTCGTTTCATCTGTGTATGTAAGTACTCAGTTAAAATGACATTAAAGTAAATACTGAAATACTGAATACTACCTATGCGTCTCATAATTTTATATCCGAACATCAGGTTACCCTTCCATCCTCTGACGCTCCGGAGTAAGCAATCCTGTGAGCCAACCTCCCCTTGTAGCTAACACTGTCTAATCCAGGCAACATCCTGGTCTACCCTAGTCATTGTACTAGCTTTATTGTTGACCTGTTGAGTTATCGCCTCTCCTACAGCCGACAAAGGACCATTATGGGGTCCACATTTCCTTGATTACCAGTGCTTCAAGTTCAAGTTCAAGTGAGTTTATTGTCATGTGTCCCTGTATAGGACAATGAAATTCTTGCTTTGCTTAAGCACACAGAAAATAGTAGGCATTTACTACAAAGCAGATATGTGTCCATATACCATGATATAAATATATACACACATGAATAAATAAACTGATAAAGTGCAAATAGCAGATAGTGGTTATTAATAATCAGAGTTTTGGCCGAGCCAGGTTTAATAGCCTGATGGCTGTGGGGAGGTAGCTATTCCTGAAACTGGTTGTTGCAGTCTTCAGGCTCCTGTACCTTCTACCTGAAGGTAGCAGGGAGATGATTTTTTTCAACTTTTTTTATTTTTTTAGTATGTTTTAAAGTATGTTTTTAATGTTTCTTTGTGTGTTTTGTGTGGGGGGTGGTGTGGGGGGGTGAGGGGGAAACCGTTTCGGCCGCCTCCTCCATGGAGAGGCGACTTTTTCCAGGTCGCCTCCCCGTGGCCTAACAGCAAGGATCGGCGCGGCCTTTCCCAGAGACGCGCTCGGCGTGGAGCGGGCGAGCCCTCGCTGGGGCTCGCTGGAGGGGAGCGCTCCGTTTTGCTGGCCCGGGGCAGCCGGCAGCCTGAAGCCGCGCGCGGTCTGCACAGTTCCAGCTGGCGCGGCGTCTACAGCCCGGGATCCCTCGTGGGGGACCCGGGGGAAGAAGAAGCCATCACTGCCGGCCCGCGGCCAACTTCTACCGCGGGCCCGGCGTGAACTTACCATCACCCCTGGAGGGGAGCTTCGACCGCCGACCCTGCAGTCTGCGGTGCTTCTGTCTGTGGCGCGGCGGAGACTTTAAATCTTCGACCGCCGGCCTGCGGCCTACACCAACTTAAAGCCGCAGTCTCCGGTGGGGAAGAGCCGACTCTGGACTTACCTGGACTTGTACCATGTCCTTTTACCATCTGGACGCCCGCAGCAACGGCTGCGGAGAGTTGAGGTCCCGACCACGGGGGAAAATTGAGGAGGACTGGCCAAATTGTGTGCCTTCCACCACAGTGATGAATGCTGTGGTGGATGTTTATGTTACATTTTTATTGTGTTTTTGTGTGTGTTCTTTATAATTGTACCGCTGCTGACATATTCATTTCACTTGCACTTATGTGCAATGTGACAAATAAACCGTATTGTATTGTATTGTATTGTATTGTAGTGTGTGGCCAGGATGGTGTGGGTCTTAGATGATACTGCCAGCCTTTTTGAGGCAGCGCATGCGATAGATCCCCTCGATGGAAGGAAGGTCAGAGCCGATGATGGACTGGGCAGTGTTTACTACTTTTTGTAGTGTTTTCCATTTGGCCCGAGTACCGTCTATACATCTCGTTCCCCTTTCCCCTGACTCTCAGTCTGAAGAAGGGTCTCAACCCTTCCCTCAACCTATTCCTTCTCTCCGGAGATGCTGCCTGACCCGCTGAGTTACCCCAGGTTTTTCTGAACCCTCCCAAAAAAAGTAATCACATCCTTGCAATGGTGTGGGGACCAGAAATGCACACAGAACTCCAAATGTGGCCCAACGCCACAGAAGTTGCCGACTCCTATACTCCACGCCCCGACTGAGGAAGACAAGCGTGACCTTCTGATCACCCAATCCACTTGTGTTGCTATATTCAGGGAATAATGAACTTACACGGCAAGATTCTTCTGTACGTCAATACTGCTAAAGGTCCTGCCATTTACCGTACTCATTCCTCTTGTATTTGGCCTCTCAAAATGCATCAACTCAGACTTGTCCAGATTAAAGTGCCATTGCCCTGCCAAATCTCCAAAGGAAATTTCCGACGTGTTTGACCTTCAAAAGCCTTGATAAAAGTACATGTAGAGAACATGAAATACATTGCAGACGCAAGAAACTGCAGATGCTGGAATCTTGCGGTGTGGAGTAACACAGTGGGTCAGGCAGCATATTTGGGTCGGGACCTTTCTTCAGACTGATTGTAGTGGGGAAGAAAATCTGGAAAAGCCATGCGGGCAAGATAAACTCTGGCAAGTGATGGTTGGAAAGGCGGAGGAAGGGGTGGGGTGATTGGCAGGAGGGAGAAAAGCTAGAGATGAAACAGGGACAAATAAAGAGACAAAAGGGTCCTGAGAGCGATGCCGTCTGGAGCTGTGCTCCTGGTAGGGCCACCCATGGCGGTATGGTCGAGGGGGAGGTCTCTGACAAAGAGCAATCCAACCAAGACCTCAACGGTGGAACAGGCGGAGGATGATGGCTGAACTTAGTGGAGCGTCACAACGGCTGGGAAGGCGGATGAAGGCTGCAGCAGAAAAGGGTCCACAGTCGTCTTGGACTCCATGCCACTGGATCCTGACCCAGATCTGTCAAGGACCGTGGGGTGGCTGTCTGTGCACTAGTCTCCCCACGTTAAACAAAGTCACGCACACGCGTCCTCCATAGGAGAGGACAGGCATACTCGTTTGGAGTAACCGCCGATGATGAATAAGCGAGTTCGGTATTCCGATTGCACATGCCCAGGTCAAAGGTCACTATGCATAAACATTGTTGGAAAGTAGTGAAGCAGTGGACCTTCATTTCTTCCATTTTTTCCAGCTTTGATTCTTCTAGGTAAGAAAATACTGCTTTCAAACATGAAATAGCTGTATTTATTGTTCCTTTGTTAAAAGCTAAGATTATTTTGTTGTTTTTATTGCTTTATGCTATGGTGAGTGAGCGAGATCGTGCTCTTCCGTGGTCGGTGTCGGGTCCGGGTCTGTTGAGTTGCTGCTGGACCATCCCCGTCCCCTCCTGGGTATCTCGTCCCTTTCCTGGGGCAGCTGGAGGTGTTGCGCCGGGCTTGCAGCCGGCGTGGGGAGGAGGCCGAGTTGCTGCAGCGCTTTGCGTGTATGGCTGGTGCTCGGGGGGGGGGGGGGGGGGGTTGGCTGACGGTCCCTGGTCCGTCGGGGAGCGGGGTTGGGCTGGAGTTGGAGCTTCCCCAGCTCAACTCCCACCGGGCCAACCGACAGCCCCCGACCGACGACACAAGCGTCCCCAGGTGACGCGGGGTGACACCTGTTTGGTCGTGAGTAGTCGCCCAAAGAGTCGTACCTTTTTCTGGTTGCCGCTGGATTTTCAACATTTAAAAACATTTTGGCGACCTGCTGTGACTACGATGGGTGCCAGCAAGGCGTCAAAAAAAATTTGCATGAGTGGGACAGGCCCTTAAGACTTTGGCTTTTCTGCAGTTTAACTGGCCAATATTTTTCATACCATCTCCTTGCTTTCCCAATTTCCCTTTCAACTCCACCCCTCCACGCTGTATACTTCTCTCAGCTTTGAACTATAATAGCCTCAGTGTCTCACACAAGCCTCCTTTATTTTTGCAGGAAGGAACTGCAGATGCTGGTTTATACTGAAGATAGACACAAAAAACTCAGCGGGTCAGGCAGCATCTCCGGAGAAAAGGAATTGATAATGTTTCAGGACGAGACCCTTCTCCAGAAACATGACATATTCCTTTTCTCCAGAGATGCATGCTGCCTGACACACTCAGTTGCTCCAGCTTTTTGTGTCTGTCCTATTATTTTGCCTCATCTTACCCCGACATGCTCGCATAGCTCTGGTGAAGAAAGTGCGACTTTCCTAATGTATACAACTTTTGACAACAATGCAACCAGTCCTGTGAATGCAGAAAGCAAACAACTGAGATAAACACAAATGCCATGAATAAAATTGAGCTGAATAACTAAAGTACATTTCACATTTGGTTATCGTGAAGTTGAGAATGTCACGCAAGTGTGCCCCAATCCAAAATCCACACCAAAAGAAAAATGCATTTAGAAAGCATCAAGCCATGAATTGCTTGAGCTTCTCCGATGGAACTTGTCACTGAGTTAATAGTCCATTGAGCATTGCATTTTTTACGCACAGGACCGTAAATGGAACAAAATCCCTGGTTCAACCGTCACTGACTTTTTCCAAGCGATAACCTTGAGGAAAATGGTGACTATTCTAAAGAATAAAACACTCTTACCAGTGTTAGACACAAAATGCTGGAGTAACTCAGCGGGACAGGCAGCATCTCTGGAGAGAAGGAATGGGTGACATTTCGGGTCGAGTCCCTTCTTCAGAGTGAGAGTCAGGGGAGAGGGAGACCAAGAGATGTGGAAGGGTAAGGTGTGAAACCAAGAGACCCGCCCAAATGGGTCTCGACCCGAAACGTCACCCATTCCTTCTCTCCAGAGATGCTGCCTGTCCCGCTGAGTTACTCCAACACTTTGTATCTATCTCCGGTTTAAACCAGCATCTGTAGTTCCCTCCTACACACTCTAATCAGTGTTTATGTTTTGTCCAATACTCCCATCACCCCGTCCACAAGCACCAACAACCCACCAAAATTCCATCATAGATGATTTTCCTCTCTTGTCATGGGTGGGCAGAACTCATCTATTAGAAAAGTCAGTGTGTGTAGGAAGGAACGGCAGATGTTGATTTACACCAAAGATAGACACAAAATGCTGGAGTAAATCCCCTATCCAACTTTCACGACCTAATTGCCGACCTATGGCGAGTTTGCCCTTGATTCATACTCGCAGCATGGTCGCCACTTTTTACTTGTAGGTAGGTCGTAGGTAGGTCGTGATGGTAGTCGTAGGAAGTCGTAGATAGTCGTAGGTAGTCATAGGTCGGTAACTGGCTCGAGAAGAAAAATGCAAACCTGACATCATTTTATCATGTGATCATTTTCCACTCGTAGCTAGTCGTAGTTGGTCTTAGGTGTGGAAGACTGAGGTCGAGGGGGGTCGTAGACATAGTCGTAGGAGGTCTTTTACTTCGGCGAGTCAACACAACCTTGACATTTTTTTCAACTCGCCTAGGGTCTTTTAAACTCATGGATTAGGTCGTCCAAGTGGGACAGGCCCTTAACTCAGCAGGACAGGCAGCATCTCTGGAGAAAAGGAATGGGTGATGTTTTTTAGGTTGAGCCCTTCTTCTGCCTCATTTCACCAGATAGATTGAAGAAGGGTCTCGACACAAAACATCACCTGTTCCTTCTCTCCAGAGAGGCTGCCTGCCCCGCTGAGTTACTCCAGCATTTTGTGTCTCTATTTGAACCGTCAACCTGAAATGGTTCAGTTACAGTCCCCGCTCCTAATCCAATCTGAAGCATAAATGATCCCAGCCAGGTTACATTTATGTGCAATTTAACACTTTTGCCTGTGCTTTGGGGAAACAGAATACACATTACAGTGAATCATTAGATTCTGACCCAATACACCACAATCTCAGTTACAATATTTTGTTTTTAAATGGCCATTGTGCTCCTGAAGTAGCTATTTGCTCTCTCTCTCTGCTCTAGTAAGCAGAAATCTGTCTGTTTTATGCAGATAAGACGAAGGATGTCCCAGAGCCAGGTCACAGCTGACTGACGGTGACATTTGCCAATCTGGATTCTCTTCATATTTCTAACTGATTCCTACCAGCTTATTTCAACCCAAGTATTGACCTATATATCGAATTACGAAGCACCTGATTTTTAAAAAAATACCAAGATAGTGGCATTTAAGTGACTTCTGGATAAGTACCTGGATATGCAGAGAATGGAGGGATGTGGATAAAAGGACACAAAGTGCTCAAGTAACTCTACGCGTGGCACAGCAGTAGTTGCTGCCTTACGGCGCCAGAGGCCCGGGTTCGATCCTGGCTACGGGTGCTTTCAGTATGGAGTTTGTATGTTCATCCCGTGACCTGTGTGGATTTTCTCTGGGATGTCCGGTTTCCTCCCGCACTCCGAAGACGTACAGGTTTGTAAGCTAATTGGCTTAGGTAAAAATTGTAAATTGTCCCGGGTGTGTGTAGGATAGTGTTAGTGTGTGGGGATCGCTGGTCGGCATGGACTCGGTAGGTTGAAGGGCCTGTTTCAGCGTAATATCTCTAAACAAAACTAAACTCAGCAGGTCAGGCAGCATCTCTGGGATACATGGATAGGTGGTGTTTCGGGTCAAGATACTTCTTCAGACTTCTGGGATAGGGATTATGTGCAGGCAGATAAGGGTTGGTCTTTGCATCTTGTTCGGCACAGCCATTGTGGGCCGAATGGCCTATTCTTGTGCGGTATTGTTCTATGTTCTGAGTGTGCTAAACTGTGCTCGGAACTGATTGAACTAGTACAGGTGCACAACCTTTTATCCGGAGTTCCGGAAACCGAAAAACTCCGAAAACCGGCCATTTTTTCCAGGATGTCGTCTGCACACCAAAGCTCGCGTTTGGCGCCAAACTTGACCCGAAACGACCCACGGTCAACCCAGGTCTGTACTACTGTAGCGGCTGCCTCCTACCCGGAGACCGGGGTGACACTTAAACATCTGTAAATCATTGCTTAAATGTTAGTCAGTTAGTTTGGAGGGCTTTTATGTGAAGGGGGGGAGTGTGAAGAGGGAAACTTTAATTCTTAGTCCCCTACCTGGGCGGGGAGCGGTCAATGCCTTACCGGGTCGCCGTGCAGTAAGCTCCGGAGCGCTGTGGCCGCCCACTCCCAGCTGGGGGCTGCGGGCGTCCGGCCGCGGGCGGCGCCGGTTGTAGCTCTGACCCCGGCAACTCTACCCCTGGCTGCGCGGCGCTCCAAATCCAGCGCGGCCCGCGGCCGGACGCCCGCAGCCCCAGCACCGCTGTGGCCGCCGACATGTTGTGTGTCGGCGGCCACAGCGCTCCGGAGCTTACCGCACGGCGACCCGGTAAGGCATTGCCCGCTCCCCGCTGGTATCCCAGCGCTGCGACGCCGCCGACTCCCAACATCGCGGCGCTAGGGCTGCGGGCGTCCGGCCGCGTGCGGCGCTGGATTTGGAGCGCCGTGCAGCCAGGGGTAGAGTTGCCGGGGTCGGAGCTCCAACCGGCGCCGCCCGCGGCCGGACGCCCGCAGCCCCCAGCTCCGCGATGTTGGGAGTCGGCGGCCACAGCGCTCCGGAACTTACTGCATGGCGACCCGGTAAGGCATTGCCCGCTTCCCGCCTCTCCGACCAGGTAGGGGACTAAGAATTAAAGTTTCCCCCTTCACCCCCCCCACCACATAAAATCCCTCCAAACTAACTGACTAACATTTATGCAATGATTCTCCGGGGAGGAGGCAGCCGCTCCAGACTTTTCAAGCCGCCCGCGCTACCTACCTAATCTACGCTAAAGATCTTCCATTCGGAAATCCGAAAAATTCCGAAATCCGACAAGTGTCTGGTCCCAAGGCTTCTGGATAAAAGGTTGTGCACCTGTACATGTTTAAGTGAAATCATCCCACTGCAAAAATATCCCAAAATGGAGAGGAAAGGATTAGAGGGTTACTAGACTAAGTGGGGCCCAGCATCACACGGGAGGGCTGGTCCCCCAACGCAATATTCCACCTCTCCACCAATTCCAATATTGGTGGCCAGTGGGGGGGGGGGGGGGGGGGGGGCTAGTATGGACATTGTGGGATTCTTGGGCTTGCGGCTCAGTCACTCAAGCCTGATGTGCTGGCAGCTCACTCACGGCTGATGGGCTGGCAGTTGACTCACGGCTATTCCTTCAAATTCCATTTCAAGGAGGTTGCAAGGCCACCAAATTCAAGTGCAGTTTCTTACCACTTCAAGCAGGGTGCAAGGCCACCAAATTCAAGTGCAGTTGCATAGCATTTCAAGCAGGGTGCAAGGCCACTAAAGACAGCGAGTCGTGACCTCTCCTCCATCTTGCAGAGACTGAGCCACGCCTACACTTCTGGGTTTTATAGTCCCTCCCCCCTCCCACCAGAAGGGGTATGGCCTTCATGGCGTGATTGACAGGAGAGAGAATCTCAACATTTTTTAAACACTGATAACTTTTATTTTTCATCGATGGGAAAAATCCTCGGCACCTGATGAGCGGAGGGGGACTCTGAGTAAGATGGCCAAAAATCACAGCCGTAAGTGGCAGAGTTTTTTCTAAAATCAATATGCAGAACAACAGGAAGTGGTCAAGATCAGACTTTTAGTAATATAGATGGGCCAAGCACCGGCAAATGGGGGGTAGACACAAAATGCTGGAGTAACTCAGCGGGACAGGCAACATCTCTGGAGAGAAGAAATGGGTGACGTTTCGGGTCTCTACCCGAAACGTCACCCATTCCTTCTCTCCAGAGATGCTGCCTGACCCGCTGAGTTACTCCAGCATTTTGTGTCTACTTTCGATCTTAGCAGTATCTGCAGTTCTTTCTTACTGGCAAATGGGACCAGCTTGGACGGTACATCTTGGATGAATTGGGCTGAAGGGCCTGCTTCCGTGCTGCATCACTCTACGACTCTAACTGCCCAGAGTACTTTTCTGCCCCCAGTCAGGAATGCATTATTATTCACTCGAGGATCATTTCCACCTATATCGAAAGTAATTGAAACACAAATCTATGATTGTCAAGATACGGTTTAAATAAGACTTGTGCTGATTCCTTGCTGTTTAATGAAGTGCCTGCTGACATTGGGAGATCTGACATGATAACCTTAGAATTTACTGTGTGCTGCTCATACACTGTCCGTAGTCCTCAGAGTTCGCTTAAGCGAACAGTTTAGTTTGGTTTAGTTTATTGTCATCTGCACTGAGGTACAGTGAAAAGGTTTTGTTGCGTAGACCTGCAGCTCCGTTGAGGCGAGCCAGGCCAACGTGTCATCGTCCTGGTCAATCAGGCCTCGTTCACCATTCGGTGGCCGGTGTTTGGGGGCAACTGGTGATTATGTGCTCCACTGTCTGTGTTGGGTCCCCACATCCGTACTCCATAGCGTCCGATGACTGTCCTCAAGCGGCTGAGGGTTGTCCACTGCTTTCGGGGCAAGTCCTGGCCAGGGACGTCCATGGGGTAATTGATGTAATGGTGTAGCCTAGATGGTTCCGCTGATAAAACCAGTAAAGCCCAATAAGTGTCTCCAATGAGGTAGATAGTAGTTTAGAACTGCTCTCTAGTCGTGGTAAGATCATAAGATCATAAGTGATAGGAATAGAATTGGGCCGTTTGGCCCATCAAGTCTACTCTGCTATTCAATCATGTCTGATCTCTCTCTCCCTCCTAACCCCATTTTCCTGCCTTCTCCCATAACCTCTGACACCTGTACTAATCAAGAATCTATCTATCTCTGCCTTAAATATACCTACTGACTTAGCCTCCACAGCCGTCTGTGGCAAATAATTTCACAGATTCACCACCCTCAGACTAAAGAAATTCCTCCTCATCTCCTTCTTAATAGAACGTCTTTTAATTCTGAGGCTATGACCTCTAGTCCTAGACTCTCGCTCTAGTGGAAACAGAAACAGAGACCTGCCTATCAATGAACAGCCAGAGATACTTCAGAGACCCCATATCTACCCAGATACCTTCAAGGCAAAATGCATCTACAAGCTCAGGTTCTCCAAGCTGTCAACAATCAAGCTTCTTAAACCAACACAAACAATAATCCTTACAGCCTACAGCCCAGTGGTATGAATATTGATTTCTCTCACCTCAGGTAGCCCCGGCATTCCCCCTCTCTCTATCGCTCCCCCACCCAAGTCGTACTAGCTTCTCATTTTCACCCTACAAACAGCTTACAATGGCCTGTTTCCTTTATTATCATTACTTTTTTTGCATATCTTTCATTCATTGTTCTTTATCTCTCCACATCACCATCTATGTCTCTCGTTTCCCTTCTCCCTAACCACTCTGAAGAAGGGTCTCGACCCGAAATATCACCGATTCCTTCTCTCCAGGATGCTGCCTGTCCCGCTGAATTACTCCAGCTTTTTGTGTTTATCTTCGGTTTAAACCAGAATCTGTACTTCCTTCTTACACAAACAATCCTAATGCTGCCTTGCTACCGGAATACTACACGCCATCACTTGCACCACCATGAGTGTTTTTCTTCCTAAGTGGGTGTACTAATATCTTGCTTTTTGTAGACCCCTCCCCCCCCACTGTCTTGCAGAATTGGATTAATTTATGTATAATTTATCATTTTTGAGTGCTGAAAAGGACACTAAGGGTTGGAGTAACTCAGCGGGTCAGGCAGCATCTCTGGAGAACATGGATAGGTAACATTTCAGGTAGCCCTTTCTTCACTTTGTGTCCTTTTATGTAATAACCAACATGTGCATTTCTTTGTTTTTATATTTTTTGAGTTCAAGTTCAAGTGAGCTTATTGTCATGTGTCCCTGATAGGACAATCACATTCTTGCTTTGCTTCAGCACACAGAACATAGTAGGCATTTACTACAGAACAGGTCAGTGTGTCCATATACCATAATATAAATATATACACACATGAATAAATAAACTGGTATAGTGCAAATAACAGATAATGGGTTATTAATAATCAGAGTTTTGTCCGAGCCAGGGTTTTGTACTGCCTGTGTGCCTGTGATGCTGCTGCAAGCATGATTTTTACTGTATCTGTACCTCAATGTAATTATACACATGGCAATAAACTCAACTTGACTTGGCAACTTCATGATACCAATATCAGGAAGCAATAGCAACACACAAATATACCCTTTAGCATTCATATGGATTAAAACCTGAATTGTAGTTCCAATTGCCTATGTGACTTGTATCTCTGTGCTTGCAACATCGTTTTTACTGATGTGTGCTGTCTCAATTGAACTAAGACCTCTGCTTCAAATAGATTCTGTAGTCGGAATCTGCACCATGCAGGTGTCTGATTTTACTGATGTGTGGCGTCTCAATTGAACTAAGATCTCTGTTTCGTTACTAGTGTAGAAATACAGCATGGAAACAACCCCTCCGGCCCACCGAATCCGCCCCGACCAGCGATCCCAGCACACGACCACTATCCTACACACACTGGGGATAATTTACAATTATACCAAGCCAATTAGCCTACAAACTTGCACATCTTTGGAGTGTGGGAGAAAACCAGAGATTTAAATCTCTCCCTGCACGGGAGACCCGACCTTTTCTTTGTCGGGTCTCCGTTGTCGTTGGGGCTGCAACGAGGAGCGGCCTCCAACAGGAAGACCGGGGGCTGTGGTTCCGACTACTCACCTCACCGTCGCGGAGCTAGCCGAGTCCAGAGCGGGTGGAGCTGTGGTGGACGTTGCTGCGACCCGACCCCCGGAGATTCGGTGGCTGCAACTGCGGGTTTGGCGGGCGGCACCGGGAGCCCGCGGGTCCCTGGAGGGAGACCGCTTTTCAGGGCTTCCTCAACGGCGACTTCTCCCGCCCGAGTTGCGGGGTTGAAGAGCACCTGGAGCGGGGCTTTACAGCACCGCCCCGCGCGGCTTGGAGTGGCTGCGGGACTGCGAGCGCGCGCCGGGGGCTCTAACATCAAGACCCGGTGCGCGGCCTTGCTTCACCCGGCGTGGCTTTAATGGCTGCGGGACAATTCGCCATCGCCCGCCGGGGCCTTGACTTTGACTTTGACTCTGACATCGGGGGGGAGAGTGCAGTGGAGAGATAAGTTTTTTTGGCCTTCCATCACAGCAATGTGATGGATGTTTATGTAAATTATGTTGTGTCTTGGGTCTATTTGTTTGTAATGTATGGCTGCAGAAACGACATTTCGTTTGGACCTCAAGGGGTCCAAATGACAATAAATTGAATTGTATTGTATTGTATTGTAAGAAGGTGTCACGACCCGAAACGTCACCTATTCCTTCCCTCCAGAGATGATGCCTGACCCGCTGAGTTACTCCAGCTTTTTGTGTCTAACTTTGGCCATATTTTACCGTGGGTATCTCAGTGAACAGTTTCACTCCCCCACCACCAGTGTTGTTCCAATTGTTTCTTTTTGTCAAATTCAGCGTCTTTTTATTTGCTGGTATCCCAATTTTCTATAGGTGACTGCATTTTCATCGGCCAAAAGTAGCTGAATTGCAAATTCGAGGAGGTTTTCAACATTATCGCAATTCAACATTCAACAATAAAGTGGGAGGGCAAGAGAAAAATAGGGAAAGAATTTCCACAGCAAGAAGCAAAGATAAACGTATTAGTGTGAAGCGCAAATTAATTTTGCACAGCTTTTAATTATTTCCAGCTGAACTTAATCGGAAATCTAAATCTCAATTTTAATTGCCTATTTAATCCACTAATTTTGCTATCAGCAAGGTATTAACGCCTTTGGATGGAGGTCTAATCCAGAAATTCCTTGCTCTCTAAGGTGACACTTTAGGTTTGTTGGTTTCACAGAATATACAAAATGCTGGAATAAAATCATATGCCTTCGAGAAGTAACTTTGTTCAAGCTGTTGAACTGATGTACAAGCTGCTTAGAGAATTTTACTGATATTGCACGTTGAAATGGAAGCATAAATAGTGGGAGAAGCAACATTAGGCAAAGAATATGATATTGAGATGAGGACAATTTAATTTTGACAGAGGGTGGTGAGTGTGGAATTTTTTGCCACAGAAGGCTGTGGAGGCCAAGTCAGTGGATATTTTTAAGGCAGAGATAGATAGATTCTTGATTAGTACGGATGTCACAGGTTATGGGTAGAAGGCAGGAGAATTGGGTTGGGATGGAGAGATAGATCAGCCATGATTGAATGGCGGAGTAGACTTGATGCGCCGAATGGCCTAATTCTACTTCTACTCCTTATGACCAGGTTTCCAAAAGAATTGCATCATGGATAAGCAATATAATAATAGTAATCTTTTCAGTATAATACTTCAGTTCAGTTTAGTTCATTGTCACGTGTACCGAGGTACAGTGAAAAGCTTTTGTTGCGTGCTAACCAGCCAGTGGAAGGACAATACATGATTACAATCGTGCCATTCACATTGTACAGATACATGATAAGGGAATTACATTCAGTGCAAAATGAAGCCAGTAAAGTCTGATCGAAAGTAGTCCGAGGGTCCCTGATGAGGTAATTAGTAGTTCAGGAATGCTCTCTGGTTGCAGAAGGATGATTCAGTTGACTGATAACAGTTAGGAAGAAACTGAAGCTGAATCTGGAGGTGTGCATTTTCACACTTTTATACCTTTTGCCTGTGAGAGGCAGTGGCCAGGGTGCGACTCGTCCTTGATTATGCTGGTGGCCTTGCCGAGGCAGCGTGAGGCATGAATGGAGTCAATATCAGGGAGGTTGGTTTGCGTTATGGTCTGTGGTACGTCCACAATTCCCTGCAATTTCTTTCGGCCTTGGATGGGGTTGGTTTCAAACCAGGTCCACCACTGATTTTCCTGCACCCTTGGTTCCAGAGCCTTTCTGGATAATCCGTTTTGCCGCACCAACAGAGATCATGGGCTCTGAGAGGAGTTCCAACAGTACCGGAATGGGCTGCCTAGGCCGTCGAGGGGCTGAGATAGCGGCCCGCAAAGTCAGCCGTGGAAATCGGCTATGGGAATGGTTCTGCCGGCTCCGATGGTGTTGGAGTTCCAGGGTCCAGGGCAAATTCGACCCACCGATCGGCGCAGAAGTCCTGGTGAGGTTGAGATCGGCCGTATCACATTTTCGGGCTGGGGGGTGGGTTCCCGGGGGGGGGGGGGACGGGGGGGGGACGACTACTTCAAGTGTGCTCTCGTAATTATGTCCGGATTAAAGGAGGTGACGCAAAACCAGTGATGGACCTGTACTTGTTTGATGTGGAACATGTAACTTCAGCACACGACCATCAAAGCAAAGCACGTACTCATTTAGTTCCTTGAATGTTATGCAATCTCCCAAAATGCTTTCACAACAGCATTATCAAACAAACTCTGAACAAGATGTAGATATTGATTTTTTGTTCAATTCGCTGGATTTGCTGACAAGACATTAATCGCCCATCAGTAATTTATTTTGAAAAGAAAGGAGGGAAGCTACTGACCCGGCAGAAATAACAGTCGAAACTTTGCAAAGATAAAAGACGTGCGATATTTCAAAATTACTGCATGGAAGTTACTTTTCAAAGCCATCGACTCACACAAAATCGAAGCAGGCCCGACTGTGCTGACTGTGTCCACACTGGCTATTAGTGGATTTTATATTTAGGGGTGCAGCATGGAAACAGGCCCTCCATGCTGACCAACGGCCACCCGTACACCAGTGTTTAAGAAAGAACTGCAGTTGCTGGAAAAATCGAAGGTGGACAAAAATGCTGGAGAAACTCAGTAGGTGAGGCAGCATCTATGGAGAGAAGGAATAGGCGACGTTTCGGGTCATTTGACCCGAAACGTCGTCTATTCCTTCTCTCCATAGATGCTGCCTCACCCGCTGAGTTTCTCCAGCATTTCTGTCTATCCTGACACAAGTTCTATGTCTTCCCAGATTTGCATCCTACACACTGGGGACAATTTACAGAAGCCAATTAACCTACAAAACCTGCACATCTTTGGAATGTGTGAGGAAACTGGAGTTCCCAGAGAAAGCCCACATGGTCACTGGGAGAACGTAACACTTTGTACAGACAGCAGCCAGAGTCAGGATCGAACCCGGGTCCCTGGCACTGTAAGGCAGCAACTCTACCGCTGCGCCACTGAGTCACCCTGGTGATCCCAGTTGTTCAGCACTGGGCTTGTATCCCTCTGTGCCTTGGCATTTCATGACACATGAAGTGCTTGTATCCTTCCATACAGTGGCACTTCACCACATACTTAAACACATCTTAAATGTTCTGCGAGTCCGTGTCTCAGACATTCATTCCAGATTTCAACTTTTTCCAGGTGAAAAATTCCTCACGTCCCTTCTAAATCTCCCAGCACTTACTTTAAACCTGTGCCTTCTGGATATAGATGCCCTTTGTTGAGATGAAAGGTTTCTCAGTGTCTACCATATCTATGCCGCTCACGATTATGTGCACAGAGGGATCTGGTTTCTCCTTTGCCTTCTCCACTCCAAAGCAAAAGTACTTCATCTATACAGTCTCTTCTCACAGCTGGGGTGAATCTCCTCGGCACTTCCTCCAATGTTTCTTTTGTGTGTCAACTGTGTAATGTAAATGCCAGCCCCTCTTGAGGCCAGGAGTATAAGCTGGCGAGTTGGCCAGTGCCTTGTGACTGAGGTCAAGTGACCCTCCAGAAGTTTCTGTTAGTTGTTGGAAATAAAATCTTCTTACAAGATGTCGGACATTATGCTAGTCACAACAGGGTTATAGAGGCATTACAAGCTAGAACTGCAGCGTAGGTTTACAAGGTTAATTCCCGGGATGGCGGAACTGTCATATACTGAGAGAATGGAGCGGCTGGGCTTGTACACTCTGGAGTTTAGAAGGATGAGAGAGGATCTTATTGAAACATATAAGATTGTTAAGGGTTTGGACACGCTAGAGGCAGGAAACATGTTCCCGATGTTGGGGAAGTCCAGAACCAGGGGCCACAGTTTAAGAATAAGGGGTAAGCCATTTAGGCAAGGCAAGGCAACTTTATTTATATAGCACATTTCATACACGAGGCAGACTCAAAGTGCTTCACATACAAACATGTCATACAATAAATGAAATAATAAAATGAAATAAAATAGAAGAACTAAAAGAAAAGAAAAACAAAATTAAAAATGCATTATAAAAAGTGCAAAAGTTAAAAGTGCAATGTAGTTAAGATTTAGCTGAAAGCTAAAGTAAACATAAAAGTTTTCAGTCTTGTTTTAAAAGTGGTCAAAGTTGAGGCAAGTCTTAAATCTTCAGGAAGTTTATTCCAGCTATTTGTTGCATAGTAACTAAATCCTGCTTTCCCATGTTTAGAATGGAGACGAGGAAACACTTTTTGTCACAGAGAGTTGTGAGTCTGTGGAATTCTCTGCCTCAGAGGGTGATGGAGGCCGGTTCTCTGGATACTTTCAAGAGAGAGACAGATAGGGCTATTAAAGATAACGGAGTCAGGGGATATGTGGAGAAGGCAGGAATGGGGTACTGATTGGGGATGATCCGCCATGATCTCATTGAATGACAGTACTGGCTTGAAGGGCCGAATGGCCTACTCCTGCACCTATTGTCTATTGTACACATTGCTTGGCTTCTGGCCTAACTGTTGTTATATATAGTTGTAACATAAACTCCCAGTTCTGACATTTTATGCCCTGCTATTGAAAACAGGTATCGTGTATGTCTTCCTAACCATCTTAATCAAGAAAGCAAACCAAGGTCTCTACTTCCTCGGAAGACAAAGGAAGTTGGGCACACTCCAACAACTCTTGCTAACTTCTACAGTTCTTGCCAACTTCTTCTGATCGAGATGCATCACAGCTTGATTTGGAAATAACTCTTCCCCAATAAATAGCAGAGCGTTTTGGACATGCCCAGTTCTTCACACATTCCATCCTCCCCCTACTCCCTTAACCCCCCCCCCCCCCCCCCCCCACCATCAACCATCGACTTCATCTGCAGCTGCCTTTGGAAAGCAGCCAACAAAATCAAGGACATTTATACCCCGGTCATACCCTCCTCTGCTGGGCGGAAAATACAAACGCTTCAAAGCATGTACCACCATTCAGAAACAGCTTCTTCCCCGCTGTTATCAGACGACTGAATGGTTCTCCCACAAGTTAAGATGTAGTCCGATCTCCCAACCAACCCCATTATGGACCTTGCACTTTTTATTTCTATCTTCACTTGAAAGCCTATAACGTTATAACACTATATTCTGTACTCTATTTTTTTTCCTCTTACATTTGTATCTGGATTGATTCTACTCGTGTGTAGTATTAAATGAAAGGATATCGCCCTAGGTTTTCCACTGTATCTCAGTACACATGACAATAATAAATCAATAGCAAGCTTAACAGTTTGTTTTGATAATATTCTTGTAAAGCATCTTGAGATGTTTCACTACATTAAAGATGTAACATAAATAAAAGTAGTTGATGGTTGCTGCAACTTGTAACTCACAATTGGAAGATTAGTGCAGTAATAACTCCATTAATATAAAGTGATGAGAAAGGCTGGAGGATAAAATTGAAGTCTGCATTGGGGTGAACGATTAGGTATGGTAGCATGTGTAGGAAGGAACTGCAGATGCTAGTTTAAACTGAAGATAGACACAAAATGCTCGAGCAATTCAACGGGACAGGCAGCACCTCTGGATAGAAGGAATAGGTGTCGTTTTAGGTCGAGACCCTTCTTCAGACTGAGAGACAAGGGAGAGTGAGGAACAAGAGATATGGATGGGTAAGGTGTGAAAACGAGAGATCAAAGGGAATGAAGCTGAAGGAAAAGCCCATTGTTAGTTAGGGGAAGGTGCCAAGGAGGCGTACAATATAACATTTAATCAGGTGGACAGTCAAATTGGTTGGAGAACTAGGATGGAGGAGGGTTGGAGAGAAAGGGTAAGCAAGGGGTTATTTGAGGTGAGAGAAGTCAATATTCATACCGCTGGGTTGTAAACTGCCCAAGCGAAATATGAGGTGCTATTCCTCCAATTTGCATTAGGCCTCACTGACAGTGAAGGAGGCCCAGGACAGGAAGCTCAAGTATGGGAATGGGAGGGGAAGTTAAAATGTTTAGCATCTGCCAACAGTCATAAAAAAACACAAAATACATGAACATGAAATTAAAGTGATGAGTGGAAAGGCTTGGGGGATGTGCAAAGATTGAGAAGGGTGGGGGGGGGGGGGGGGGTGGTGTCAGTCTCAGTCTACCCCACGACAAAAGCGGGAGGAGTTGTACAGTTTGATGGCCACAGGGAAGAAGGATCTCCTGTGGCGTTCTGTCCTGCATCTTGGAAATACTGAGGGATGCGTTTAAGCAATTGAAAGAAGTTATTGGAGTATCGTGTGCAGTTCTGGTCACCCAGCTGCAGGAAGGATGCCACAAAAGGACACTAAGTGTTGAGTAACTCAGTGGGTCAGGCAGCATCACTGGAGTACATGGAAAGGCGACATTTTGGGTCAGGACCCTTTTTCAGACAAAGGGTCCCAACCTGAAAAAACACCTATTCAGCGGTGCTGCCTGACATCGACCTGCTGAATTATTCCAGTATTTTGTGTCCTTTGATGTAAACCTGCCTCTGCAGTTCCTTGTTTCTACAAGGATGTCATTATGTTGGTAGGGGTGCAGATGAGATTCACCAGGATGTTGCCTGGCCTTGCAGGTTTGAATTGTTGGGAGAAGTTGGATAGGCTCTGGAGTGTAGGAGGCTGAGCGGTGACCTTACTGAGGCATACAAGATCATGAGGGGCAAGGATACAGTGAACGCTCACAGCCTTTTTCCCAGGGAAGAGGATTAGAAGGCATAGACTTAAGGTGAGAGGAGAGAGATTTAAGAGGGAATCAGGGGAAAGTTTTGACTCGGGGGGTAGTCTGTATCTGGAATGAACTGCCAAAAGAAACATTACACGCGGATACAATTATGACTTTTAAAACTCACTGGGCAGATAGGAAAGGGTTTAGAGAGCCTTGTCCTCTGGCGGTGTCAGGAGTTTTGGGGAGAAGGCAGGAGAATGGGGTTAGCAGGAGAGATAGATTAGCCATGATTGACAATAGACAATAGGTGCCATTCACTGGGATAATGGTTGATCATCCACATTCAGTACCCCGTTCCTGCCTTATCACCATATCCCCTGACTCTGCTATGCTTAAGAGCTCTATCTAGCTCATACTTGAAAGCATCCAGAAAATTGGCCTCCAAGGCCATCTGAGGCAGAGAATTCCACAGATTCACAACTCTCTGGGTGAAAAAGTTTTTCCTCATCTCTGTTCTAAATGGCCTCCCTCCTATTCTTAAACTGTGGCCCCTGGTTCTGGACTCCCCCAACATCGGGAACATAATTGAATGGCGGAGTCGACTTGATGGGCCAAATGGCCTAATTCTGCTCCTATCACATGACCATGGCCCTAATCCAGGCTAAGCCAATATGCTAACTAGGTTGGCATGGATAAAGTGGGCCGAAGGGCCTGCTGCTGTGCTGTACAGCTCTGCGACTCTATTCAGAAATGGGATTGTGAATTTAAAAACCGTGACAATGCCAGATCAGGTGTTAACAGTAATCAGATTAACACTTACCTTTATTGGCCTTCCTTTTGCCCATCCTGAACGTTAATTCTTTTCCATGAAGCACTTGTGAAAGATGTTCGATCGTCCACCTCAGCGCAGGCCAGTCAGAAACCATATTAAGAAACACTGCTGGCTGCTGCAATGATTCAAGGATAATCCTGACCTCCTCCGGCCTAAACGGCTTGCTGTCTGGAAGAGGGGAAAAAAACAGAAGGTTTCAGTTTACCACATCACAATTTATTAAAAATACCATTCTGAAATATTTTTCCCCTTTTAAAATGTGCTCATGTTCCAAACATGTCAATATGCCTCCAAATCTGTCAATTCTAATTTTAATTATACTGGTGGCTGTGCCGTCAGCTGCAATGGTTTCAAGATCTGACATTTCCTCCCTTTACTTTGTGATAGGAGCAGAATTAGGCCATTCGGCCCATCCAGTCTACTCCACTATTCAATCATGGCTGATCTATCTCTCTCTCCTAACCCCATTCTCCTGCCTTCTCCTCACAACCCGACACCCGTACTAATCAAGAATCTCTTAATCCCTGCCTTAAAAATATCCATTGATTCCTTCACCCCGCCCTCCCTTCCTTTAAAATGTTCCTTTGCCCTCGTTACTTAACCAAGCTTTTAATCAGCCATCTTAATATCCTTTTATGCGGCATCTTGTGAGACAACGTTTGCGACCTTTAAGATGCATATAGTTGATTAGAGGATCACAACTTCTTTCTCTAACGAGGCAATGTATACTTTATTCAGAGTAAAATGTCACCAGGCTCCGGCCCTTAGTTATATCCACAGTAATGTACGGGGATTGCAGCTGGAGTAGGCCACTGAGCCCCCTGAAACCTTTCCCACCGCTTAATATCACAGCTGATCAGCCCCAGATCTCATCTCCTCTTCTGTGCCAGTTCCCCGTTAAGGGCCTGTCCCACTTACGCGACTTTTTCAGCGACTGCCGGCACCCGTCATAGGCCGCGGAAATTTTTCAACATGTTGAAAATTCAGCGGCGACCAGAAAGACGCTACAACTCTTTGGGTGACTACTTACGACCATACAGGTGACACCCTGGCGACATGTCGCGGGGTGAAGCCTGTATGGTCGTGAGTAGTTGCCCAAAGAGTCGTACTTTGTTCTGGTCGCCACTGGGTTTTCAACATGTTGAAAATTTTCGGAGACCTGCTGCAACTATGACGGGTGCCGGCAGGTTGCCGAAAAAATCGCGTAAGTGGGACAGGCCCTTCAATTCCCTTACCTTTCAAAAAACTATCTATTTCTCTTTAAATCCTCCCAAGATAGCGATCGCGTAGTTAATGATTCCCTGGGAGATGATGACTACAAATGATCTAATTCCAGATGCAGATTTACAGTGAACATCACACTTGGATAAGAGCAATTCGAATGAGTGAAGGTGAGAGTTTTAGAGTCATAGAGCCTTACAGTGTGGAAATGGGCCCTTCGGCAATATACGCGGGGCAATTTATAGAGGCCAATTAACCGACAAATCTTTGGGATGTAGGCGGATACTGGAGGAAGCCCACCCAGTCACAGGGAGAATGTATACACTTCACACAGACAGCACCAAAGGTCAAGATTGAAGTGGGATGCCTCTGGTGCTGTGAGCTACAGGAGAGGGCTGGGAAGTGTTCTGGATGCAGCAGTGAAATACTAAAAAGCTAGCAAGCGAGAAAATTGATTTTGAGAGAAAACTTGCATGTAATATCAAATCAAACAGTACGGCTTGTTTAGATTTACAGGCAGCAACAAAGTGGCTAGATTGAGTGTGGGGACCTCCAGAGAACAAGGCATGGGAAATAAAAACAAGAAACAAAGAAATGGCAGATATGTTAGATCAATTATTTCCATTAGTCTTCACCACGGAGGGCAGTATGAATGTCGCTAAGGTAACAGATGGATTAATTTCAAATAACAAAGAGGAACGTAAAAATAAACAATCACAAGGGATACAGTACAAGAGGACTAAAAGAAGATAATTTGCGGGGAATCTTTAAAGAAATAACCACAGGCAATTGATTGAGTGGATAATTTATTTTCAAAACTTGTTAAAATTCCTGGAGGGTACCAAAAGATTGTAAAACAGCTAACGTTACTCCGTTGCGCAAAAGTGAACGGAGAACACAACAAACTCTCTGTTAGTTTAACATCTGCTGCTGGGAAGTTGCTCGAGTCAATTTCAAAGAGAAATAGCCAATCATGTACAGCATGTTAACAGGCCCTTCGGCCCAACTTGCCCATGCTGATCAGAAGGCCCCATCTACACTCCCCCACCTGCCTGGGCTTGGAACATATTTTAGAGATACAGCACGGAAACAGGCCCTACGGCCCAGCAAGTCCACACCAACCAGCGATCCTCGCACATTATCACAATCCTGACAGCAGGCCAATTAACCTACACACCTGTACTTCTTTGGAGTGTGGGAGGAAACCGAAGATCTCGGACAAAACCCACGCGGTCACGGGGAGAACGTACATCGGATCGAACCCAGGTCTCTGGCGCTGCAAGCGCTGTAAAGCAACAACTGTACCGCTGCGCCACCATGCCGCCCTATCCCTCTAAACTTTTCCTATCCATGTGCCTGCTAAATGCTGTTATACTACCTCCGCTGGCAGCTTGCTCCATATACCCACTACCCTATGTGTGGAAAAGTTGCCCCTCAGGTTCCTATTACATTTTTCCCCCTTCACCTTAAACCAGTTTTACCCCTTCATGACCCCTGGCAAAACCCCAAATGACCCCCATAGGGAGGGGGGGGGCACGCCCCCCAGGTTATGTACCACTGCCTTAAACCCTTCTGGTTCTGGTTCTTGATTCCACTTCTCAGGGTAAAAGACTCTATGCATCTTGATTTTCCCGTTCTCTGGGTAAAGCTCTGATCATCTGCATCACATTATTTTAGGAAAGCTAAATATAATCGTCAACATTGTTTTATGAAATGGAAATCACGACTGACAAATTTACTTTGAATTCTTTGACAATGTTACAGGGAGAGTTGATAGAAGGGCGGCCCAGTGGTGCAGCGGTCGAGTTGCTGCCTTACAGCACCCGAGACCTGGGTTCGATCCCGACTGTGGGTGCTGTCTGTGCGGAGTTTGTAGGTTCTCCCCATGACCGCGTGGGTTGTCTCAGGGTGCTCCGGTTTCCTCCAACAAGCCCAGGTTTGTAGGTTAATTGGCTTCAGCATAATTATAAATTGTCCTGAGTGTGTAGGATAGTGCTAGTGCACGGGGTGATCACTGGTCGGCGTGGACTCAGTGAGCCGAAGGGCCTGTTTCCGCGCTGTATCTCTCAAGTCTAAAGTAAAGTCAAAAGGGAACCTGTAGATGCGGTGTAATTAGATTTTGTAAATGCATTTGGTAAGGTGGCACAAAAAACACTGGTGCACAGATTAATTCTGCAACGTATTGGAGGATAAGTGTTAGCAAGGATAGAAAACTGTCACAGAGAAAACAAAGATCTTGAATAAAAGCTCATAGTCAGTCTTACAGCGTGGAAACAGGCCCTTCGGCCCAAATTGCCCACACCGGCCAACAAGTCCCATCTACACTAATCCCACCTGCCTGCATTTGGCCCATATTTCTTTGAACCTGTCCTATCCGTGTACCTGTCTAAATGTTTCTTAAATATTGTGATAGTCCCTGCCTCAACTACCTCCTCTTGCAGCTTGATCTAAACACCTACCACCCTTTGTGTGAAGAAGTTAACCCTCAGATTCTTATTAAAACCAGTTTTCAGGCTGGAGTAATGTGGATTACCTACTGGATCAGTCTTGGCCCTCACTTGTTTATTACTTCCATTAAATACTTTAGAGTATAAAATGGAAGAGATCCAAGTTTGTTGACGGCATGAAAATAGGTAGAAGGGCAGGTTGTGATGAGGACATTTTGATTCTGCAAAGGGATATGGATCAATTGAGTGATGGTGGAAAAAATGGCAATTGGAGTTTAGTGTGGAGGTGCGAGAACCTGCACTTTGGAAAGAGGAACTCAAAGACGGATGTTTATCCAAGTGGGGAGAGATTGCAAGTAAGTGCTTTGAGGAATGTAAGTGTTTCGTACAACAACCACAAAGTTGTGAAGCAAATGGCTTTGTTTAATATTTAAAAAATGGATGGAGCAGAAGAACAGGGAACATAGGAAGGAACTGCAAATGCTGGTTTACACCAACGATAAGACACAAAATTCTGGAGTAACTCAGCGGGTCTGGCAGCATCTCTGGAGAAAAAGAATAGGTGATGTTTCGGGTCGGAAGCTTTCTTCACTCTTCAAAATAGGGAGGGGGTTTGTTACAGTTGTACAGAGTGTTGGTGAAGGCCACACGTAGAATCCTGCACCCAGTGTTGGTCCCTTTACTGAAAACAAGAGTAGCTATGGAATCAGTCCAAAAAAGGTACATTGAGGTAGGTCCTTGGATGACTTAGTAGGCCTATTAAGAGGCAAAACTGTTGTGTTTGTTGAAAGTTTATTAGAATGACAGCTTACTTTATTCAGACATAGAATATCCTAAGAGGGGGGGTCTCTTTCTGTCCCCCAATCCCCCCACCCCTTCTTCCTCCCTCCGTCTACCCATTCCCTCTCCGCCCACCTCTGCCCTATGATCGCTCCCTCTGCCCAATCCCTCTTTTCCTTTCATCCCCTATCCCTATTTCACCCCTTCCCTTCCTTTCACCCATCCCCCTTCCTCATTCCACTCACCTGCTCCATTACCCTCTCCCTCTCCTCCTCCCTCACTCGCCCCATTACCCTCCCCCCCTCACCTGCCCCATTACCCCCTCCCCTGCCCTATTACAACCCTCACCTGCCCCATTACCCTCCCCTCCTCACCTGCCCCATTACCCCCTCCCCTGCCCGATTACCTTCTCCCCCCTCCTCCCCCTCTCACCTGCCCCATTACCCCCTCCCCTGCCCGATTACCTTCTCCCCCCTAACCTGCCCCCCCCTCCCCTTCTCAACTGCCCCATTACCCCTCCCCTGCCTCATTACCCCCTCCTCACCTGCCCCATTACCCCCCTCCCCTGCCTCATTACCCCCCTCCTCACCTGCCCCATTACCCCCCTCCCCCTGCCCTTACCCTCTCCTCCTCAACTGCCCCATACCCCCTCCCCCATTCCCTCCCCTGCCCATAAACCCTCCCCTGCCCATTACCCTCCCCTGCCCCAGTATACCCCCCCCCCCTGCCCCATTACCCTCACCTGCCCCATTACCCCCTCCCCTGCCCCATTACCCCCTCCCCTGCCCCATTACCCCCTCCCCTGCCCCATTACCCCCTCACTTGCCCCATTACCCCCTCCCCTGCCCCATTACCCCCTCCCCTGTCCCATTACCCCCTCCCCTGCCCCATTACCCCCTCCCCTGCCCCATTACCCCCTCCCCTGCCCCATTACCCCCTCCCCTGCCCCATTACCCCCTCCCCTGTCCCATTACCCTATCTCCCCTCTAACACCCCCTTGCCTCGCAGCCACTGTGTTATCCTCAGGCTGTGAATGAACGGGAGCGAGCGGGTTGGTGAGTGAGTGTGTGTGTGTGGGGAAGAGACAGACAGACAGACAGACAGACAGACCGGGTGCCGGTGCCGGTGCCGGTGCCGCCGCCATGCCGGTGTCGGAGGCCGAGCTCTCCATCCCGGGCCTCACGTTCCCTCAGCGACCGCCGCCAGCGTCCGCAGTGCGCCTGCGCAGTCACTAGCAAAGATTATAGAGGAGCTATAAGATCTTTGGTCACTAGGGGGCGCGGTAGGCCAACACTGCGCATGCTCCTCGCCAGAGGAGGGAGGGGAGGGGGTAAGGGTAAGGAGCTCATCACGCATGCGCCGTCGCCAAGAAAGGGGGAGGAGCATGTCGAGGGCGGGAAAGTTCCGCCAGTACATGAAGGTGTGCAGGAGTCTGAAGAAGGGTTTCGGCCCGAAACGTCGCCTATTTCCTTCGCTCCATAGATGCTGCTGCACCCGCTGAGTTTCCCCAGCAATTTTGTGTACCTCCGCCAGTACATGGATAGGTGAGGTTTGGAGGGATATGGGCCTAATGCAAGCAGGTGGCTCTAGTGTAGATGGGACATGTTGGGCCGAAGGGCCCGTCTCCACACTGTATGACTATGATTCTATCACTGAAAATGCTGGTCATATGAATGACAGCGTCATTGAATGACTGCAAAATAAGCCACGGATCTGTAAGTGCTGGGAAATGGTGTGGGGTTGTCTTGAGATGGTTTGATCAGATTCTGTTTTGATCAACCCAGACACTCTGGCAGACATTGACGCAGAGACAACAACCTGGCAGCTCAAGCTCAACACCCGGCTTGAGATCTAACTATTCCTTTGGTTTATGTTTCATTCGCAAGAAGAAGAACCCAGATACTTAACTACTGTGCATGATTCCCTGCCAGGCAGTTTACAGTCATTTTTAGAGCCATGTAGCTAGGAATCCATCAGCTTAGACTTTAGACTTTCTGGAAACAGGCCCATCGAGTCCGTGCCGACCAGCGATCACTCCGTACACGTGTTGTATCCGACACACTAGAGACAATTTACAGAAGCCAATTAATCTACAAACCCGCACGTCTTTGGGATGTGGGAGGAAACCTATCGGGAGAACGCGCAATCCCCATACGAGGAGACGAGGAAACACTTTTTCTCACAGAGAGTGGTGAGTCTGGAATTCTCTGCCTCAGAGGGTGGTGGAGGCAGGTTCTCTGGATGCTTTCAAGAGAGAGCTAGATAGGGCTCTTAAAATTAGCGGAGTCAGGGGATATGGGGAGAAGGCAGGAACGAGGTACTGATTGGGGATGATCAGCCATGATCACATTGAATGGCGGTGCTGGCTCGAAGGGTCGAATGGCCTACTCCTGCACCTATTGTCTATTGTCTATTGTCATACAAACAGCACCCGGTGGCCAGGATCGAACCCGGGCCTTTGGCGCTTTAAGGCAGCAACTCTACTGCTGCGCCACTGTGCTGCCCCAGGTGGCACAATGCACAAAATTCCAGCGATTTGTTTAGGTGCATTATTGTCACGTGTACTATGGTGGAAAGCTTTGTTTTCGAATGTTTTCAATGTTTTCGAATGTTTTCAAGAGAGAGTTAGATTTTTCAAGAGAGAGTAAAGGGCCTGCTCCACTTAGGCTATTTTTAGGCGACTGCCGGCGACGGTCATAGTCGTAGCAGGTCGCCGGAAAAACGGCCACTGGGCCCCCCTACGAAATAAAATTTGAAATAGAATCATTACTTTAACAACAACAAAAAAAGGGTCAGCACAGGCGACAACCAACGTCACCTGGCAACAACCTACGTTAACCTGGCGACAAGCACGACAGCACCTACGTCAGGAGAAGTCAAGCTACGCTCATTGGCGTCAAACCCACTGCCGCCGACTGTCGCCGAAAAGTTTTGAACATTTCACAATCCAGCGGCGACCAGAAAGACGCTACGATTCTTTGGACGACTGAGGAGACGACTCACAACCATAGAGGCTACACCCCGGCGACCATGTGGCGACAGCCTAGTCGCCTGTAGTCGCCTAAAAAATCGCCTAAGTGGGACAGGCCCTTTGGATTTTCAAGAGAGAGTTAGATTTAGCTCTTAGGGCTAAAGGAATCAAGGGATATCGGGAAAAAAGCAGGAACGGGGTACTGATTTTGGATGATCAGCCATGATGATATTGAGTGGCGGTGCTGGCTCGAAGGGCCGAATGGCCTACTCCTGCAACTATTTTCTATGTTTCCAAATACAATCAGTTCAAAGTCAAGTGCAATAGATGGAGCAAAGAAGAAGCTACAGAACGCAGAAAATAGTTCTCAGCATTGCAGCGCATCAGTTCCATAGACAAAGTCCAATGTCAGCAACAGGGTAGAGGAGAATCGGGCAGTACCCTAGCTTGTGGTGTAGAAGAGAATCGGGCAGTACCCTAGCTTGTGGTGTAGAAGAGAATCGGACAGTACCCTAGCCGTTCAGAAGCCTGATAACAGAGGGGAAGAAGCTGTTCCTGAATCTGGTGGTGCTCGCTTTCAATCATCTGTCTCTTTTGTTTCGTAGAGCCTGTTTACAGATTAGATTTTTTATTCCGTCGCTGTTTCAATTTCTAAACCAACCATTTCCATGGGCAGCTGATTTAATTCAGAGCAGCAATGGGATAATGGACGTCAGAGTAGGTACGCTTTGATCAAACAGCACAGCCCTATCTGAACAAGGAGGAGGAAATATTGCTTTAAATTTGTATCATTAAAACCATTGCAGACATCATTTAGTGCCTGAATAATGTTAAGCTTCAGAATAAAGATTTGTCAGAGGAACTTTCATAAGCAATTGAGGATGAAATTAGGAAAATCAAACTTCCAGATCCGTTCATGCAGCCTGTTGTGGCAATGCGGCATAGCTGATAGCAGCTCAAACTGACGTAAGCCTGTGGTTTAGTTTAGATTAGTTTAGAGATACAGCACGGAAACAGGCCCTTCGGCCCACCGGGTCCGGGCCGACCAGCGATCCTACACTATCCTACACACACTAGGGACAATTTACATTTATACCAAGCCAATTAACCTACAAACCTGTGTAGGAAAAATATGCAGATGCTGGTTTAAATCGAAGGTAGACACAAAATGCTGGAGCAACTCAGCAGGACAGGCAGTAACTCTGGAGAGAAGGAATGGGTGACGTTTCGGGTCAAGTTCAAGTTACATTTATTGTCACATGCACCAATTGATTTAGTGAGATTTGAGTTACCATACAGCCATACGAATAAAAAGAACACAATACACGATAGAATTTAACATGAACATCCCCACACAGCGGAATCAACGTTTCCCACTGTGAGGGAAGGCAATAAAGTTCAGTCCACTTCCTCATGTTCACCCGTGGTCGGGGCCTTTGAACCCTCCGCAGTCGCCGCTGCGGCAGCCCGATGTTTCAGGCCCACTCACCGGGAGGATCGGAACTCCGATATCGGAATGGATCAGAACACACTCACGACTTGGAGTTTCCGAATCGGACGCTTCCAACCGGAGACCGCAGCTTCCGAAGTCCACAGGGCGAGCTGGATGGAGATCCAACACTGGCAACCCCCGGCAAAGGATCCCAGGACTCCGCGACGTTAAAGTCAGCGCTGCAGACCACAGCTCCATGGTGTTAATCAGCAGGCCCGAAACTGCAGAGCTCTCAACGCGGTGATCCTCGGCAAGGCATCGTCCCGCTCCGTGATGGTAATCCAGTGCTGCGCCGTTGCTGAAGCTCTGGCCGGTCTCCAGCAGGAAAGACCGCGCCAATCCAGTCGGTAGGCCACGGCGGTGGGGGGGGGGGGGAGGGGAGGCGAAGATGCAACTCGGAGAAAAGACGCATCTCCGTCCAGGTATATGACTGGGAATCGGCCTCTCCCTATATCCACCCCCCACATAAAAAAGACTAAAAAACCTTTAAAACGTAATTTTAGACAGGCTAAAAATAACAAAACGGGTGAAAGGACGGACAGCTGCTGGTGAGGCTGCCACACTCAATGGCGCCACCCGATGGATAAGACTGAAGAAGTGTCTCGACCCAAAATGTCACCCATTCCTTCTCTCCAGAGATGCTGCCTGTCCCGCTGAGTTACTCCTGCATTTTGCGTCTCCAAACCTGTACGTCTTTGGAGAGTGGGAGGAAACCGAAGATCTTGGAGAAAAGCCATGCAGTCATAAGGAGAAGGTACAAACTCCGTACAGACAGCACCCGTAGTCGGGATCGAACCTGGGTCTCTGGCGCTGTAAGGCAGCAACTCTACCACTGCGCCACTGTGCCACCCAGGTGCTTTGGCTGATAGGTTTAGATTTATTGCTGTTATGTGCATCAAAGTCTAAGCCTCATGCATTAGACGCCAGTATCACATTTACCTCCACAGACACCTTTTTTTTGCACTATTCATTTGTCTAGGCATTTTCAAAGAACCTACTTGAAATCGGTGCTTGGTTTTGTGATGGTTTGCGCCTCAAAAAATTTCCAAACATCTAGTTTAGAAATAGACATAGAGTACATCAATACCAACGCTTAAAATGTGGATTGCAAGTATGTTGGACACCGCTCATCTTGAGGAAATGCGATTCCTCCTAATGGATAAATCAGACCAATTCATAACGAGTTGGTCTCCATTCGTCGTTTTTTTGGAATCATATGGTGCAATACAATTGTAAAAAATAACTGTTTCAGGACTGGACGAGGGTTGGTCAAGACTATAAATAATGATCTCCTCTTTTTTTTTTTTTTTTTTTTTTCTTTTCTTCTCTCTATTCTCTCTCTCAACTTTTTTCATTTACTCGTTTTCTTTTTTCACACACTATATATTTCACATCTTTCTATCCTTTACTATCTAACTTCTTTTTCTTATTCTAATCTTTTTTCAGTGTAACAAAAAAAAAAAAAGAAGTTGTACATAAAATGTATTATGAAAATATATATTAGGCACTTTGGTGCCATATGACTGTACTTACTTCTAATAAAATAAAATATTAAAAAAAAAAAAAAAAAAAATAGACATAGAGCATGGAAACAGGCCCTTCGGCCCACTGTGTCCATGCTGGCCATCAATCACAGGTTCACGCCAGTTCCATGTTATCCCACTATCTCATCCACTCCCTGCACACTTGGGACAATTTTATCAACTTCAATCAACCTACAAACCTGCAGGTCCTTGGGATGTGGGAGAAAATCGGAACACCTGGTGGAATCCCATGCGATCACAGGGAGAACGTTCAAACTCCACACAGACAGTACCCATGGTCCGGTTCCAATCTGGGACTCCAGCTCTGCGTTTAAGCAGCAGATCAACTAACCATCTTTATTTTGTTTTTGTTTAGTATATTATTCGGTTATTATTAGCATCTGTACCGAGGTACGGTGACATTCTTTTTGTTGTTGTTGTGAGTTATCCAGTCAGTGGAAAGATTATTGATGATTACAATCAAGCCGGCAGCAGAATGCAGCTACGGGACGAAGGGCATTTTATTTAGTGCTGGATGAAGTCCAATAAAAGATAGTTCAAAGGTGGCTTTCGAGGCACTGTACCTTAACTACCCCGTAAGAATCGAGGCTGCTCACTTTTGCTCCAAGAACATTTTGCAGCCAACAGTTGGTACAGTTTAAAACAAATTTGAAACAAAAGACTCTGACCTGTTTGAAAAACAGAGCTCGTCTCCCTGGTGGAGACAGAGAGGGGAAAATCTGAGTAATCGGGCAAGTGTGAGGTGTGGCAAGACCCTATATGACAGGGAATCAGACCAATCCCATTTTTGGGCTTAGTTAATTAAAAATTGTCCCTAGTGGGTGTAGGATAGTGTTAATGTGCGGGGATCGCTGGTCTGAAGGGCCTGTTTCCGCGCTGTATCTCTGAACTAAACTAAACAAATCAATCTATCCATGTACCTGTCCAGCCTAAAGAAGGGTCTTATACGAAACATCATCTGTCAATTTCCCTCTGCAGAGTCCACCTGACCTGTTATGCCCTCCAGTGGCTTGTTTGTGTGAGGTTCCAACATCTGCATTCTCCCATCTCTCCAGTTTGAATTCATCACCTTGTTTGTGAACGGTAATTCCCACATTGTTCATTAGGTGGCAGTGTGGAACCAGAGGAGGAGACATTTCTGGCGATCGACACAAAACGCTGGAGTAACTCAGCGGGACAGGCAGCATCTCTGGAGAGAAGGGATGGGTGACTTTTTTCGGGTCGAGACCCTTCTTCAGACTGATGTCAGGGGAGTGGGCAGTACAGAGATAAAATGTAGTCCGAGACAGTAAGACTGGTGAGAGAACTGGGAAGGGGGAGGGGATGGAGAGAGAGGGAAAGCAAGGGTTACTTGAAGTTAGAGAAGTCAATGTTCATACCACTGGGGTGTAAGCTGCTCAAGCAAAATATGAGTTGCAGTTCCTCCAATTTGCGCTGGGCCTCACTCTGACAGTGGAGGGGGCCCAAGACAAGGGGTCTCGGTCTCGACCCGAAACCTCCACCCGTTCCTTTTTGTGTCTATCTTCGGTTGAAACCAGCATCTGCAGTTCCTTCCGAGATATTTCTGGAGCACGGGACTTCAGCTCAACAAAAGAAGACTCAGCGGGTCAGCCAGCATCTGTGGAGAACACGGATCGGTAATGTTTGGGATCAGGACCCTTCCTCTGACTGTGTGGGAAGGAACTGTGTGGGGAGTATTGGTTGGACAAAGGCCAGAGATGAAAAGACAAATAAGAATGACTCAGTGGGCTGAAGGGCCTGTTTCCACACTGTATATCTAAACCAAACTAAACTAAATTTAACTTAGCTGGACAGTACAGCGCCAGAGGCCCAGGTTCAATCCTGACCTCGGGTGCTGTCTGTATGGAGTTTGTACCTTCTCCCTGTGACGGCGTGGGTTTTCTCCGGGTGCTCCAGTTTCCACCCACACTCGAAAGACCTGCAGGTTTGTAAGTTAATTGGCTTCTGCATGTAATGTGTAGGATGCAAAAGTGGGATAACATAGAACTGTGTGCACGGGTGATCGATGGTCGGTATGGACTTGGTGGGCAGAAGGGCCTGTTTCCACACTGTGTCTCAGAACTCTAAAGTAAACTTCTGCAGTAACGGGGGCAGCGTGGCTGAGCGTTACAAAACAGTAATGGGCCTGTCCCACTTAGGCGATTTTTCAGCGGACTGCCAGCGACTGTCAAGTTGCCGGCAGTCGCCTGAAAAACCAGCAACTGGAACGACGACTGAAACACACACACACACACACACACATACACACACACACACACACACACACACACACACACACACACACACACACACACACACATCGCTTCCTTCACCAGCCCGTTATACAAGCGGGAGATAGGGCAAGCGGGGGGAGAGCTGTCTAAAAAATTCACTCGGTGCAAAGTCAAGGTGAAACAGACACACACCGCGATGAACAGGAAAGTTAGGGCTGTAAAAAGATGGCTAAAGCCATTGTACGGTAAGTCCTTTAAAAGAAGGGAGGAGAGGGTGGGGGGGAGAGGGGAGGAGGGGGGAGGAGGGGGGTGAAATGGGGGAGAAAGGGGGGAGAAGGGGGGGAGGACGGGGGGAGAAGCGGGGAGAAGGAGTGGAGACAACTTTTAAGAAGCCAGAGATACACGGCTGTGAAGCACGGCGGATATTTAACATTACCGGTCGGTTATCCTTGATTCTGAAAACTACTGCTACCTTTTTTTTCCCCAATGAGCCAATGAAATTCACCGGTCAGCACCGGCTACAACCTACGAGAACCTCCGAGAATCTTCAACCTCCTGGCAACCCACTTGAACCTCCTGGCGACCCACCTACAGCTCGAGAATTCTCGCTACTCTCCGTGGCGGCTTCATTCTAGTCGCCGCTAATTTTCTGGGCACCGTGTTATAGGAAAGATATAGTAAAGCTGAAAAGGTTACAGAGAGGATTTACTAGTGATGTTGCCAGGGCTCAGGGTTCTGAACTACAGGGAGAGGTTGAGTAGGCTGGTACTCTATTCCTTAGAGCGCAGGAGGATGAGGGGTGATCTTATAGAGGTGTTCAAAATCATGAGAGGAATAGATCTGGAAGATGCCCAGAATCTCTTGCCCAGAGTTGGTGAATTGAGGACCAGGGGCCATAGGTTTAAGGTGAAGGGAAAAATATTTAATAGGAATTTTTCTCACACAAAGGGAGGTGGGTGTATGGAACAAGCTGCCAGAGGAGGTAGTTGAGGCTGGGACTATCCCAACGTTTAAGAAACATTCAGGCAGATACAGTACATGATAGGAAAGGTTTGGAGGGATATGGACCAAACGCGGGCTGGTGGGACTCGTGTAGATGGGACATTGTTGGCTGGTGTAGGCAGGTTGGGCTGAGGGGCCTGTTTCCACACTGCATCACTCTATGACTCTAAGTAAAGCTCGTGCAGCATTGTTGGTCTAGTGAGAGTGACAAATATCTGGCCCATAATCACTGTCAGATAAAGAGATTGATATCTACAGCAATATACTGGTTACGAGCTTCATTAAAAACAATCTAACAAAACGTATGCAGCCGAGACTTTATCGTTATACAAATGGATATCCTTTACTCTAACCTTACCTGCGTAAGGTTAGAGGAAAGGATAAGAATTTAGTTGAATACCACACTGACCATGGAATTTTAGTGTAGGATTTCCAATTGAATGTGCAGGAAGGAGTTGCAGATGCTGGTTTACACTGATGACAGAAACTAAATGCTGGAGTAACTCAGTGGGACAGTCAGCATCTCTGGAGAGAAGGAATGTGTGACATTTCGGGTCGAGACGCTTCTTCAGACTAAGTCAGGGGAGAGGGAGACACAGAGATATGGAAGGGTGCGGTGTGAAAACGAGACACCCAAGGGGTGCGAAGATCAAGGAATATGTCGAACAGATCATTGTTAGCGAGGGGAAGTTGACAACAAAGCAAACAGAGATAAAATGTAATCATGGGGACTGGTCTGAAGTTACTTAAGGAAGTAGCCCCAGAAATAGTGGATGCATTAGTGATAATGTTTCAAAACTCTTTAGATTCTGGAGTAGTTCCTGAGGATTGGAGGGAAGCTAATGTAACCCCACTTTTTAAAAAGAGAGGGAGAGAGAAAACGGGGAATTACAGACCAGTTAGTCTAACATCGGTAGTGGGGAAACTGCTAGAGTCAGTTATTAAAGATGGGATAGTAGCACATTGGACAAAGTCAGCATGGATTTATGAAAGGTAAATCATGTCTGACGAATCTTATAGAATTTTTCGAGGATGTAACTAGTAGAGTGGATAAGGGAGAACCAGTGGATGTGTTATATCTGGACTTTCAGAAGGCTTTCGACAAGGTCCCACATAAGAGATTAGTGTACAAACTTAAAGCACATGGTATTGGGGGTTCAGTATTGATGTGGATAGAGAACTGGCTGACAAACAGGAAGCAAAGAGTAGGAGTAAACGGGTCCTTTTCAGAATGGCAGGGAGTGACTAGTGGGGTACCGCAAGGCTCAGTGCTGGGACCCCAGCTATTTACAATATATATTAATGATTTGGACGAGGGAATTGAATGCAACATCTCCCAGTTTGCGGATAACACGAAGCTGGGGGGCGGTGTTAGCTGTGAGAAGGATGCTAGGAGGCTGCAATGTGACTTGGATAGGCTGGGTGAGTGGGCAAATGCATGGCAGATGCAGTATAATGTGGATAAATGTGAGGTTATCCACTTTAGTGGCAAAAACAGGAAAGTAGACTATTATCTAAATGGTGGCCGATTAGGAAAAGGGGAGATGCAACGAGACCTGGGTGTCATGGTACACCAGTCATTGAAAGTAGGCATGCAGGTGCAGCAGGCAGTGAAAAAAGCGAATGGTATGTTAGCATTCATAGCAAAAGGATTTGAGTATAGGAGCAGGGAGGTTCTACTGCAGTTGTACAGGGTATTGGTGAGACCACACCTGGAGTATTGTGTACAGTTTTGGTCTCCAAATCTGAGGAAAGACATTCTTGCCTTAGAGGGAGTACAGAGAAAGTTCACCAGACTGATTCCTGGGATGTCAGGACTTTCATATGAAGAAAGACTGGATAGACTCGGCTTGTACTCGCTAGAATTTAGAAGATTGAGGGGAGATCTTATAGAAACTTACAAAATTCTTAGGGGGTTGGACAGGCTAGATGCAGGAAGATTGTTCCCGATGTTGGGAAAGTCCAGGACAAGGGATCACAGTTTAAGGATAAAGAGGAAATCCTTTAGGACCGAGATGAGAAAAACATTTTTGACACAGAGAGTGGTGAGTTTATATTTAAGAGGGAGTTAGATGTGGCCCTTGTGGCTAAAGGGATCAGGGGGTATGGAGAGAAGGCAGGTGCAGGATACTGAGTTGGATGATCAGCCATGATCATATTGAATGGCGGTGCAGGCTCGAAGGGGCGAATGGCCTACTCCTGCACCTATTTTCTATGTTTCTATGTTTCTATGAAGTCAAGAGTCATGTGTCCCAGCTAGGTCAATGAAATTCTTGCTTGCTGCAGCACAACAGAATATGTAAACATAATACAGAACAGGAGATAAAAGTTCAGTGTGTGTAAACCATAGGCCATTTATTAGGCATGTTGCAAAACTGCAGTTCTGTCACTGCCCGTGTGCGCGACTTTGGTGCCTTTGAGAGGGGGGTGGGTTTAAAACGCCGTTTTCTCCAGGTTGTTGAAATCAATGTTGTTCAGCCTGCTTAGTTGCTGACGAAAAATCGCTGCGACATTCGTTCTCTGCAGTTATTTTCAAACTAAGTTGGATCATTTAATTGTTATAGAAAATTAAAAATCATCTTCTAAAGCCGCGAACGCCGACAACGGGACGGATCTCACGTAGGGGACAAGGCAAGGTAGGTTGTTTATTTTTATATTAAAAAGTGCTACTTAAGATCCCTTTAATCAAAATTTTAAGTTGCGAGAAGGTGACTTGGAGCCCATCCGAACCGGCAGTATTTTTCTTGCCGACATGGGATTCAAATCCACCGCAACCGCAACATTCCAAACCATCGCGTTCCAGAAAAACCCACTCGCAAGATGATTTAAATGGCCATTAATTTACAGCAATTTTACTTCGGAGTCACGTGAGTGACTACGTGAGAAGAAGGGCCGTCCGTCTGCGTGCGCGTCACTATGTCTGAAAGCAATGCACACAACGGAATGGCAGAGGCACTGCGTCCTCCCAGCCGTTGGGATTTAAAAAGCGGCAGGTAAGACTTGTTGAAATACTTATCTGCGTTCTTTTTCGGACATCAGCCCCCAGACTATTTACTAAACTACTGAAACCAATTCTGGGTCTACTAAGGTCTCAGAACCATATGGCATATTTGGATGACATTTTTATTTTTGGATTCACCAAAGAATTGGCAGAAGCATCAGTCAAAGCAACCAAAACCCTGTTTGAAAGGCTTGGTTTCCTCATCCATCCAGTTAAATCAAAATTGACACCTACCAGGGTAATTGATTACCAAGGATTTACAATCAACACGGTAAAAATGTTGGTGACTTTGCCTAGGGGCATACAACAAGATTGACTAAAGCCTGCAATGACCTGATAGTCAAATACAAGACATCTATCAGGCAAACAGCGAGTGTAATTGGCAAATTAGTAGCTCCATTTCCAGCAGTACGTTACGGGCCTTTGCATTACCAGAATTTACAACGAGCAAAGGAACGAGCACTCAGATTCCATGCAGGCCAATTTGGCAAACCTATGCGATTGCCAGCAGAGGCCATTGTTGAATTACAATGGTGGATGACGAACTTGAGTCATAGCTCAAGGGAAATCTTGCTCGAAAGTCCATCGGTGGTTCTTCAAGCCGATGCAAGCGGTTTAGGATGGGGAGCTACTGACACAGTCAAGAGCTGTGGGGGCAGATGGAATGAGCAGGAGTCTGTGATTCTCCAACAACATGGAATCAATTACCTGGAATTGTTGGTGGCACAATATGGGCTCAAGGCTTTCTGTAGCAACATGCAACATGTGCATGTTCAGATTCAGATAGATAACACTACAGCGGGAGCATATATCAATCACATGGGTGGTGTAAAATCCGTATCTTGCGACAGATTGTCAAACCTCATTTGGCACTGGTGTATCGAGAGGGATATTTGGGTCACGGTGGTCTATCTACCACGTTGGCAGATGCCAGGTCATGAATATTTCATGATAACACAGAATGGATGTTGAATCGTGCAGTATTTAATGAAATAACTACACGATTTGGCTTTCCAGATATTGATCTGTTTGCATCTAGATTAAACCATCAGTTACCCAGATATGTGTCCTGGGAGCTGGATCCAGGAGCAGAGGCAATGGATACTTTCTCCCTCAATTGGGGAGGAATGTTTATGAATGCTTTTCCTCCATTTTGTCTCATCAGCCGATGCTTGACCAAAATTAAGCAAGACAAAGCCACAGGCATTTTGGTAGTGCCAGATTGGCCTACACAAGCCTGGTTCCCAAAAATTTGGGGAATTATAGTCCAGCCATTAATGGCTGTACCCAAGAGCAGGGACCTCCTAGTGAACCCAGTTACAGGGAGCAATCATCCACTACATGACCAAATTAATTTATTGGTTTGCAGATTCTGAGGAGGCCATATCAAGGTCTTGGACTGTCCGAACGAACTGTGGATGTCATCACTACGGCATGGAGGGACAGTACTAAAAAACAGTACGCCACACATATAAAGAAGTGGGAAATGTTCTGCAATGCCAACAATATTTCATACAAAACAGTTCGGATTACAGATGTCTTGGAGTTCCTATGAACTCTGTACTATGACTATAAACTAAGTTATAGTGCAATCAATAGTGCCAGAAGCGCACTATCCTCCTATCTAATGCTGGAGGCAGGGCACGGGTCGATAAGAACGCACCCCCTCATAACTAGATTTATGAAGGGTATTTACAATTTAATACCTCCAAGGCCAAGGTACACGGACACCTGGGATGTGAGCGTGGTACTAACCCTACTTCGACAGTGGGGACCGCCAATGGCCTTACCATTTATAAAACTAACCCTGAAGGTGGTCATGCTGATGGCACTAGTAACAGCCCAAAGAGTCCAGACTCTGCAAACGTTGCGATTGGACTACATGATCACCAATATCAACAAAATAACGTTCATTATCAGAGACCTGATAAAACAGAGCAGGCCAGGAATGCCAGGGATGAAGATTCAGTTCTTGGCATATCCAGAGGACCAACGGTTGTGTGTGGTAACATACTTACACCACTATCTGAGAGTTATGGAGAACCTCAGAGGCTCAGAACAATCGGTCCTCATCAGCCATAAAAAACCACATCAGAAGGTATCAACTCAAACCATCGCCAGATGGTTAAAGGAGGTAATGGCGGTAGCGGGAGTGAACATTGACATTTTAAAATCTCACTCCACCAGGGCTGCATCTACGTCGGCAGCAAGAGCAATGGACGTGCCCCTTAACGACATCCTAGCGGCTGCAGGATGGGCGAATGAACGGATGTTCCACCGGTTTTACAACAAACCTATAACCAGACCGGGGGTGTTTGCACATACCGGTTTAAGTTCTGTTTCCTAGTTTCCCCCCAGGTTGGGAGGGGTAACTATTAAAAACAATTATTTTCTTTTAAAGCATCAGTGTCTTTACTTAACTACGTTATGTCTGAATGCTTTAAGAACTATACTCATCCACGGTCAATCCATTCAGTGTGTGACGCCTGGATTCGTAACCGGCGTGAAATCACAGAGCTTTGAAATCTTCTCGTAGTCACTCACGTGACTCCAAAGTAAAATTGTAAGATTAAACGAGAACTTACCAGTTTGAAGTTTGATCTTGATTTTATGAGGAGTAACGATGAGCGATTACGTGCGCACCGCTCCCACCCTCATACTATCAAGGTCATATGGTAGTTCTAGTTTCTTCACAATCTTACTATTCTCAGGTCCTCTTTTTATCTGTGATTTAACACCGCTGCTTTGAAGATTGGCGCGCACGCAGACGGACGGCCCTTCTTCACGTAATCGCTCATCGTAACTCCTCATAAAATCAAGATCAAACTTCAAACTGGTAAGTTCTCGTTTAATCTTACTATTAAACACTAAATTCCGTCAATTTGGCCTATAAATTAATGACAATGAGATTTAAAAATCATGTTTTATTGTGAATTCTTGTGTGAATGTTGTTTGGACACTTCGGCTATTTAAAAATGTTAATCTTTCCTTAAGAAATGGATAGATGTTTAGATCTAGTAATTGAATTTAGATGAAACTGATGATTTTCTTGTTGAGTATTTACTATTTGTTTTAGCGTTTAACTTTATCATTTCTACCTTTTTTTCTAAAACTGCAAATAATAACTTGTTTCTGTTAATGCTGTTCAGTGTTTTTTTTAAATTCACATTGTAAACAGATGTCTCCAAAGAAGAAATGCAAAATTGTCGATCCAAAAGCCCAGCCAGGCATAGCTAAAGTTCAATTTGAAGTGAAGTTCTCTGTCATGCCCGAGCCTGGTGAACGCATCATCGGTTCCTCACTCCCCTCCATTGAGTCTGTCCAAAGCAAGTGATGTCTGCGAAGGGCGCTCAGCATCGTCAAGGACTGCTCTCACCCCAACCACAGAATGTTTACCCTCCTACCATCCGGGAGGCGCTACAGGTCTCTCCGTTGCCGGACCAGCAGGTCCAGGAACAGCTTCTTCCCTGCGGCTGTTACAGGGAATTGCCAATCACGCCCCCCCCCCCCGGACACTCCACCCACCAGGAAAAAATAATTGCACTACTATGACTGAATGCACGTAAATATATTTATTTATTGCTCATATTCTTTGTCGCTTTTCTAGGGAGATGCTAACTGCTTTTCGTTGTCTCTGTACTGTACACTGCACAATGACAATAAAGTTTGAATCTGAATCTGAATCTGAAGATCCTGAATCCTTGACATCTGCCGAAAGCCAAGTGCCCATATTTCAAGACACTGAGGACATGGGCGATGACAGTCATAGTCTGCATCCTCCACTGAATCTAGCAACGCCAACGACAGCCGCTGCCTCACCTGAACCAATGACATCGACATCTAGTGTTTCAACAAGATGTAGCAGAGAATTTCTCAGTCTTCCACCAGGGAAACAGAAATTGAAGAAAAGACTAAAGTTTGTGTCCGAATCCAGGGCTGCTCTTTCAACAAAGTATCACACAAAGATCAGTGAACTTAGGGCACGGTTGAAAATTCCCAAACGTGTAGTTAATCAAGCCTTAAAGAGAAACAATGCGGAGGACAATCTTGTTTGGGAAAGACTGTCTAGCAGTAAATGCCATTCTGCAGATGAGCAAACTTCGGTATAAAAACGGAAAAGGGGACCCAAAAGGATTTGTCGCATTTTTAGATGACAGGAACATCCCCCGAGGTGTCCTCCCACGGTACCGTGGCAACAGGTTGCACATACTGTTTCATATTAGTGGCAAGCTCATAGAATATTGTGATTACTTTGTTGCCCTGCTGAATAGCGGAACATCCTGTGGGGGGTTGAAAAGCCCCATCCTCCATGACTTCACCCAGGCTGAAGCAAAAGTAGAACTTCAGATATTGGGCTTACTTGGCAAATATCTGACTGGGCCTTGGATGAAGCGCTTCTACACTTCAAGCCAGAATCAGATCAACCATGTTGATGGCATCAAAGTGGTTAAAGGGGTGATTGCTGCTCTAAAGGAAGCCACAGAAAATCCAGACAACTTGATATTGGAAAGGGAAGATTTCTTCGGTGAGGAGGTACATCTTGACGCCACATTGAAAAAACTTCGGGAGCTACCAGTACATCCACAGTTCAGTTCAAAGATGAGGAGCTGTCTTCAAGCTGTCATCACTGTGTTGGAGAGGCAGTATAGTAAATACTTTGAACTTGATGTAACTGAGAAACTGAAGGAGGAGACTGCATCAGCAAGATCATACAACATTGATTAGGTATGTTACAATACTTACCTTCAGCGGCGCTGCAATTCTGCCACTGGCCATGTGCGCGATTTTGGCGCGTTTGAGGGCGGGGTTAAAACGCGGTTTTCTGGTCCTGGTCCTGGATTATATTTTGTTGGAGTGCAAGTTTTTGCTGAAGAATCGTTCCGACGGCCGTTCTGTGTGTTTAAAAAAAAAATTCGCCCGACAAGTTAATCGCTGGAGTGATTTTAAAATCAGCTTCTGAAGCCGTCAACGCCAACAACGGGGCCGGATTGTACGTAGGGGACAGGTAAAAGAAAGTTGTTCATTTTTATGTATAAAAGTGTTTCTTAAGATGCATTTAATTCACATTTTAAGTTGCGAAACGGTGATTTTTTTCCCCGAACGAACCAGCAGTGTTTTTGCTACCGATATGGGGGACTAAATCACCGCAACCGCAACGTTCCAATTGATTGCGTTCCAGAAAAACCCACTCGCAAACTGATTTAAATGGTCATTAATTTACAGGTATAAAACATTAAATTCCATCCATTTGGCCTGTAAACCCATGACAATGAGATTTTAAAATTATGTTATATTGTGAATTCTTGTGTGAATGTTATTTGGACACTTAGGCTATTTAAAAATGTTAATCTATTCTTAAGAAATGGATAGATGTTTCGATCTAGTAATTGAATTATGTAATTAGCTACAAGTTCAAGTTCAAGTTCAAGTGAGTTTATTGTCAATCAGGTAACTAACTAATTATATGTTTTAATTTTAGGTCATCTAAGTAAGATTGTTTCATATTTGTTTCAGAATGCTATTATTTTCTATAATAACTGAAAATTTCTTTCAGTTCTCTTAATTTTTAAGAAAGTTATGGCCATTTGACTGTCCTCGATCACAGCTTTTGAGTTAAGTCAATAGAAAAGCAATAGGGAACAAGATGCTAATTTCCGAGTATGAAAATGGCCATAACTTTTTTAATACTGAAGATATGAAAGTGAATTAGGTGTCAAATTAAACTTCTTGTTATGCTTTATCTAATGGGATAAATTACAGACTTGATTTTTAAAATCTCAAAATGTTGTAACATTGCTACATTGATGCGGAGGAGATAATGGGGATGTTTAGCTCATCGAAACTGAAATCTCCCAATGCCACCATGTGTTATTTATCATGTAGGATGCGGGCCTGCAAGAATAGAACAGTCAACTTCCTTGATAATCTCGAGGAGCATCGTAGGGAGGAGGTGCTCTGTAAGGCAGTGACATGGGGGAGAGTGCAGAGGAAAAGACGGAAGAAAAAACAAAAGGAATTGACAGCAGAAATCATCATGCGACACAAAGGCAAGGAGCATTAGAACTTATGATCTTATGGACTTTTGAGCTGGCAGTTTGAAGAAGTTAATGTGTAGCTAGAAGCAACAGCTGACAATGTATTACACCTGGGTAATTACCTTTAATTTCAGAGTTTGGAATGTAAATGCCTTTAACGCAATCGCACAGCGACATTTTAACGTTAGGTTTCATTTTAGCTTCCCATTCGGTCGGTAACTTTCGTGTTCGTTTTCTAGGTCTGCACAAAACTCGAGAGTCTTTAGTTTACAACAGAAGTCTTTAATGTTTCACTCAATGCTGGCAGCAAGACTAGTCACAATGGACGCCCGCATACAGTCTGCCGACAGGATAAACCAAAGATCATAGAGAAGGAGTGGAGCACGACACTCCACTCCTATGTAATCCAACGCACTGAGGTGTAGTACGTAACGGAGCGTCACGGCCGCCATCTTTCAATGCAAAACGCGACTACCGTTATGCCTCTCGCAGTGTAATCCGCTCTATCATCTTTGGTATAATCCGTGTTGTAGGGGAACAGTGCGTGATAAAGATCATCTATCACTTCACATATTTTAGTTAATTTCATTGTAAATGTTTTCCCCCTGTTTCTGCCCATTTCCCTCCCCATCCTTCCTCCCCAGCCCCCTCCCTTGTGCAGTTTCCCTTGTATTGTATTGTGCAGCTTCCCTTGTATTGCTTTAACACACACTGTGCACAAAATTAAATTTAACATATATATATATATATCTATATTACTAAAAGTCTAATCTTGACCACTTCCTGTTGTTCTGTATATTGATTTTAGAAAAAACGCTGCCACTTACGGCTGTGTTTTTGGCCATCTTACTCAGAGTCCCCCTCCGTTGCGCAGGACAAGAGGATTTTTCCCATCGATGAAAAATAAAAGAGTTATTAGTGTTTAAAAAATGTTGAGATTCTCTCTCCTGAAGGCCATGCCCCTTCCGGAGGGACTAAAACCGGAAGTATTGAGTGTCTCAGTCAGTCTCTGCAAGTTGGGGAGCAAGAGGGTCACGTCTCTCAGTCTGAGCTGAGAATAACACTGAACACATGTCTACTAAACTGTGAGTGTAGTTTGTTGACAAATTAGCGGCGACTAGAATGAAGCCGCCATGGACAGTAACGAGAATTCTCGAGCCGTAGGTGGGTCGCCATGAGGCCCTAGTGGGTTGCCAGGAGGTCGAAGGTTCTCGTAGGTTGTAGCCGGTGCTGACCGGTGAATTTCATTGGCTCATTAGGGGAAAAAAAGGTAAGCAGTAGTTTTCAGAACCAAGGATAACCGACCGGTAATGCTAAATGGCCGCCGAGCTTCACAGCCGTGTATAGATAGATAGATCCTTTATTGTCATTCAGACCTTTCGGTGTGAACGAAATTATGTTGCCTGCAGTCATATACAGAATCAATAATAACAAAACATACAATAAACACAAATTAAACATCCACCACAGTGAGTTCACCAAGCACATCCTCACTGTGATGGAGGCAAAGTCTTAGTCTCCGTCTCTTCCCTCCTTGTTCTCCCTCTGCACTGAGGCGATCGATCCAGGCCGAAGATGCCGCTCTCCAGTCCAGCGGACCTCCGTGGTGATGTCGCCGCCGCCGAAAGCCGGAACGCCGTCTCCACGACCGCCGCCCCAGCTCCAGGTCCCGCTGTCTCCGCTCCAGGCCGCCACAGCATCAGCTCCGGGCCGCCGCCCCAGCTCCGGGCCGCCGCCCCCGCTCCAGGCCGCCGCCCCCGCTCCAGGCCGCCGCCCCCGCTCCAGGCCCCGCAGTCTCCGCTCCAGGCCGCCGCCCCCGCTCCAGGTCCCGCAGTCTCCGCTCCAGGCCGCCGCCCCAGCTCCAGGCCGCCGCCCCAGTTCCGGGCCGCCGCCCCAGCTCCAGGTCCCGCAGTCTCCGCTTCGGGCCGCTGCCCCAGCTCCAGGTCCCGCAATCTCCGCTCCGGGCCACCGCCCCAGCTCCAGGCCGCTGCCCCAGCTCCGGGTCCCGCAGTCTCAGCTCTGAGCCCCGCTGCATCAGCTCCAGGCCGCCGCCGAAAGCCAGAACGCCGCACCAGCAAGTCGGGCCACCGCTGCCTTAGTCCCGAACACGGCCAGCCTCTCGTTGGTAAGTCCTGGCTGGCTCTGCCTCCGGAGCCTCGGGGTCGGTCGCAGGTTGGAGGCCGCCGGCTCCGCCATTAGGCCTCAGCGCAGACGGAGGCAGAGAAGGGGGATACGACACGAAAAAGTCGCATTCCCCCGAAGGAAGAGACAGAGAACACGTTTCACCCCGTCTAACACAACCCAACAAACTAAAACTCAACCAAACCAAGACAAAAAAACAACAGAACAAAGTAAAGACAGACGGACTGCAGGCGAGCCGCAGCTGTTAACAGCGCCGCCACTTCCGTATCTCTGGCTTCTTAAAAGTTGTCTCCACTCCTTCTTCCCCCTTCTCTGGACCGGAAGTGGCGGCGCTGGGAACGGCTGCGGCTCGCCTGCAGTCCGTTTGTCTTTACTTTTTTCTGTTGTTCTTTTTCGTTTTGTGTAGTTACGTTTTTGGTTTATAAGTTGTGTTTATGTGGGGGGGGGGGGGTGGGGGGTTGAAACGGGGCTTGCTGTCTCTCCCTTCGGGGGAATACGACTTTTTGTCATATCCCCCTTCTCTGCCTCCGTCTGCGCTGAGGCCTAATGGCGGAGCTGGCGACCTCGAGGCTCCGGAGGCAGCCTGTCAGGACTCGCCCTGGGCTCGCTCCCGTGAGGGCGGCCCAGCTCGGGGCTGGAACTGTGCTCCCGTGAGGACGGCCTGGCGAGGGGCTGAGACTCTCTCGTGAGGGGCTGTGACGCTCCCGTCGGAGTGGCCCAGCCCGAGGGTGGAACGGCACTCCCGTCGGAGTGGCCCAGCCCGAAGGAGGAACGGCACTCCCGTCGGAGTGGCCCAGCCCGAGGGAGGAACGGCACTCCCGTCGGAGTGAACCAGCCCGAGGGAGGAACGGTACTCACGTGAGGGCGATCCGGCTCAGGGCTGGAACGGTGCTCGGTGGCTGGGACGGCGTTCTGGTGACCTGAGTCCGGGGTTCAGCCGCGGGCCAGCGGCTGCGTATGCTGGACTGGAGGGCGGCAGCTTCGACCACCCTGGGCCGCGGTGTTTGAGCCGGCCCGTTGCGGGATTCGGTGAGCCGCGGGACTGTTTGTGCCATCGCCCGGTGGGGAATCGCCTCAGCGCAGAGGGAGAAGAGGAGGGAAGAGACAGTAACCCTAAGATTTTTGCCTCCACCACAGTGAGGAGGTGCTTGGAGGATACACTGTGGTGGATGTTAATTTGTGTTTATTGTTGTTTTTTATTGCATGATTGTATGTATGACTGCAGGCACGAAATTTCGTTCAGACCGTAAGGTCTGAATGACAATAAAGGTATTCAATTCAATTCAATTCAATTCTCCCCCCTCTCCCCCTCTTTTAAAGGACTTAACATACACTGTGCTTTAGCTGTCTTTTCACAGCACCAACCTTCCTGTTCATCGCGGTGTGTGTCTGTATCACCTTGGCTTTGCACAGAGGGAATCTTTTAGACAGGGCAAGCGGGGGAAGCGCTATCTAAAAAATTCACACAGGTTGGTGAAGGAACCGATGTGTGTGTATGTGTGTGTGTGTTCCACTCTGACAGTCGACATTCTAGTTCCCGGTTTTTAGTCCGTTGAGAAATTGCCTAAGTGGGACAGGCATATTAGGCCATTCGGCCCATCGAGTCAACTCCACCATTCAATCATGGCTGATCTTTGCCTCCTGATCCCATTTTCCTGCTTTCTCCCCATAACCCTTGACACCCGTTATATTTTTATGGATTATATTTTGTTGGAGTGCAAGTTTTTGCTGAAGAATCGTTCCGACGGCCGTTCTGTGTGTTTAAAAAAAAAATTCGCCCGACAAGTTAATCGCTGGAGTGATTTTAAAATCAGCTTCTGAAGCCGTCAACGCCAACAACGGGGCCGGATTGTACGTAGGGGACAGGTAAAAGAAAGTTGTTCATTTTTATGTATAAAAGTGTTTCTTAAGATGCATTTAATTCACATTTTAAGTTGCGAAACGGTGATTTTTTTCCCCGAACGAACCAGCAGTGTTTTTGCTACCGATATGGGGGACTAAATCACCGCAACCGCAACGTTCCAATTGATTGCGTTCCAGAAAAACCCACTCGCAAACTGATTTAAATGGTCATTAATTTACAGGTATAAAACATTAAATTCCATCCATTTGGCCTGTAAACCCATGACAATGAGATTTTAAAATTATGTTATATTGTGAATTCTTGTGTGAATGTTATTTGGACACTTAGGCTATTTAAAAATGTTAATCTATTCTTAAGAAATGGATAGATGTTTCGATCTAGTAATTGAATTATGTAATTAGCTACAAGTTCAAGTTCAAGTTCAAGTGAGTTTATTGTCAATCAGGTAACTAACTAATTGTATGTTTTAATTTTAGGTCATCTAAGTAAGATTGTTTCATATTTGTTTCAGAATGCTATTATTTTCTATAATAACTGAAAATTTCTTTCAGTTCTCTTAATTTTTAAGAAAGTTATGGCCATTTGACTGTCCTCGATCACAGCTTTTGAGTTAAGTCAATAGAAAAGCAATAGGGAACAAGATGCTAATTTCCGAGTATGAAAATGGCCATAACTTTTTTAATACTGAAGATATGAAAGTGAATTAGGTGTCAAATTAAACTTCTTGTTATGCTTTATCTAATGGGATAAATTACAGACTTGATTTTTAAAATCTCAAAATGTTGTAACATTGCTACATTGATGCGGAGGAGATAATGGGGATGTTTAGCTCATCGAAACTGAAATCTCCCAATGCCACCATGTGTTATTTATCATGTAGGATGCGGGCCTGCAAGAATAGAACAGTCAACTTCCTTGATAATCTCGAGGAGCATCGTAGGGAGGAGGTGCTCTGTAAGGCAGTGACATGGGGGAGAGTGCAGAGGAAAAGACGGAAGAAAAAACAAAAGGAATTGACAGCAGAAATCATCATGCGACACAAAGGCAAGGAGCATTAGAACTTATGATCTTATGGACTTTTGAGCTGGCAGTTTGAAGAAGTTAATGTGTAGCTGGAAGCAACAGCTGACAATGTATTACACCTGGGTAATTACCTTTAATTTCAGAGTTTGGAATGTAAATGCCTTTAACACAATCGCACAGCGACATTTTAACGTTAGGTTTCATTTTAGCTTCCCATTCGGTCGGTAACTTTCGTGTTCGTTTTCTAGGTCTGCACAAAACTCGAGAGTCTAGTTTACAACAGAAGTCTTTAATGTTTCACTCAATGCTGGCAGCAAGACTAGTCACAATGGACGCCCGCATACAGTCTGCCGACAGGATAAACCAAAGATCATAGAGAAGGAGTGGAGCACGACACTCCACTCCTATGTAATCCAACGCACTGAGGTGTAGTACGTAACGGAGCGTCACGGCCGCCATCTTTCAATGCAAAACGCGACTACCGTTATGCCTCTCGCAGTGTAATCCGCTCTATCATCTTTGGTATAATCCGTGTTGTAGGGGAACAGTGCGTGATAAAGATCATCTATCACTTCACATATTTTAGTTAATTTCATTGTAAATGTTTTCCCCCTGTTTCTGCCCATTTCCCTCCCCATCCTTCCTCCCCAGCCCCCTCCCTTGTGCAGTTTCCCTTGTATTGTATTGTGCAGCTTCCCTTGTATTGCTTTAACACACACTGTGCACAAAATTAAATTTAACATATATATATATATATATCTATATTACTAAAAGTCTAATCTTGACCACTTCCTGTTGTTCTGTATATTGATTTTAGAAAAAACGCTGCCACTTACGGCTGTGTTTTTGGCCATCTTACTCAGAGTCCCCCTCCGTTGCGCAGGACAAGAGGATTTTTCCCATCGATGAAAAATAAAAGAGTTATTAGTGTTTAAAAAATGTTGAGATTCTCTCTCCTGAAGGCCATGCCCCTTCCGGAGGGACTAAAACCGGAAGTATTGAGTGTCTCAGTCAGTCTCTGCAAGTTGGGGAGCAAGAGGGTCACGTCTCTCAGTCTGAGCTGAGAATAACACTGAACACATGTCTACTAAACTGTGAGTGTAGTTTGTTGACAAATTAGCGGCGACTAGAATGAAGCCGCCATGGACAGTAACGAGAATTCTCGAGCCGTAGGTGGGTCGCCATGAGGCCCTAGTGGGTTGCCAGGAGGTCGAAGGTTCTCGTAGGTTGTAGCCGGTGCTGACCGGTGAATTTCATTGGCTCATTAGGGGAAAAAAAGGTAAGCAGTAGTTTTCAGAACCAAGGATAACCGACCGGTAATGCTAAATGGCCGCCGAGCTTCACAGCCGTGTATAGATAGATAGATCCTTTATTGTCATTCAGACCTTTCGGTGTGAACGAAATTATGTTGCCTGCAGTCATATACAGAATCAATAATAACAAAACATACAATAAACACAAATTAAACATCCACCACAGTGAGTTCACCAAGCACATCCTCACTGTGATGGAGGCAAAGTCTTAGTCTCCGTCTCTTCCCTCCTTGTTCTCCCTCTGCACTGAGGCGATCGATCCAGGCCGAAGATGCCGCTCTCCAGTCCAGCGGACCTCCGTGGTGATGTCGCCGCCGCCGAAAGCCGGAACGCCGTCTCCACGACCGCCGCCCCAGCTCCAGGTCCCGCTGTCTCCGCTCCAGGCCGCCACAGCATCAGCTCCGGGCCGCCGCCCCAGCTCCGGGCCGCCGCCCCCGCTCCAGGCCGCCGCCCCCGCTCCAGGCCGCCGCCCCCGCTCCAGGCCCCGCAGTCTCCGCTCCAGGCCGCCGCCCCCGCTCCAGGTCCCGCAGTCTCCGCTCCAGGCCGCCGCCCCAGCTCCAGGCCGCCGCCCCAGTTCCGGGCCGCCGCCCCAGCTCCAGGTCCCGCAGTCTCCGCTTCGGGCCGCTGCCCCAGCTCCAGGTCCCGCAGTCTCCGCTCCGGGCCACCGCCCCAGCTCCAGGCCGCTGCCCCAGCTCCGGGTCCCGCAGTCTCAGCTCTGAGCCCCGCTGCATCAGCTCCAGGCCGCCGCCGAAAGCCAGAACGCCGCACCAGCAAGTCGGGCCACCGCTGCCTTAGTCCCGAACACGGCCAGCCTCTCGTTGGTAAGTCCTGGCTGGCTCTGCCTCCGGAGCCTCGGGGTCGGTCGCAGGTTGGAGGCCGCCGGCTCCGCCATTAGGCCTCAGCGCAGACGGAGGCAGAGAAGGGGGATACGACACGAAAAAGTCGCATTCCCCCGAAGGAAGAGACAGAGAACACGTTTCACCCCCGTCTAACACAACCCAACAAACTAAAACTCAACCAAACCAAGACAAAAAAACAACAGAACAAAGTAAAGACAGACGGACTGCAGGCGAGCCGCAGCTGTTAACAGCGCCGCCACTTCCGTATCTCTGGCTTCTTAAAAGTTGTCTCCACTCCTTCTTCCCCCTTCTCTGGACCGGAAGTGGCGGCGCTGGGAACGGCTGCGGCTCGCCTGCAGTCCGTTTGTCTTTACTTTTTTCTGTTGTTCTTTTTCGTTTTGTGTAGTTACGTTTTTGGTTTATAAGTTGTGTTTATGTGGGGGGGGGGGGGGTGGGGGGTTGAAACGGGGCTTGCTGTCTCTCCCTTCGGGGGAATACGACTTTTTGTCATATCCCCCTTCTCTGCCTCCGTCTGCGCTGAGGCCTAATGGCGGAGCTGGCGACCTCGAGGCTCCAGAGGCAGCCTGTCAGGACTCGCCCTGGGCTCGCTCCCGTGAGGGCGGCCCAGCTCGGGGCTGGAACTGTGCTCCCGTGAGGACGGCCTGGCGAGGGGCTGAGACTCTCTCGTGAGGGGCTGTGACGCTCCCGTCGGAGTGGCCCAGCCCGAGGGTGGAACGGCACTCCCGTCGGAGTGGCCCAGCCCGAAGGAGGAACGGCACTCCCGTCGGAGTGGCCCAGCCCGAGGGAGGAACGGCACTCCCGTCGGAGTGAACCAGCCCGAGGGAGGAACGGTACTCACGTGAGGGCGATCCGGCTCGGGGCTGGAACGGTGCTCGGTGGCTGGGACGGCGTTCTGGTGACCTGAGTCCGGGGTTCAGCCGCGGGCCAGCGGCTGCGTATGCTGGACTGGAGGGCGGCAGCTTCGACCACCCTGGGCCGCGGTGTTTGAGCCGGCCCGTTGCGGGATTCGGTGAGCCGCGGGACTGTTTGTGCCATCGCCCGGTGGGGAATCGCCTCAGCGCAGAGGGAGAAGAGGAGGGAAGAGACAGTAACCCTAAGATTTTTGCCTCCACCACAGTGAGGAGGTGCTTGGAGGATACACTGTGGTGGATGTTAATTTGTGTTTATTGTTGTTTTTTATTGCATGATTGTATGTATGACTGCAGGCACGAAATTTCGTTCAGACCGTAAGGTCTGAATGACAATAAAGGTATTCAATTCAATTCAATTCAATTCTCCCCCCTCTCCCCCTCTTTTAAAGGACTTAACATACACTGTGCTTTAGCTGTCTTTTCACAGCACCAACCTTCCTGTTCATCGCGGTGTGTGTCTGTATCACCTTGGCTTTGCACAGAGGGAATCTTTTAGACAGGGCAAGCGGGGGAAGCGCTATCTAAAAAATTCACACAGGTTGGTGAAGGAACCGATGTGTGTGTATGTGTGTGTGTGTATGTGTGTGTGTGTTCCACTCTGACAGTCGACATTCTAGTTCCCGGTTTTTAGTCCGTTGAGAAATTGCCTAAGTGGGACAGGCATATTAGGCCATTCGGCCCATCGAGTCAACTCCACCATTCAATCATGGCTGATCTTTGCCTCCTGATCCCATTTTCCTGCTTTCTCCCCATAACCCTTGACACCCGTTCTAATCAAGAATTTGTCTATCTCTGCCTTAAAACTATCCACTGACGTGGCCTCCACAGCCCTCTGTGGCAATGAGTTCCACAGATTCACCACCCTCTGACTAAAGAAGTTCTTCCTCACCTCCTTTATAAAAGGGGGCTCTTTAATTCTGTGGCTATGACCTCAGGTCCAAGACTCTCCCACCAGTGGAAACATCCTTTCCACATCCACTCTATCTATGCCTGTCATTATTCTGTAAGTTTCAATGAGGTCCATCCCCTCGACCTTCTAAACTCCAGCGAGTAGAAGCCCAGTGCTGTCAAACGCTCATCATATGCTAACCCACTCATTCCTGGAATCATTTTTGTCAATCATTCTTCCCTCCAACCTTCGCTACAACTTACAACCCCTGTCCCACATAGGCAACCTGAACAGAAACCTCCGGTGACCTTGCTCGCGACCCAAGGTTTCCGTGAGGTTCCCGGTGGTTTTGGTCACTCTCCCTAATGGTCGAAAGTGGTTTCTGCCTGGTCGAGGGTTCTTCTATGTTCCTTCGATTATTTCAACAAAATCAAAACCGGCCTCGACTAAAAATAGGTTGCCGTTTGGTCGAAGCCAGTGGAGTGTGGTCGCTATTTACTTACAGGCAGTCGAAGGCCGGTGACCGCTGATCGTCCATTTTGGTTGGCTCATTGGAGTTTTCCAGACTTAGAAGATCCGCCGGAAGGTAAAATGCCCATTAACTTTATTAAACTTCTTAAAACTGTCTCCACTCCTTCTTCCCCCCCCCTTTCTCCACCTTCTCCCCCCATTTCCTCCCCCTTCTCCCCCCATCTCTTCACTTCTCTTCCCCTTCTCTTCCCCTTCTCTTCCCCTTCTCTTCCCCTTCTCTTCCCCTTCTCTCCCCCTTCTCTCCACTTCTTTCCCCTTCTCTCCTTCTCTCTCCCCCCCCCCCACCCCCGCGCTCTCTAAAGGACTTACCGTGCTCTGTGGCAGCCGTTTACCTTCCTCTTCATCGTGCAGACAGCGCTCCTCCGCTGGCCCTGGCCCCCACCTTCTCGATGTGTGTGTGTGCATGTGTGCGTGTGTGTATGTGTGTGTGTGTGTGTGTGTGTGTGTGTGTGTGTGTGTGTGTGTGTGTGTGTGTGTGTGTGTGTGTGTGTGTGTGTGTGTTTCCTAAGTGGGACAGGGGCATAACACTCCTACACACTAGGGACAATTTACAATGCTGCAAATTAGTCTACAAACCTGCACGCCTCTGGAGTGTGGGAGGAAACCAGAGCACCCGGGGAAAACCCACGCGGGTCACGGGGGAGAACGTACAAACTCCGCACAAACAGCGCCCGTAGTCAGGATCGAACCCGGGCCCCTTGCGCCATAGGGCAGCAACTCTACCGCTGCGCCACCGTGCCAATCAGGTACGGGTGTCAGGAGTTATGGGGAGAAGGCAGGAGAATGGATCTGAGAGGGAAAGGTAGATCAGCCTCGATTGAATGGCGGAGTAGACTAGATGGGCCGAATGGCCTAATTCTGCTGCTAGATCTGATGAAAACTAGCCGAGTGTGGTCTGAAAGTGGAATGTGCTTCCCCCTCACCCCCCCCCCCCCTCCCCATTGATAGAACAAGACATATATGCAGCAGATATAACATACGATATGATAGATCTTTATTTATCTCAGGAGGGAAATTGATTTGCCAACAGCCATAAAAACACAAAATACATGTGACATGAACGAGTAGAAAGGATTGGGGATGTGGAGGAGAATGGGGTTGAGATTTGATGTCTATCTTCGGTTTCAACCAGTAGCATCTGCAGTTCCTTCCTACACAATATGCAGCGGGTCTGGGCTGAATTGTCATGGTGTGTGTGTGAACGTGGGTCTGAGAGAGGTCTCTGGGGCCAGCGTTGCAGGAGGCTGGGAGTGGGCAGGCAGAATTAACAGCGCACACACACACACACCACGCCTTTACCGCTAGTCTCTCTCTCTCACTCACTGTCATTGGAAGGGGTGTGTACATGTGTCTGCGTGTGTTCAAAGGTACACACACACACAATAATCACTCAAACATGACAAGTTCCCGGCCGACAGTGCACTTCACTCTCCCACCTTCAACTTGAAAGGCGAAAAATGAAATATTAACGAGAAACATCGACCAAAACTGTGGGATTTGGGAACAGGCAGAGAGAGAGAAAGAGAGAGAGAGTGCGCTGGAACTTATTTGAAAACTTTTCCAAACTCTGGTCCGAAATGGCAAAGAAAAACACAGGTATGTTGCTTTGGTCTCATTTCATTTTCCAATGCCAACTTTCTTTCTCTTATTTCCATTTTTAACATGGCTTAACGTTGATACGTCTCGCCGAGGGTATTTATAAATGGGATCTGTGGGTCATGTTACCGTTGTAAACATCTCTCTTTCTCTCCCTCCCTCCCCCTACCTCCCCCTTCTCTACCTCCCCCCCCTCCCCCACTTTCTCTCTCCTCCCCCTCTCTCTCCTCCTCTCCCCCTCCTCTCTCCCCTCCTCCTCTCTCGCTCTCCTCTCTCCCCTCTCTCTCTCCCCACCTCTCTCCCCCCCACCTCTCTCCCCCCCACCTCTCTCACCCCCACCTCTCTCTCCCCAACCTTTCTCTCCCCTCTCTCCCCCCTCTCACTACCCCCATCTCTCTCTCCCCCCCACCTCTCTCTCCCTCACCTCTCTCTCCCCCCCTCTCTCTCTACCCCCCTCTCTCACTCCCCCCCATCTCTCTCTCCCCCCGCCCCTCCCCCCCCTCTCTCCTCCCCCCACTCTCTCTCCCCCCATCTCTCTCTCTCCCCCACTCTCTCTCTCCCACCTCCTCTCTCCCCCCCCTCCTCTCTCCCCCTCCTCTCTCTCCCCCACCTCCCCCCTCCTTCCCCCTCTTTCCCCCCCTCTCTCCTTCCCCCCTCCTCCCCTCCTCGCCCCCCCTCTCTCTCTCCCACATCTCTCCCCCACTTCTCTCCCCCCCACTTCTCTCTTCCCCCCCTCTCTCTCCCCCCCCCTCTCTCTCCCCCCCTCCCTCTCTCTCCCCCTCCCCCTCTCTCCCCCTCCCCCTCCCCACCAAAGAAGCTGAGACTGAGAATGACCCGTGCTCTCCCAAGAAGCAGTCTCCGGTTAGTATGCATGAGGTGTATTTACAAGTAACGGTGATGAACCGTGGGTTGTGGGAGAGAAGGCAACTTGCTGGATGCCCAGTTGGAAGCGCAATGTGTTGCTTTGCTGGTGTTTCTCAGACATATCTACGGCTGATGTTGTCTACAGTAGAATGGAGCAGCCGCGGGCCACAGATTCACAATGACTGGTTTTTTTGTTGGGCAAAACACACTGATAATTTACATGTATTTATCGTAAACTATCGATGTGTTTGTGTGTGTGTGTGTGTTTGTGTGTTCATAGGTTCATAAGTGATAGGAGCAGAATTAGGCCATTCGGCCCATCAAGTCAACTCCGCCATCAATCATGGCTGATCTATCTAGGGTTGCCAACTGTCCCGTATTAGCCGGGACATCCCGTATATTGGGCGATAAATTGGTTTGTCCCGTACGGGACCGCCCTTGTCCCGTATTTGACTACTACTACTCGGGTCGAGGGGAACCGAGTCTGGTCTGAGCGCCACGTCCGGCCCCGCCTCACCCGTCCCGACGTAGTGCAGCCCATGGAGTGCAGCAGCAGCAGCAGCAGCGCCTCGCCCGTGGCCCCTTCGGTCGGCAGCCCGGCCAGCTGTCCGACCTTCGGACCTTCGCTTACCGCCGACACCACCACCACCACCCCTCCTTCTCATGGACGATCGTCGGTTTATGAGTTGGATGGGTCGCTGGACTGTGTGCGAAGTCGCTTGGGCCGAAACTCCTCAGCTGGCCCGCCGGCTGGGCTTTGTGTGCAGTCCAGCACCCGGGCCAACTCATCATTCACCCAGTCACGGCCGAGTCGGTCAATGAATTGCCGTCGGGAATTTGTCCCGTATTTTTACCTTTTGCCCCTTATTTGGGAGTGAGAAAGTTGGCAACCCTAGATCTATCTCTCCCTCCTAACCCCATTCTTCTCCCCACACCCATACTATTCAAGAACCTATCTATCTCTGCCTTAAAATTATCCACTAACTTGGCCTCTACAGCCTTCTATGGCAATGAATTCACTGCCCTCCGACTGAAGAAATTCCTCCTCATCTCCTTCCTAAAGGAACATCCTTTAAATCTGAGGCTATGAGATGTGTGTGTGCGTGTGTGCAAAGCATAGTGTGTATTTGCACAGGCATAGAGTCAACAACACAGTAACAGGCCCTCTGCCCAACTTGTCCAAACCCCCATCTAGATGCCCCATCTAAACTACAGATGCCAGCTTGTGTAGGAAGTAACTGCAGATGCTGGTTTACACCAAAGATAGACACAAAATGCTGTAGTAACCCAGCGGGCCAGGCAGCATCTCTGGAGAGAAGGAATGGGTGACGTTTCGGATCGAGACCCTTCTTCCGACCGAGGCTCAGGGGAGAAGGAGACGCATAGATATGGAAGGGTAAGGTGTGAAAACAACAGATCAAAGCGGACGATGATCAAAGAGAATGTCGAATGGCTCATTGTTAGCTGAGGGGAAAGTGACAACGAGGCATACAATTGTAAAAATGAATGAGGAGGACCAGTGGAACTAGTCGGAGAACCAGGATGGGGGAGGGAGGGAGGGAGGGAGAAGGAAAACAAGAGTTAGTTGAAGCTAGAGATTTATTATAGATGCCTGCCGGTCCACATCCCTCCAAACCTTTCATGCCAAGAGGTACAGAAGTGTGAAAACACACACCTCCAGATTCAGGGCCAGTTTCTTCCCAGCTGTTATCAGGCACCTGAACTGTTATCAGGCACCTGAACTGTCCTCTCACCAACTAGAGAACAGTCCTGAGCTGCCATCTCATAAGTTCATAAGTGATAGGTGTAGAATTAGGCCATTCGGCCCGTCGAGTCTACTCCGCCATTCAATCATGGCTGACCTATCTCTCCCTCCTAACCCCATTCTCCTGCCTTCTCCCCATAACCCCTGACACCTGTACCTCTGACATCTACCCCATTGGAGACCCTGAACTATCTTTTATTCTCCGGAGATGCTGCCGGACCCACTGAGTTACTCCAGCATTTTGTCTGTACCTATTTTAGTTGCACCAGAGATGCAGCCTAACCCACAGTAACATTCTTACATGTTGCAGCTTTACGGGCACATCAACACATCAACACAACAAAAGAATATACAAGAAATAAATATACAATGTTTTACTAGTGTGGCACGGTGGCGCAGCGGTAGAGTTGCTGCCTTACAGCGCCAGAGACCCGGGTTCGATCCCGACTACGGGTGCTTGCCTGTACGGAGTTTGTACGTTCTCCCCGTGACCTGCGTGGGCTTTCTCCGAGATCTTCGGTTTCTCCCACATTCCAGAGACATGCAGAGTTTTAGGTTAATTTGCTTCGGTAAATTGCGCCTGGTGTGTAGGAAGGAACTGCAGAGGCTGGTTTACACCGAAGATAGACACAAAGTGCTGGAGTAACTCAGCGGGACAGACAGCATCTCTGGAGAGAAGGAATGGGTGACGTTTTGGGTCAAGACCTTTCCTCAGACTGAGTGTCAGGAGAAAGGGAGACTAGAGATATGGAAGGCTCAGGTGTGAAAACGACAGTTCAAAGCAGGCGATGTTCGAGGAAATATAGAATGACTCATTGTTAGCTGAGGGGAAGGTGACAACGATCCATGCGGTCAGGAAAATTAATCAGGAGGATAGTGGAACCAAAGATCCTATAGCGAGCAAGATAGATCACTCGACAAAAAAGACGTAGTACGGTCATGGGCAGATTCATGGGTAATATACGGCCCCATTTCTGTAACCGGCTTCCGTCTCCGCACCAAATATCCCATCGCGGAGCAAAGATACTACTGCGGAGACAGAAGCCGGTTATGGAAACATCCTCGTAAAAATAAAAGTTATTTGGTAAAAATCTTCTCCTCATTTTCAGAATTATCATTTATTAACACAAACTGTTCCCCCACAACGTTGATTACACTGCGAGAGGGTTAACCAAAGTCGGGTCCGGTTACTGAAATGGATGAAGAAAAGGCCCTCCGTTGCGTACTACACGTCAGCCCATTGCATTTAGCAGGAGTGGTCTATCTTGCTCCGCTATAGGATCTTTGGTGGAACTAGTCGGAGAACTAGGGTGGGGGAGGGACGGAGAGAGAGAGAGAGGGAAAGCAAGGGTTACTTGAAGTTAGAGATTCCAAAGTTCACCGATTAGGTTGATAGTAGTTCAGGACTGCTCTCTGGTTGTGGTATGATGATTCAGTTGCCTGACAACAACCAGGTCTCATCGGTCGCGCTAGGCCTCGCTGCTCGGGTCATTGCCGCTCAAAGAGTTGACGCGGGTGGTCTTCAGGTGCCGGGAGTCAGAGAATGGACAGGTCTTTAGTTTAGTTTAGAGATACAACACGGAAACTGGCCCTTCGGCCTACCGAGTCCACACACTAACACTATCCTACACACACTAGGGACAATTTACATTTATGCCAAGCCAATTAACCTACAAACCTGTACGTCTTTGGAGTGTGGGAGGAAACCGAAGATCTCGAGGAAAACCCACGCAGGTCACGGGGAGAACGTACAAACTCCGTACAGACAGCACCCGTGGTCAGGATCGAACCCAGGCCTCTGGCGCTGTAAGGCAGGAACTACCTCTGCGCCACTGTGCCACCCTAAAGAGGAGTCTGAGAGGAGTTTGAGAAGATGATAGTTAAAAGTCAGAAATGTTGCTGCAGGAGTAGAGATTTACGTAAGTGCGTGGGGAGCGATTGTAATATGTGATTGTAGATCGACTTCCGTGGTCCAGCACGCAAACAGTCGCCTGGGTTGGCCGCCATCTTGGCAACAGTGGCAGTCGTAACTTAATGCAGTGCAGATGAGGAAAAACTCAAAGAGAGTTGTGAATCTGTGGCGTTCTCTGCCACCGAAGGCAGTGGAGGCCAATTCACTGGATGTTTTCAAGAGAAAGTTAGATATAGCTCTTGGGGCTAACGGAATCAAGGGATATGTGGAGGCAGCAGGAACGGGGTACTGATTATGGATGATCAGCCATGATCATGTTGAATGGCGGTGCTGGCTCGGAGGGGCCAAATGGCCAACTCCTGCACCTATTGTCTTTGTTTCTGTGTTTCTACGTCATTGCCTTTTAATAACAGTTTTCTTCTGCCTCCTCCAGCGACTGTGTGGAACCACCTACCCCCTCAGCATTATATTCGTGATGGTGAATGAATTCTGTGAAGGCTTCTCCTACTATGGCATGAAAGGTGTGTTCCCGCTCAGTGCGGTTGTAGTTTGCAATTGCTTAGTTTAGAGATACAGTGCAGAATCAGGCCCTTCGGCCCACCGAGTCCGTACCGACTACCGATCCCCACCCACTTGCACTACCACACACACACACACACACACACGCACGCACGCACGCACGCACGCGCACACACACGCACATACATACATGCATACATACATACACACACACGCGATAATTTTGCAGTTTACAATTATGCCAAGCCAATTAATCTGCAAACCTGCACTTCTCTGTAGTGTGGGGGGAAATGGGAAGGTCTCGGAGAAAACCCACGCAGGCCACAGGGAGAACATACAAACTCTCTACTGACAAGCACCCGTGGTCAGGATCGAACCCGGGTTTCAGGCGCTGTAAAGGGCCTGTCCCACTTTCACGACCTGATTCACGACCTCTGCTGAGCTTGCCCTTGACTCATACTCGCAGCATGGTCGTCACGAGGTCGTAGGAGGTCGTCAGTAGGTCGTGATGCTGGTCATAGAAACATAGAAACATAGAAATTAGGTGCAGGAGTAGGCCATTCGGCCCTTCGAGCCTGCACCGCCATTCAATATGATCATGGCTGATCATCCAACTCAGTATCCCGTACCTGCCTTCTCTCCATACCCTCTGATCCCCTTAGCCACAAGGGCCACATCTAACTCCCTCTTAAATATAGCCAATGAACTGGCCTCGACTACCCTCTGTGGCAGGGAGTTCCAGAGATTCACCACTCTCTGTGTGAAAAAAGTTCTTCTCATCTTGGTTTTAAAGGATTTCCCCCTTATCCTTAAGCTGTGACCCCTTGTCCTGGACTTCCCCAACATCGGGAGCAATCTTCCTGCATCTAGCCTGTCCAACCCCTTAAGAATTTTGTAAGTTTCTATAAGATCCCCTCTCAATCTCCTAAATTCTAGAGAGTATAAACCAAGTCTATCCAGTCTTTCTTCATAAGACAGTCCTGACATCCCAGGAATCAGTCTGGTGAACCTTCTCTGCACTCCCTCTATGGCAATAATGTCCTTCCTCAGATTTGGAGACCAAAACTGTACGCAATACTCCAGGTGTGGTCTCACCAAGACCCTGTACAACTGCAGTAGAACCTCCCTGCTCCTATACTCAAATCCTTTTGCTATGAAAGCTAACATACCATTCGCTTTCTTCACTGCCTGCTGCACCTGCATGCCCACTTTCAATGACTGGTGTACCATGACACCCAGGTCTCGCTGCATCTCCCCTTTTCCTAGTCGGCCACCATTTAGATAATAGTCTGCTTTCCTGTTTTTGCCACCAAAATGGATAACCTCACATTTATCCACATTATACTGCATCTGCCAAACATTTGCCCACTCACCCAGCCTATCCAAGTCACCTTGCAGTCTCCTAGCATCCTCCTCACAGCTAACACTGCCCCCCAGCTTAGTGTCATCCGCAAACTTGGAGATATTGCCTTCAATTCCCTCATCCAGATCATTAATATATATTGTAAATAGCTGGGGTCCCAGCACTGAGCCTTGCGGTACCCCACTAGTCACTGCCTGCCATTGTGAAAAGGACCCGTTTACTCCTACTCTTTGCTTCCTGTTTGCCAGCCAGTTCTCTATCCACATCAATACTGAACCCCCAATGCCGTGTGCTTTAAGTTTGTAAACTAATCTCTTATGTGGGACCTTGTCGAAAGCCTTCTGGAAGTCCAGATACACCACATCCACTGGTTCTCCCCTATCTACGCTACTAGTTACATCCTCGAAAAATTCTATAAGATTCGTCAGACATGATTTACCTTTTGTAAATCCATGCTGACTTTGTCCAATGATTTCACCACTTTCCAAATGTGCTGCTATCCCATCTTTAATAACTGACTCTAGCAGTTTCCCCACTACCGATGTTAGACTAACTGGTCTGTAATTCCCCGTTTTCTCTCTACCTCCCTTCTTAAAAAGTGGGGTTACGTTTGCTACCCGCCAATCCTCAGGAACTACTCCAGAATCTAAAGAGTTTTGAAAGATTATTACTAATGCATCCACTATTTCTGGAGCTACTTCCTTAAGTACTCTGGGATGCAGCCTATCTGGCCCTGGGGATTTATCGGCCTTTAATCCATTTAATTTACCCAACACCACTTCCCGGCTAACCTGGATTTCACTCAATTCCTCCAACTCCTTTGACCCGCGGTCCCCTGCTATTTCCGGCAGATTATTTATGTCTTCCTTAGTGAAGACGGAACCAAAGTAGTTATTCAATTGGTCCGCCATATCCTTGTTCCCCATGATCAACTCACCCGTTTCTGACTGCAAGGGACCTACATTTGTTTTAACTAATCTCTTTCTTTTCACATATCTATAAAATCTTTTGCAGTCAGTTTTTATGTTCCCTGACAGTTTTCTTTCATAATCTATTTTTCCTTTCCTAATTAAGCCCTTTGTCCTCCTCTGCTGGTCTCTGAATTTCTCCCAGTCCTCTGGTATGCTGCTTTTTCTGGCTAATTTGTACGCATCATCCTTCGCTTTGATACTATCCCTGATTTCCCTTGTTATCCACGGATGCACTAGCTTCCCTGATTTATTCTTTTGCCAAACTGGGATGAACAATTTTTGTAGTTCATCCATGCAGTCTTTAAATGTCTTCCATTGCATATCCACCGTCAACCCTTTTAGAATTAATTGCCAGTCAATCTTGGCCAATTCACGTCTCATACCCTCAAAGTTACCTTTCTTTAAGTTCAGAACCATTGTTTCTGAATTAACAATGTCACTCTCCATCCTAATGAAGAACTCAACCATATTATGGTCACTCTTGCCCAAGGGGGCACGTACAACAAGACTGCTAACTAACCCTTCCTCATTACTCAATACCCAGTCTAAAATAGCCTGCTCTCTCGTTGGTTCCTCTACATGTTGATTTAGATAACTATCCCGCATACATTCCAAAAAATCCTCTTCCTCAGCACCCCTGCCAATTTGATTCACCCAATCTATATGTAGATTGAAGTCACCCATTATAACGGTTTTGCCTTTGTCGCACGCATTTCTAATTTCCTGTTTGATACCATCTCCAACTTCACTACTACTGTTAGGTGGCCTGTACACAACACCCACCAGCGTTTTCTGCCCCTTAGTGTTTCACAGCTCTACCCATACCGATTCCACATCCTGCAAACTAATGTCCTTCCTTTCCATTGCGTTAATCTCCTCTCTAATCAGCAACGCTACCCCACCTCCTTTTCCTTTCTCTCTATCCCTCCTGAATATTGAATATCCCTGGATGTTCAGCTCCCAGCCTTGGTCACCCTGGAGCCATGTCTCCGTGATCCCAACTATATCATAGTCATTAATAGCTATCTGCACATTCAACTCATCCACCTTATTACGAATGCTCCTTGCATTGAGACACAAAGCCTTCAGGCTTGTTTTTACAACACTCTTACCCCTTATACAATTTTGTTGAAAAGTGGCCCTTTTTGATTTTTGCCCTGGATTTTCCAGCCTGCCACTTTTACTTTTCACCTTGCTACCTATTGCTTCTACCCTCATTTTACACCCCTCTGTCTCTACGCTCACACATTTAAGAAACCCTTTCCCTTTAACTCCATCCTCCACTAGCTCATTCGACACCCCACCCCCCTTATTCAGTTTAAAACCACCCGTGTAGCAGTGGCAAACCTGCCTGCCAGAATGCTGGTCCCACACCTGTTAAGATGCAATCCGTCCCTTTTGTACAGTTCCCCCTTACCCCAAAACAGATCCCAGTGATCTAAGAATCTAAATCCCTGCCCCGTGCACCAGTTCCTCAGCCACACGTTCAGGTCCCGTATCTCCCTGTTCCTGCTCTCGCCAGCACGAGGAACTGGAAGCAAACCGGAGATAACAACCCTGGAGGTCCTGTTTTTCAGCATTTTTCCGAGCTCTCTAAAGTCACGCTGCAGAATATTCATCCCCTTCTTTCCGACATCGTTTGTGCCGACATGCACTACCACTTCCGGATGTTCACCTTCGCCCTTGAGGATTTTCTGCACTCTGTCCGTGACATCCTGGATCCTGGCACCAGGAAGGCAGCACACCATCCTCGCATCCCGTCTGTTGCCGCAGAAACCCCTGTCCGTACCTCTCACAATGGTCGTAGGTACTCATGGCATCAAGTAGGTCGGGGCGTTTTTTCTAGCCTGATGTAAAATGTCCACGAGTAAAAAAGGTGGTGAATTAGGTGGTGGAAGTGGGACAGGCCCTTTAGGCAGCAACTCCACCGATGCGCCACCGTGCCGTTGTAGGAAGAAACCGCACATGTTGATTTTCAGAGAAGATAGACACAAAATGCTGGAGTAACTCGGCGAGACAGGCAGCTTCTCTGGAGAGAAGGAATAGTTGATATTTTGGGTCAGGATCATGATTTTTGCTGTGGGCAGGAGGAACAAGGGTGGGAACTTTGGAAAGGCCATCTGCATCTCCCAGTTGCTAACAATTTTTAATTTCCTTTTCCTGGTTAAATCTACCATTTCTTGACCCACTTATCTGATCATCCAAACCTTGTTGTAATCTCTGATACATTTGCTTGCAAAAGTATTCATACTCCTTGAATTTTTCCACATTTTGTCACGTTACAACCACAAACGTAAATGTATTTTATTGGGATTTTATGTGATAGACCAACACAAAGTGGCGCATAATTGTGAAGTGGAAGGGAAATGATACATGGTTTTCAAATTTTTTTACAAATAAAAAACTGAAAAGTGTGGCGTGCAAAAGTATTCAGCCCCCTTTACTCTGATACCGCTAAATAAAATCCAGTGCAACCAATTGCCTTCAGAAGTCACCTAATTAGTAAATATAGTCCACTTGTGTGTAATCTAATCTCAGTATAAATACAGCTGTTCTGTGAAGGCCTCAGAGGTTTGTTAGAGAACATTAGTGAACAAACAGCATCATGAAGCCCAAGGAACACACCAGACAGGTCAGGGATAAAGTTGTGGAGAAGTTTAAAGCAGGGTTAGGTTATAAAAAAATATCCCAAGCTTTGAACATCTCACGGAGCACTGTTCAATCCATCATCCGAAAATAGAAAGATTATGGCACAACTGCAAACCTACCAAGACATGGCTGTCCACCTAAACTGACAGGCCGGGCAAGGAGAGCATTGATCAGAGAAGCAGCCAAGAGGCCCATGGTAACTCTGGAGGAGCTGCAGAGATCCACAGCTTAGGTGGGAGAATCTGTCCACAGGACAACTATTAGTCGTGCACTCCACAAATCGGGCCTTTATGGAAGAGTGGCAAGAAGAAAGCCATTGTTGAAAAAAAGCCATAAGAAGTCCCGTTTGCAGTTTGCCACAAGCCATGTGGGGGACACAGCAAACATGTGGAGGAAGGTGCTCTGGTCAGATGAGACCAAAATTGATGTTTTTGGCCTAAATGCAAAACGCTATGTGTGGCGGAAAACTAACACTGCACATCACCCTGAACACACCATCCCCACTGTGAAACATGGTGGTGGCAGCATCATGCTGTGGGGAAGCTTTTCTTCAGCAGGGACAGGGAAGGTGGTCAGAGTTGATGGGAAGATGGATGGAGCCAAATACAGGGCAATCTTGGAAGAAAACCTGTTAGAGTCTGCAAAAGACTTGAGACTGGGGCGGAGGTTCACCTTCCAGCAGGACAACGACCCTAAACATACAGCCAGAGCTACAATGGAATAGTTTAGATCAAAGCATATTCATGTGCTAGAATGGCCCAGTCAAAGTCCAGACCTAAATCCAATTGAGAATCTCTGGCAAGACTTGAAAATTGCTGTTCACAGACGCTCTCCATCCAATCTGACTGACCTTGAGCTATTTTGCAAAGAAGAATGGGCAAAAATATCAGTCTCTAGATGTGCAAAGCTGGTAGAGACATGCCCCAAAAGACTTGCAGCTGTAATTGCAGCGAAAGGTGGTTCTACAAAGTATTGACTCAGGGGGGCTGAATACTTTTGACGCCACACTTTTCAGTTTTTTATTTGTAAAAAAATTTGAAAACCATGTATCATTTTCCTTCCACTTCACAATTATGCACCACTTTGTGTTGGTCTATCACATAAAATCCCAATAAAATACATTTACGTTTGTGGTTGTAACGTGACAAAATGTGGAAAAGTTCAAAGGGTATGAAAACTTTTGCAAGCCACTGTATATTGATTCACTGTCCACTACACCGCCAGTTCTGGTGTCATACGTTTGTACGTTCATAAGTGATAGGAGAAGAATTAGGCCATTCGGTCCATCAAGCCTACTCCCCCATTCAATCATGGCTGATCTATCTTTCCCTCTCAAGCCCATTCTCCTGCCTCCTCCCCATGACCCTTGACCCCCTGCAAACATACAAACCGTTTTATCAACATTGTCATCCAAATTGTTACTTGAGAATAGAAACATAGAAAATAGGTGCAGGAGTAGGCCATTCGGCCCTTCGAGCCTGCACCGCCATTCAATATGATCATGGCTGATCATCCAACTCAGTATCCTGTACCTGCCTTCTCTCCATACCCCCTGATCCCTTTAGCCACAAGGGCCACATCTAACTCCCTCTTAAATATAGCCAATGAACTGGCCTCAACTATCTTCTGTGGCAGAGAATTCCAGAGATTCACCACTCTCTGTGTGAAAAATGTTTTTCTCATCTCGGTCCTAAAAGATTTTCCCCTTATCCTTAAACTGTGACCCCTTGTTCTGGACTTCCCCAACATCGGGAACAATCTTCCTGCATCTAGCCTGTCCAACCCCTTAAGAATTTTGTAAGATGACAAACAACAGTGGACACTGCACTGATTCCTGAGGCACGCCACTGGTCAGGCCACTGGTCACACCACTGGTCACGTCACTGGTCACACCACTGGTCACACCACTGGTCACACCACTGGCCACAACACTGGTTATGTAACTGGTCACATCACTGGTCACATCACTGGTCATGCCACTGGTCATGCCACTGGTCACTGGCTTCCTCTCTGAATAACAACTCTCAACTCGCCATTTTGACTCATCTTCCCATTCCCACACTAACCTTTCTGTCCTGGGCCTCCTCCGCTGTCAGAGTGATGCCACACGCAAACTGGATGAACAGCACCTCATATTCTGCTTGGGTAGCTAACAACCCAGCGGTATTGAACAATGATTTCTCCAATATTAGGGAACATGTACTGTGACTATCTCCCACCACCTCCCACAATTCCCCATTCTCCCCCCTCTCCCCCTCCTCTCCCCTATCCAGTGCTTCACCTGGACTGACCTATACCTCCCCCCCCCCCACCCTTCTCCTGCTACTTTCACCCCTCAGACTTAAGTTGAGGGGTGGAAGATTTAATAAGAACCTGAGGGTAACCTTTTCGCACAATGGGCGGTGGGTGTATGGAATGAGCTGTCGGAGGAAGTATTTGAGGCAGAGACTATTGCAACTGAAGGAGTCATTTATGTTTTGCCTAGCGACTGTTGGCATATTATATTATTTTGTCTAGATATATCTTGCAGTATTATTTTGGACACTTGGGGGCGATCATTAGATGCACAGGGTTGTGTATATATAAGGGCATAGGGGACAGGAAGAGGCAGGCACAGGGAGGGAGAGCATAGAGTTCTCACCAGCCCAGGGACAGAGCAGCCAGCTACAACTTGCATGCAGCATAAGGAAAACCTGGTTCGTTCATCACTTTATTTGTACAACTACTTCAATAAACAACCAACTAAACAGGAAGTAACGACTGGAAGATCTGTTCTACTGGGTCTGCGTGAGATCACTCCTCCTGTACCTGGAGAGTAATGGCAACTGGAAAAGAGGACACCGGAAAAGTCTGAAATTTGCCATTTGCAGCAACGTTTAAGAAAAACATTTAGACAGGTACATGGATGTAACCGGTTTAGAGGGATACGGGCCAAACACAGGCAGGTGGGACCAGTGTAGATGGGACATGCTGGTCGGTTGTGGGCAGGTTGGGCCTGTTCCCACACGGTATGACTCCATGACTTCACAATTCACAACTCTTTATACCAGTCTCACACCTGCTATTCTTATCTCTGACCTTTGTTCCAACAATATGCTGATCGAAACCTCCTCTTGCCTGTGTCCACCTGTTGCCTGTGTCCACCTGTTGCCTGTGTCCACCTGTTGCCTGTGTCCACCTGTTGCCTGTGTCCACCTATTGCCTGTGTCCACCTGTTGCCTGTGTCCACCTGTTGCCTGTGTCCACCTGTTGCCTGTGTCCACCTGTGTCCGGCCTCTCCCCTCTTCCAGATTTCTTCTCCCCTCCCCCACACAATCAGGCTGAAGAAGGGTCCTGACCTGAAATGCTGCCCATCCATGTTCTCCAGAGATGCTGCCTGACCTGCTGAGTTACTCCAGCACTTTGTATCTTTTTGTGTATTAACCAGCATCTACAGTTTCAACATTCTGGAGAATTTACTTTGCACCCGACCATTGCTTTCTAACTGCACACAATATTAACCGATGATTTATAAAGTAATTGCAAGATCTCCCTCCTATTGTAGTCTATACCTATTGTGTCGCTTTTCGATGCCGTTATAAGGGCGGCCTGGTGGCGCAGCAGTAGAGTTGCTGCCTGACAGCGTTTGCAGCATCGGTGACCTGGATTCGATCCCGACTACAAATGCTGTCTGTACGGAGTTTGTACGTTCCCCCCGTGACCGCGTGGTTTTTCTCAGAGATCTTCGGTTTCATCCCACTCTCCAAAGACGCACAGGTTTGTAGATAAATTGGCGTGGTATAAATGTAAATTGTCCACTGTGTGTGTAGGATAGGGTTAATGTGTGGGGATAGCGTGGAATTGGTGGGTCGAAGGGCCTGTTTCTGTGCTATATCTCTGAACTAAAAAAAACAATATGATGGGAATTCATTTGTTTAGTTTAATTTAGAGATACAGCATATCACCAGGTCCGCACCGGCCAGCGATCCCCGCACACCAACACTATCCGACACACACTAGGGACAATTTTTACCAAAGCCAATTATCCTACAAACCTGTGCGTCTTTGGAGTGTGGGAGGAAACCGGAGCACCTGGAGAAAACCCACATAGATCACGGGGGGAACGTACATACTCCATACAGACAGCACCCATAGTCAGGATCGAACCTGGGTCTCTGGCGCTGTGAGGCAGCAACACTTCCACTACCCCACCCATGTTTAGATTTAGGATTAGATATATAATTCTGTGCTGTCTGACACTCTGCGTACCGAGATACAATGACAATCTTTGTTTTACGTGCTATCCGATTAAATCAGATCATATTATACATGAATAACATCAAGCCCTACATCAGTACAACAGATATGGTCATGGGGATATACAGTGTGGAAGCAGACCATACGGATCAACTTGCTCACACCGACCAACATGTCCCACCTGCTCTAGTCCCACCTGCTTACATTTGGCCCATATCCCTGTAAACCTGTCCTATCCATGGACCTTTCTAAATGAGAAGAAATGCTGTTAGTGTGCCTGGGCGAATGAAGGCGAGCATCAGAATGGCGGCTTCACCATCATGCTACCACACTCGGGAACCCTTGGAGTGGAATCCCCTTTAGCACCAACTACTCCGTAATCAAATAAAACAGATTATTAGTCGTAGAGTCCAGGACCAGAGGCCATAGCCTCAGAATAAAGGGACGTACCTTTAGAAAGGAGATGAGGAGGAATTTCTTTAGTCAGAGGATGGTGAATCTGTGGAATTCATTGCCACAGGAGGCTGTGGAGGAGGCCAAGTCAATGGATATTTTTAAAGAGGAAATTGATAGATTGGTGGGTCAAATTTGCCCTCTGTCTAAATGTCTCTCAAACGTTGCAGTAGTATCTGCCTCAACTACCTCCTCTGGCAGCTCGTTCCATACACCCTGGATAGGCCAAGATGGTGTGGATGTGGAGAGGATGTTTCCACTAGTGGGAGAGTCTAGGGCCAGAGGTCACAGCCTCAGAATAAAAGGGCGTTCCTTTACGGAGATGAGGAGGAATTTCTTTAGCCGGAGGGTGATGAATCTGTGGAATTCATTGCCACGGAACGCTGTGGAGGCCAAGTCAGTGGATATTTTTAAGGCAGAGATAGACAAATTCATGATCTGAAATTCTCTGCCACAGAAGGTAGTTGAGGCCAGTTCATTGGCTATATTTAAGAGGGAGTTAGATGTGGCCCTTGTGGATAATGGGATCAGGGGGTATGGAGAGAAGGCAGGTACACTTGATGGGCCGAATGGCCTAACTCTGCTCCTAGAACGTATGAGCATTTTTTTGTAATTGTTTTTTTAATTGTTTTTTTTTTTTAAAGAGGGACAGTGCATATTAATAAACATTTACATGTAAATATACAAGATTATAGCCAATAGCTAATTTTCATCTTTAGTCCCTTTGAGGTTATGAGGTGGATGCATCTTTCGCTGACTGACCTGCCGTTATTCCTTGTATTCCAGCTGTTCTCATCCTGTACTTTGCAAACTTCCTTCATTGGGACGATGATCAGTCCACGGCCATTTACCATGCCTTCATGGGACTCGCCTACTTCACGCCAGTCTTGGGAGCCCTCATTGCTGACTCCTGGCTGGGAAAGTTCAAGTGAGTTCACGTGTGGCGTCGCACGTATATCTCCCATGGGCGCTGCCTGTACGGAGTTTGCACGTTCTCCCGGTGGGTTTACCCACTAGTGGGCTTTCCTACTGTAACTCAAGCCCTCCAATTGCAGGAACATCCTTCAGTTTAATTCTGAAATACAGGGTGGAAACATGCCCTTCGGCCCACTGAGTCTGCGCCGACCCTGTACACTTGTACTATCCGGCACACGAGGAACTAATTTTGTGACGGAAGCCAATCAACCTTTCTATCGTATATTGTGTGTGTGTTTTTTTCAACTGTATCGCTGCTGGCAAATTCATTTCACTGCACCTTAGTTGGAGCACGTGAAGAATAAATTTGACATTGACTTTCACCCACAAACCTGTCCTTCTTTGGAATGTGGGAGGAAACCGGAGCACCCGTAGAAAACCCCCACAGTCACGGGGAGAAGGCACAAACTCCGTACGGACAGCCCCCGCAGTCAGGATCGAACCCGGGTCTCTGGCGCTGTGAGGCAGCCACTCTACCGCTGCGCCACCGTGCTACCCTTCGTAAACATTTTTGTCGCCTTGCCAGTTTCGTGCCTCGTTTTAAAATGAAGGATAAAAATATTAATCTTAGCAGCTCATCGCATCTTCGTAAATACTGATTTGATGTTTGCCTTCTTTGATCACAAACAGGACCATCGTCATCCTTTCTATTGTGTACATCATCGGCCTCGTGGTGACATCAATCGGCGCCATTCCACCGGTGGGCAACCATACGGTACATGTGTGAGTAAAAGGAAAGATGTTCTTCAAAATAATTTGGGCACCATATCACCATAGACGCACAGAGTCCCTTGCCCAAGTAGGGGAATCCAGGACCAGATGACAAGGATTCAAGGTGAAGGGGAAAGGATTCAATAGGAATAGACAATAGGTGCAGGAGTTGGCCATTTGGCCCTTCGAGCCAGCACCGCCATTCAATGTGATCATACCCAATCAGTACCCCGTTCCTGCCTTTTCTCCATATCCCCTGACTCTGCTATCTTTAAGAGCTCTATCTAGCTCTCTCTTGAAAGTATCCAGAGAACCGGCCACCACTGCTCCATTTGAGGGGTGACTTTTTCACACAAAGGTTAGTGGGTGTATGGGTTGAGCTGCCACTGGAGGTAGTTGAGGCTGGGACTATCCCAACGTTTAAGAAACAGTTAGACAGTTACATGGATAGGACAAGTTTGGAGGGATATGGACCAAGTGCAGACGGGTGGGATTAGTGTAGCTGGGACATGTTGGCCGGTGTGGGCAAGTTGGGCCGAAGGGCCTGTTCCCATGCTGTATCACTCTATGACTATCCGAGGAAAGTAGCGCTGGCTCTGGGGAGGGTCCAGAGGAGGTTTACAAGAATGAAACCAGTAATGAGTGAACTAACGTATGATGAGTCTATGTTTGTCAGAGGGTGGTGAATCTGTGGAATTCTTTGCCACAGAAGGCTGTGGAGGCCATCAGTGGATATTTTTAAGGCCGAGATAGACAGATTTCTGATTAGTATAGGTGTCAGGGTTTACGGGGAGAAGGCAGGAGAATGGGGTTAGGAGGGAGAGATAGATCAGCCATGATTGAATGGCGGAGTAGACTTGATGGGCTGAATGGCCTAATTCTACTATCCCTTATAACCTTATGACCTTAAACATAGAAACATAGAAAATAGGTGCTGGAATAGGCCATTCAAAATGATCATGGCTAGCCATCCAGAATCAGTACCCTGTTCCTGCTTTCTCCCCATATCCCTTGATTCCTAACGCTAAGATCTATATTTAACTCTCTCTTGAAGACATTCAGTGAATTGGCCTCCACTGCCTTATGAGGCAGAGAATTCCACAAGGTGCATCACAGCTTAGTTTGGGAACAACTCCATTCAAGACCGCGGGAAATTGCAGCAAAATGTGGACGCAGCCCAGATCATCACACAAACCAACCTCCCTTCCATTGACTACATTTATACCTCACACTGCCTCGACAAGGCTAGCAGCATAATCAAGGATGAGTCGCACCCTGGCCACTCCCTTTTCGCCCCTCTCCCATTAGGCAAAAGGTCTAATAGAAGTGTGAAAACACTCACCTCCAGATTCAGGGACAGTTTCTTCCCAGCTGTTATCAGGCAACTGAACCATCCCACCACAACCAGAGAGCAGTCTTGAACTATCATCTATCTCATTGGTGACCCTCAGACTATCCTTGATCGGACTTTGTTGGCTTTACTTTGCACTAAACGTTATTCCTTTGTCATGTATCTATGCACTGCAGACAGCTTGATTGTAATCAGGTATTGTCTTTCTGCTGGCTGCTTAGCTCGCAACAAAAGCTATTCACTGTACCTCGAGACGACAGATGGCACAATGGGCTAAGTGTTCGGCTGGCAACCGGAAGGTTGCCGGTTCGAATCCCGCTTGGAGTGCATACTGTCGTTGTGTCCTTGGGCAAGACACTTCACCCACCTTTGCCTGTGTGTGAATGTGTGTGAATGTGTGTGAGTGATTGGTGGTGGTCGGAGGGGCCGTAGGCGCAGATTGGCAGCCACGCTTCCGTCAGTCTGCCCCAGGGCAGCTGTGGCTACAGAAGTAGCTTACCACCACCGAGTGTGACTGAGGAGTGAATGAATAATGCGATGTAAAGCGCCTTGAGTATTAGAAAGGCGCTATATAAATCCCATCCATTATTTTTTTTTTTTTTTTTTTTTTTTTTTATATTTTATTTTATTAGAAGTAAGTACAGTCATATGGCACCAAAGTGCCTAATATATATTTTCATAATACATTTTATGTACAACTTCTTTTTTTTTTTTTTGTTACACTGAAAAAAGATTAGAATAAGAAAAAGAAGTTAGATAGTAAAGGATAGAAAGATGTGAAATATATAGTGTGTGAAAAAAGAAAACGAGTAAATGAAAAAAGTTGAGAGAGAGAATAGAGAGAAAAAAAGAAAAAAAAAAAAAAAAAAAAGAGGAGATCATTATTTATAGTCTTGACCAACCCTCGTCCAGTCCTGAAACAGTTATTTTTTACAATTGTGTTGCACCATATGATTCCAAAAAAACGACGAATGGAGACCAACTCGTTATGAATTGGTCTGATTTATCCATTAGGAGGAATCGCATTTCCTCAAGATGAGCGGTGTCCAACATACTTGCAATCCACATTTTAAGCGTTGGTATTGATGTACCTTTCCAAAATTTAAGAATTAATTTTTTTGCTATTATTAAACCATAGTTAAGGAATGTGACAATAAACTGAACTGAACTCAATAGTTAATGGTGCAGGGGTAGGCCATTCGGCCCTTTGAGCCAGCACCACCATTCACTGTGATCATGGCTGATCATCCACAATCAGTACCCCGTTCCTGCCTTCTCCACAAATCCCCGGACTCCGCTATCTTTAAGAGCTCTATCTAACTCTTTCTTGAAAGCATCCAGAGAACCGGCCTCCACCGCCTTCTGAGGCAGAGCATTCCACAGATTCACAACTCTCTGGGTGAAAAAGTTTTTCCTCATCTCTGTTCTAAATGGCCAACCCCTTATTCTTAAACTGTGTCCCCTGGTTCTGGACTCTCCCAACATCGGGAGCATGTTTCCTGCCTCTTGCGTGTCCAATCCCTTAATAATCTTATATGTTTCAAACTCACCTCAGTCTTGCCAGCAAATCATGTTGCCTTTTAATTGAGACAAAGCTTCTTTCATTCCCAGGGTCTTATCCATGTTTGGTATCTTCCTAATTGCCTTGGGCGCAGGCTGCATTAAGCCCTGTGTGTCAGCTATTGGCGGTGACCAGTTTGAAGAGGGCCAGGTATGTGATCATCCAGAGTGGGGGGGGGGAGGGGGGGTGGGGGTGGAGTGGGGGGGGGGGGGGGGGGGTGGAGTGGGGGGGGGGGGGGGGGTGGAGTGGGGGTGGGATGGGGTGGGAACAGTTTTAATGATCGTGACACAAAAGTTACAGGCAGATAGAAAACTGTGGATCCCAGGAGTGAGTTTAGAAGAATGAGGGGGGCCCTCATTGAAACGTACAGAATAGTGAAAGGCTTAGATAGAGTGGATGTGGAGAGGATGTTTCCACTAGTGGGAGAGTCTAGGACCAGAGGTCATAGCCTCAGAATTAAAGGATGTACCTTTCGGAAGGAGATGAGGAGAAATTTATTTAGCCCGAGGGTGGTGAATCTGTGGAATTCATTGCCACAGACGGCTGTGGAGGCCAAGTCAGTGGATATTTTTAAAGCATAGATAGATAGATTCTTGATTAGTACTGGTGTCAGGGGTTATGGGGAGAAGGCAGGTGGATAGGGTTAGGAGGGAGGGATAGATCAGCCATGATTGACTGGCGGAGTAGACTTGATGGGCCGAATGGCCCAATTCTTCTCCTATTACGTATGACCTGATGATCTAATCTGGAAAAAAAAGGACACGGTGGCACAGCGGTAGAGTTGCTGTCTCACAACGCCAGAGATATGGGTTTGATCCTGACTACGGGTGCTGTTTGTACGGAGTTTGTACGTTCTCCCTGTGACCGCGTGGGTTTTCTCTGTGTGCTCTGGTTTCCTCCCACACTCCAAAGACGTGCAGGTTTGTAGGTTAATTGGCTTCTGTATATTGTCCCAAGTGTGTAGGATAGGGTGGGGTGATCGCTGGTCGCCGTGGACTCAGTGATTTAAATGCCCATTCATTTACAGGAATTAAACACTAAATTCTTTCCATTTGGCCTATAAATTCATGACAATGAGATTTAAAAATCAAGTTTTATTGTGAATTCTTGTGTGAATGTTATTTGGACACTTAGGCTTTTTTAAAATGTTAACCTTGTCTTAAGAAATGGATAGATGTTTAGATCTAGTAATTTAATTTTGTAATTAGCTACAATTGGGTAACTAACTAATTATATGCTTTAATTTCAAATCATCCAAGTAAGATTGTTTCATATTTGTTTCAGAATGCTTCAATCTATAATAACTGAAAATTTTATTCAGTTCTCTTAATTTTTAAGAAAGTTATGGGCTTTTGACAGTCCTTGATCACAGCTTTTGTGTTAAGTCAATGGAAAAGCAATAGGGAACAAGATGCTAATTTCCGAGTATGAAAATGGCCATAACTTTTTTAATACTGAAGATATGAAAGTGAATTAGGTGTCAAATTAAACTTCTTTTTATGCTTTATCTGATGGGATAAATTACAGACTTGATTTTTAAAATCTCAAAATTTTGTAACTTTGCTACTACAGGTGCTGCCTGTACGGAGTTTGTACGTTCTCCACGTGACCTGCGCGGGTTTTCTCCGAGATATTCGGTTTCTGCTCACGCTCCAAAGACGTACAGGTTTGTAGATAGTTGGCTTGGTATAAATGGAAGAATTGTACCTAGTGTGGGTAGGATAGTGCGGGGATCGCTAGTTGGTTGTAGATTAATTGGCTTCTGTAAATTGTCCCAAGAGTGTAGGATAGGACTAGTGTGCGGGGATCGCTGGTCGGCTCGGACTCGGTGGGCCCTAAGGACCTGTTTCCGCGCTGTATCTCCAAACCAAACTAAAATGATCTTGATTGCAAATAGTTTTACAAAACACTGCCTTGCGTTGGTCGATCGATTTCCTCAGTTGTAACGTCTCGCTGTTATGTTTCAGCACGTAGAGAGAAGGAGGTTCTTCTCTTTCTTCTATCTGTGTATTAATGCAGGAAGCTTGTTGTCCACCATCATCACTCCCATCCTACGAGGTTAGTACAGCTTCACAATTCTCTGCTGTGATTGCATTGGATCATTGGTGCCTCAAGTACAATAGGTGGAGCAAAGGGGAAGATACAGAGCACAGAATATAGGTCTCAGCATTGTAGCGCATCATAGAAACATAGAAACAAGGTGCAGGAATAGCCCATTCTGCCCTTTGAGCCAGCACCGCCATTCAATATGATAATAGCTGATCTTCCAAAATCAGTACCCCGTTCCTGCTTACTCCCCATATCCCTTGATTCCGTTAGCCCCAGGATCTATATCTAACTCTCTCTTGAACACATCCAGTGAATTAGCCTCCGCTGCCTTCTGCGGCAGAGAATTCGACAAGGTGCATCACAGCTTGGTTTGGGAACAGTTCCATCCAAGACGGTGAGAAATAGAGGAGTGAAAACGCACACCTCCACATTCAGGGACAGTTTCTTCCCAGCTGTTATCAGGCAACTGAATCATCCTACCACAACCAGAGAGCAGTGTTGAACTTCTATCTACCTCATTGGTGACCCTCGGAGTATCTTTGATTGAACTTTGCTGGCTTTACTTTGCAACTAAACATTATCAGGACCCCGTTCCCGCTTTTTTCCCCTTGATTCCATTAGCCCTAAGAACGATATCTAACTGAGTCAGTCGGGTATTTTCAAAGCGAAGATTCAATCCAAGGCCATTGGAAGAAATTACAACGAATTGTGGACGCAGCCCAGACCATCACACAAACCAACCTCCCTTCCATTGACTCCATCTACACCTCACGCTGCCTCAGCAAGGCCAGCTGCACAATCAAGGACGAGTCGCACCCTGGCCACTCCCTCTTCTCCCCTCTCCCATCTGGCAAAAGGCATAGAAGTGTGAAAACTGCAGATTCAGGAACCATTTCTTCCCAGCTGTTTTCGGGCAACTGAATCATCCTACCTCAACCAGAGAGCGGTGCTGAACTACTATCTACCTCATCGGGGACCCTGGGACTATCCTTGATCAGACTTTGCTAGCTTTACCTTGCACTAAACGTTATTCCCTTTTCATGTACCTATACACTGTAAATGGCTCGATTATAATCATGTATTGTCTTTCAGCTGACTAGATAGCATGCAACAAAGCTTTTCACTGTACCTCGGTACACGTGACAATAAACTAAACTGAACCATTGACAGATCCTTGATTAATACGGGTGTCGGAGGTTATGGTAGAAGGCAGGAGAATGGGGTTGAGAGGGAAAGGTAGATCAGCCATGATTGAATGGGGGAGTAGACTTGATGGGCCGAATGGCCTACCTCTGCTCCTATGAGTTATGGACGTATGGAACTGATGCGCTACAATGCTGAGAACAATATTCTACACTCTGTATCTTCCCCTTTGCTCTATCTATTGTTGTTGAATTTGACAATTGTATTTATTTATGGTATATTTGACCTGTTTGGATTACATGCAGAACAAAGCATTTCACCATTAGACCAGATATCCTGGAGTAACTCAGCATGTCAGGCAACATCTGTAGATAGGTGACATTTTGGGTCGGCACCTTTCTTCAGACCCAACCCGAAACGTTATCTGTCCATTTTCTCCAGAGATGCTGCCCGACACGCTGAGTTACGCTAGGATTGTGTGACTAATATTTGGTATAAACCAGCATCTGCCGTTAATTCTCATTACATGCTGCCTAATCCAAGGTTTCAAGGCCAGTTTATTGTCACATGTACCAATTAATATAAAGTGAAACATGAGTTACCACACAGCCATACTAAGTGAAAAGCAACAAGACACACAACCACATAAAAGTTAACGTAAACATCCACCACAGTGGACTCCACATTCCTCACTGTGATGGAAGGCAATAAAGTTCAATCTTCTTCCTCTTGTTCTCCCGCGGTCGGGGCAGTCAAACCATCCCCAGTCGGGTGAACAAAGCCCCCGCAGCCGACGATCGAAGCCCCCGTCGAGGTGATCGAAACTCCTGCGTCGGGGCGGTTGAAACTTTCTCCGCGGCGTGGAGCTCCCGAGTCGGCCTCTTCTTACCAGAGACTGCGGGCTTCACGACGTCAAAGTCCACAGGCCCCGCGGTTGGAGCTTCGATCCCCGGCAAAGGGATCACAATCTCCGCAATGTTAAAGCTTGGAGCGCCGGGTCGGTCTCCAGGAAAGGCCGCCAACTCCACGATGTCAGGCCGCTGTGGGGACAGAGATACGATACGGAAAAAAATCGCATCTCCGTCGAGGTAAGAGGTTGAAAAAATGTTTCCCCCAACCCCCCCCCCTCCCCCCACACATAAAACAAACCAAGGAACACTAAAACATACTTTAAACAGACTAAAAATAACAAAAAAGAAGAAAGGACAGACAGACTGTTGGCGAGGCAGCCACTGCTGGGTTACTCCAGCACTTTGTGTCTATCTTTGGTATAAACCAGCATCTGCAGTTCCTGTGTATTACATTTAAAGACATTCTTTAGTCGGAGGGCGGTTGATCTGTGGAACTCATTGCCACAGAGGGCTGTGGAGGACAAGTCAGTGGATAGTTTTAAGGCAGGGATAGACAAATTCTTGATTAGAGAGGGTGACAAAGGTGGGGAGAAGGCAGGAGAATGGGATTAGGGGAGAGAGAGATTGATTAGCCATGAATGAATGGGGGAGTAGACTTGATGGGCCGAATAGCCTGATTCTACCCCTATTCCTTATAACCATATGACCATAAACATAGAAACATAGAAAATAGGTGCAGGAGTAGGTCATTCGGCCCTTCGAGCCATTCAATGTGATCATGGCTAATCATCCAGAATTCATTCCTATAACCTGTGAATTTGTGAGCTTGAAGCTTCTCAATGTACCTTCGTGGAAGTGATGATAATAAACCTACACTCAGCACTTGTGTCCGCCTTGACATTGCCTTGTGTTCTCATTCAGCGGACGTGAAGTGCTTTGGCGGAGAGTGTTACGCTTTAGCTTTCGGCGTTCCTGCTGCTCTGATGGTGGTAGCAACAGGTAAGCAAAAAAACGATCAACTTCAGCATGTTTCCCTTGCCAACGTTCTGTACTCATCGCCGCTGGAGGCATCCACTCCTCACCCTGGATTGTTGAAATTAAATTGAATGTTGTATTTTGGGGGAATCAAACCACAGCAGGACCGTCACAGTAAATGACAGGGGGAGCGTTATGTAATTACATAAAACTGGAGGAATTAGGACAGGTTTAGAGGGACACGGGCCAATTGCAAGCTGGTGGGACTAGTGTGGGCGGGACATATTGCCCAGTGTGGACAAGTTGGGCCGAAGGGTCTGTTTCCATGCTGTAAGACTCTATGATTTTATTCAATGTTCGTACCATTGGGTTGTTAGCTACCCAAACACTATGTGTCTTTATTTTGTAAATCAACATTTGCGATTCCTTGTATCCTCTTCTGCCACCCTCTGACTCTTATCACTAAACCAATTTTACTAAACCAATTGTCTAGCTCACCCTGGATCTTGCCTTGCAGATTAATCTACCATGTAGGACCTTGTCAGAGGCCTTGGTCAAGTCCATGTAGACAACGTCTGCAATGTTGCACTTATCCATCCCCTTAGTCACCTCTTCAAGCCATGCTGACTCCCTTATCAGTCCTCTCCTTGAGTAAGTTAGTCTAGAGACACACAGTGGAAACAGGCCCTTCGGCCCACCAAGTCCATTGCGACCAGCGATCCCCAGGCCCTATCGGAGGGGGGTAACGAGTGCCATTTGGCATGGGCCTCATGCCTGTCTGCTTCAATAGGATCTTGGTTTGGTGGTCTCTAAAATTGAAATTGGCCTGGGCCTCAGTTCATCTATGAGAGGGCCTGGTGATCCCTGCATAATAACACTATCCTGCACACACAATTTACAATTTTACCAAAGCCAATCAGCCTACAAGCCTGTACGTTTTTGAAGTGTGGGAGGAAACCGGAGAAAACCCACGCAGGTGACGGGGAGAACGAACAAACTCCGCATAGACAGCACCCGTGGTCAGGATCGAACCCGGGTCTCTGGCACTGCAAGGCAGCAACTCTACCGCTGCGCCACCGTGCTGCCCAATCTTGGCCGCCGCCATCTTCGGGTTTGGGGAGGATTGTCACCGCGTAGAACAAACATTCCTGATGCTCCACATTTCCGTGTGGAAGCAGAAGAAAGATGCATCTCATAAGGGAGACGAAGAGCAGGCAAAACATTGCCATGAAAATGTGAGCCTTGATTGTATTATTTTGCCCTTTTCTTTAGTCGTCTTCCTATCTGGGAGTGGTTTGTACAAAAACCTTCCACCGCAAGGAAACATATTGGTCCGTGTCTCCAGGTGTATTGGGGTAAGTGTGTAGAAACTGACCCACTCATCAAGCTTCCTTAGTTAATTCCTCTATATGGTAACAGGCAGCATCTCTGGAGAGAAGGAATGGGTGATGTTTCGGGTCGAGACTCTTCTTCATACTGAGAGTCAGGGGAGAGAGAGAGACACAGAGAAATGGAAGGGTAAGGAGTGTAAATGACAGATGTCCCTGAACCTGGAGGTGTGCGTTTTCACACTTCTATACATTTTGCTTCATGGTAGAGGGGAGAAGATGGAGTGGCCAAGGTGCGACTCGTCCTTGATTACGCTGCTGGTCTTGCTGAGTCAGCGTGAGGTATAAATGGAGTCAATGGAAGGAAGGTTTAAAGAAAGGTATTGAAAATTAGGAGTTGTGATTTTGGAGATTGGTAGATCAGTGGGTAACCACGGGTCATGGATTTAATAAAAAAACAAAGAAAATAGGTGCAGGAGTAGGCCATTCGGCCCTTCGAGCCTGCACCGCCATTCAATATGATCATGGCTGATCATCCAACTCAGTATCCTGTACCTGCCTTCTCTCCATACCCCCTGATCCCTTTAGCCACAAGGGCCACATCTAACTCCCTCTTAAATATAGCCAATGAACTGGCCTCAACTACCTTCTGTGGCAGAGAATTCCAGAGATTCACCACTCTCTGTGTGAAAAATGTTTTCCTCATCTCGGTCCTAAAAGTTTTCCCCCTTATCCTTAAACTGTGACCCCTTGTTCTGGACTTCCCCAACATCGGGAACAATCTTCCTGCATCTAGCCTGTCCAACCCCTTAAGAATTTTGTAAGTTTCTATAAGATCCCCCCTCAATCTTCTAAATTCTAGCGATAGAAACAAGGAACAACAGATGCTGGTTTACAAAAAAGGACACAAAGTGTTGGAGTAACTCAACAGGTTCAGCAGCATCTGGAGAACATGGACAGGCAACGTTTCGGGTCGGGACCATTCTAATCAGTCTGAAATGTAGGTTAATTTCAAGTCTTGAAATGCAGGGTCAATTTCTAATCGGGCAGCACAGTGGCGTAGAGTTGCTGTCTTCCAACGGCAGAGACCCGGGTTCATTCCCGACTACGGGTGCTGTCTGTACGGAGTCTAGACAATAGGTGCAGGAGTAGGCCATTCAGCCCTTCGAGCCAGCATCGCCATTCACTGTGATCATGGCTGATCATTCGCATTCAGTACCCCGTTCCTGCCTTCTCACCATATCCCCTGACTCCGCTATCTTTAAGAGCTTGTACGTTCTCCCCGTGACCTGCCTGGGTTTTCTCCGAGAACTGCGTTTTCCTCCCACACTCCAAAGTCATACAGGTTTGTAGATTAATTGGCCCGGTGTGATTGTAAAAATGTTCCCTGGTGTAGGACAGTGTTTATCTGCAGGGATCACTAATCGGTGCGGGTTCAATGGGCCAGAGGGCCTGTTTCCATGCTGTATCTCTAAAGGGCCTGTCCCACTTACGTGATTTTTTTCGGCGACTTGCTGGCCACCCATCATAGTCACAGCAGGTGACACCTGTATGGTCGTGAGTAGTCGCCCAAAGAGTCGTACCTTTTTCTGGTCGCCGCTGGATTTTCAACACGTTGAAAATTTTCAGCAACCTGCTGAGACTATGACGGGTACTGGCAAGTCGCCGAAAAAACTCGCGTAAGTTGGGCAGGCCCTTAAAACTAAAATAATAAAACAAAATTAAGCTCAACGACGTTAGGCGGCATCTGGAGAACATGGACAGGCAACGTTTTGGGCCAGGACCTTTCTAATCAGTCTGATGTGCAGGTTAATTTCAAGTCTTGAAATGCAGGATCAATTTTTAACCGGTGAAATTGATTTCACCACTAACTTCCATCCGGCACTCAAATACTCCCTACTGTTTCTAAACCTCACTATCTCCATCGCAGGTGATAGACTACTGACCGACATCCACTATAAACCCACTGAATCCCATGGCTATCTGGACTACACTTCTTCCCACCCTGCTTCCTGTAAGGACTCTATCCCCTACTCACAATTCCTCCATCTACGCCGCATCTGCATGAGGTGTTCCAAACCAGGGCATTGGAGATGTCCTCATTCTAGCAATGTTACAAAATTTTGAGATTTAAAAAATCAAGTCTGTAATTTATCCCATCAGATAAAGCATAAAAATAAGTTTAATTTGACACCTAATTCACTTTCATATCTCAAGTATTTAAAAAGTTATGGCCATTTTCATACTGGGAAATTAGCATCTTGTTCCCTATTGATTTTCTATGGACATAACAAAAAAGCTGTGATCGTGGACAGTCAAAAGCCCATAACTTTCTTAAAAATTAAGAGAACTGAATGACATTTTCAGTTATCATAGATTGAAGCATTCTGAAACAAATATAAAATAATCTTACTTGGATGACCTGAAATTAAAGCATATAATTAGTTAGTTACCTAATTGTAGCTAATTTCAGACTTCAATGACTAGATCTAAACATCTATCCATTTCTTAATAAATGATTAACATTTTTAAATAGCCTAAATGTCCAAATAATATTCACAAATAATTCACAATAAAACATGATTTTTAAATCTCATTTACATTAATTTATAGGCCAAATGGAAGGAATTTAGTGTTCAATTGCTGTAAATAAATGCCCATTTAAATCAGCTTTCCAGTGGGTTCCTGTGGAACGCGTTGGTTTAGAACGTTCACATTGCGGTAGATTTGTGCCCCAAATGCCGAGAAAAATACTGCGGGATATAATGGGTCCAAAATGAGCTTCTCGCAATATTAAACTTTGTATAAAGGGATCTTTAGAAGCCCTTTTTAATGTAAAAATATACAGCCCACCTTCAGATATTTGCTTTATGAGACCCTGCGGTTGCTGGCGGTCGCGGGTTTAGAGATTGATTTTTAAACTACTATAACTATTATACGAGGCCTTTAAAACTAATAATAGCTTTTGCGACGGGGTCTTCCAGCGATTTTTCGTTAATAATTAACTAGGCTGAACATCTTCGATTTGAACAGCCTAGAGAAAATTGCGTTTTAAACCCGCCCCCCTCTAAACGGCGCCAAAATCGCGCACACGGGCTGGGACAGATTTTCAGCGACTCTTCAGGTAGGCTTTGCAACATACCTACTCATTCTTCAGGGAACGGGGTTCCCCTCTTCGACTATAGATGAGGCTCCCACCAGGGTCTCCTCTGTATCCCGTAGCTCTGCTCTCACTCCCCATCCCCCCACTCGTAACAAGGGCAGAGTCCCCCTTGTCCTCACCTTCTACCTTCCCAGCCGTCACATACAACAGATAATCCTCTGACATTTTCACCACCTCCAACGGGATCCCACCACTGGCCACATCTTCCCATCTCCTCCCCTTGCAGCTTTCCACAGACACCTATCCCTCCGTAACTCCCTGGTCAATTTGTCCCTTCCCACCCAAACCACCCCCTCTCCTGACACCTTCCCTTGCAACAGCAGGAAATGCTACACTTGTCGCTTTATCTCCCCCCTTGACTCCATTCAAGGACCCAAGCAGTCGTTCCAGGTGCAGCAGAGGTTCACCTGCACCTCCTCCAACCTCATCTATTGCATCTGCTGCTCTAGATGTCAGCTGCTCTACATCGGTGAGACTAAGCGTAGGTTTGGCGATCGCTTCTGGCCCAACACCTCCGCTCGGTTCGCAATAACCAACCTGATCCCCCGGTGGCTCAGCACTTCAACCCCCCCTCCCAATTCCGAAACCGACCTTTCTGCCCTGAGCGTCCTCCATGGCCAGAGTGAGGACCACCGTAAATTGGAGGAGCAGCACCTCACATTTTGCTTGAGTAGTTTACACCCCAGCGGTATGAACATTGACTTCTCCAATTTCAGGTAGTCCCTGCTTTCCCCTTCTTTCCCCTCCCCTTCCCAGCTCTCCCTCAGCCCACTGTCTCCGCCTCGTCCTTTCTTCTTCCCCCCCCCCCCTCCTCCCCCACCCTCACATCAGTCTGAAGAAGGGTCTCGACCTGAAACGTCGCCTATTTCCTTCACTCCATAGATGCTGCCTCACCCACTGAGTTTCTCCAGCATTTTTGTCTACCTTGATTAAAAGAGATGTCCTTTCTTGTAGTTTGCAATCAGAAATCGCTGGAAACATCGTTCGAGTGCCTATGCGAAAAGGGAACATTGGCTTGACTGGGCAACGGAAAAATATCCAGTTACGTGAAACTTTTCCACTGAATTTTATTGAATAATTTAATTGAATTTTTTGTTAAATCATAAGATATTATTTTTCATTTTCTGAAACAAACTATTTTTTTGATAGAATTCTTTGTCTCACAGGAACATGTTATCATGGAGATTAAGATGGTTACTCGAGTCCTGTTTCTTTATCTCCCTCTTCCAATGTATTGGGCACTTTTTGACCAGATGGTAAGAAACTTGTTCAGGAAGTCAAGTCGTCAAAACTAAAGGTTGTTCGGTAACTTTAGAAAGAGTTAAATGAAGATGAATGAAAGAGAGGGAAAGAGAGAGAGAGAGAAGGGGAGTGAAAGAGGGAGGAGAGAGAGAGAGAGAGGGGAGAGCGAGATGAGGAGAGAGGGAGGGAGAGATAAAGGGAGAGAGACGAGGAGAAAGAGGGAGGTTTGGAGTCTGCGGTGGGCGAGCCGGGTTTACCAGGCGGACCACCCATGTTGGGCCCCCAGCGGGCGATCCTCGCTCCTCTGCTCGGATGCTTTCTGTGTGGAGATTGCACGCTCCCTCAAAGCATCCCACTTCCCAAATACGGATTTGTAGGTTAATTGGCCTCTGTAAATTGTCCCTCGTGTGTAGGGGGTGGATGAGAAACTGGAATGACTTGGTACTCGTGTGATCGATGGTCGGCCTGGACTCAATGGGCTGAAGGGCCCGTTTCCATGCTGTATCTTTCAATCAACCAACACCTCACGGTGTTAGAAAGGAGATGAGGAGGAATTTCTTCAACCAGAGGGTGGTGAATCTGTGGAATTCATTGCCACGGGTAGCTGTGGAGGCCTCATCATTGGGTATTTTTAAGGCGCAGATTGACAGATTGTTTATCAGTACGGGTGTCAGGGGGGAAGTCCATAGAATGGGGTTGAGAGAGAAAGATAGGTCAGCCATGATTGAATGGCGGAGTAGACTCAATGGGCCGAATGGCCTACTTCTCCAACAATGACATGATTTATGCACTTGTTGTTGCCAGGGATCCCGATGGACTCTACAAGCCACTGTAATGAATGCCAACTTTGTAAGTAAGCACCTTCTGATAGAGCATCCAGTCCTGTCGTACTAAATGGAAGATGTCTGACTCATACATGTGGAACTATGTGGAACTAACAAGCTGTGAACTCTTATTTCAGGGCGGATTTATTATACAACCTGATCAGATGCAGGTAACGTGGATGCATTTCAAACCTCTTTGATAGTCAGTGAGATTTATGATGTTTGTTATGCCGTAAATATGCGATAAGGACTAATGCCCCTGTCCCACTTAGGAAACCTGAACGGAAACCTCTGGAGACTTTGCGCCCCACCCAAGGTTTCCGTGCGGTTCCCGGAGGTTTTTGTCAGTCTCCCTACCTGCTTCCATTACCTGCAACTTCCGGCAACCACCTGCAACCTCCGGGAACCGCTCGGAAACCTTGGGTGGGGCGCAAAGTCTCCAAAGGTTTCGGTTCAGGTTTCCTAAGTGGGACAGGGGCATAAGAGTCTGCCCGCTTTGTTTTAGTTTAGAGATACAGCGCGGAAACAGGCCCTTCCACCCACCGAGACCTCGCCGAACCAGCGATCCCCGCGCACTAACACTACCCCACACGCACTAGGCACAATTTACATTTACACCAAGCCAATTAGCCTGCAAACCTGTACGTCTTTGGAGTGTGGGAGGAAACCGAAGATCTCAGAGAAAACCCACGGGGAGAACGTACAAAGTCCGCACAGACGGAGCCCGTAGTCAGGATGGAACCTGGGTCTCTGGCGCTGTAAGGCAGTAGCTCTACCGCTGCGCCACCGTTTTCTCTACAGTTACTTTAGACAGAAAGCATGATAACAGCTTTGATCATCCTGCTATTGAAAACAAGTTGCCAGGACTTGAGGGACTGAGTTATAGGGAGAGGTTAGCCAGGCTAGGATTTTATTCCTTGGAGTCTTAGAAAATGAAGAGTTGATCTTAGAGAGATATATAAAATCAAGAGGGGGCATAGATATGGTGAATGCACAGCTTTTTGTGTCTATCTTGATCAATTGTCGATATCAGATAAATGTAAAACGTTAACCATTCACACTCAAGTGTTGTCGTGCTGTGTCTAATAGCCTGTTTAGGGCCTGTCCCATTTGGCGATTTTTTTCGGCGACTGCCGGCGTCATTTCAGTGTCGCCAAAAGATTTTGACCATTTCAAAATCCAGCGGCGACAAAACAAATGTTGCGACACTTGAGGAGACACCGAGCGTCACGCCACATCTCCGCGCAAATCTTTCAGTAACCTGATACGTCAGTCAATGATGCCGGCAGTCACCGAAAAAATCGACATGTGGGACAGGCCTATTTGGTTGACTACGAATGCAAGACAATGTTACTAAATCCCACTAATTATTATTATTGCTTTTTGTCTTTTTGCTTTGCACAGACAATTAACGCCATTTTGATAGTCACTTTTATTCCAATCTTTGACATGGGCGTTTATCCACTCTTTGCAAAATGTAAACTTAATTTGACGTAAGTATTTGCGCCTTCAAGTCAAGTCAAATCACTTTTATTTCTATAGCACGTTTAAAAAACAACTCTGGTTGACCAAAGCGCTTTACATTGGTGGAGGTACTAACGTTATGCAACAGTGGTTCATAGATTAAGTACATACATAAATACATACATATAGCCCTCCCTCAGAGGACGTCAAGAAAGGCTTGAGAGTAAAGATGAGTTTTAAGTCTCGACTTAAAGGAGTCGATGGAGGGGGCAGTTCTGATGGGAAGAGGGATGCTGTTCCACAGTCTAGGAGCTGCAACCGCAAAGGCGCGGTCGCCCCCTGAGCTTATGCCTAGGTGTTCAGTAACCCCAAGTCAGCCGATCTGAGGGACCTGGAGGTGGTGTGGTGGGTAAGCAGACTTTTGATGTCGGTGGGGGCATAAACATAAAGAAGGATCTTGAAATTGATTCGGAATCGCCAAGTGCCATTTCCGTGCTTTAACCTCAACAACACGTGGCTGTTAAACGTGCGAAGGTGTAAGAAAGGTGAAAGGGGAGAGCAGGACAAAGCTGGCAGGTACTAGGTCGTCATAGATGAGGGGGGGTGTTTGAGAGGCAGATGGTTGGAAGAAAGGCCAGAGATAAGAGCAAAAGGCACGAGACAGGATTGAAGAGAGTTGTTGATTGTGAAGCCAGAGGAAAGAAAGTAGCTGTTGGGCGGGGGGGGAGGGGGGGGGGGGGAGGGAGAATCAGGTGGGAGTCCAGGTGGGCACAGTCGAGGCATCAGGTTAGAAGGATCTTAGCCCAAAATATCATCGGTCCAGTCCCTCCACAGATGTTGCCTGACCCACTGACTTCATCAATCATCTTGTGTGTTTTCCTGAAGACACCATCTTCTGCCGTTTCTTGCGTTTCCAACTCCTGAACTCTTGGTGTAAGGCGGAGATTGACAGGTTCTTGATTAGCACGAGTGTCAGGGGTTACGGGGAGAAGGCAGGAGAATGGGGTTGAGAGGGAAAGATAGATCAGCCATGATCGAATGGCGGAGAAGACTTGATGGGCCGATTGGCTTAATTCTGCACCTCTCTCTAATGAACTAATACAGTGCTCGATAACTCTATGACTCTGTCCCCCGAGGGCTCGTATAAATTACCATGGGCGGTCACGGTGGCGCAGCGGTAGAGTTGCTGCCTTGCAGCAATTGCAGCTCCGGAGACCCAGGTTCCAGCCCGACTATGGGTGCTGTCTGTACGGAATTTGTACGTTCTCCCCGTGACCTGCGTGGGTTTTTTCTGAGATCTTCGGTTTCCTCCCACACTCCAAAGACGTGCAGGTATGTAGGTTGATTGGCTTGGTCAATGTAAGAATTGTCCCTAGTGGGTGTAGGATAGTGTTAATGTGCGGGGATCGCTGGTCGGCGTGGACCCGGTGGGCCGAAGGACCTGTTTCCACGCTGTATCTCTAAACCTAAACTTCTTCTTCTTCGAGTCCGTTGCAATCTCAGATGTCGTTCTGCCAGTATCTGGCGCAGGTCACAGCTGGTCGGGTCGGTTCAGCCAGGTCCTGGGGGCTGCACTGGGGGGCGTCGTCACACTCCAGTAGGTGGGACATTGTCTGTACTGCTCCACAGCTGCATGTGTCTTCTGCCTGGTAGTTCCATGCTTTCATAAGTGCTTTGCACCTCCCCTGCTCCACTTGTAATCTGTTGAGGGTCTTCCAGGTTGGCCATGGGAGGTCGTGCCCGCAGGCGAGGCATTCAGTCGGAGTGATTCCTCTCTCCATCCAGTCGTGGGCTCGTGTGTTGAGCTGATTCCATTCATCTTTCCAGATGTTGGTCCTTGCTGTTTCTTTGGTTGTCTGGAGAGGTGGGACTGTCTGCAAGAAACTGGCTCTGGATTTCAGTCGGGGTGGAGGTGCTGTGTGTCTGTGCAGGGGGTGCCTGGTATCGATCTCCTGTGCTCTCCGCTCGTCTTGGGCGACGATGGATCGTCTGATATGGGGGGGGGGGGGCAATACCAGCTAGGGTGTAGAGGCACGGGACTGGCGTTGTCTTTATGCATCCCGTGATAATGCGGCAGGTGTCGTTGAGGGCTGTGTCAACCAGTTTGGTGTGGTGGGAGCGGCTCCAGCTTGAGCACGCGTATTCAGCTGTGGAGAAGCACAGGGCTAGGGCAGTTACACGGATGGTTGGTGGATCAGCGCCCCACTTTGAGTTTACCAGTTTGCGCAGGATGTTGTTGTGAGTGTTGACCTTGGCTTTGGTGTTCTGAAGGTGGGTTTTGAAAGAGAGTGTCCTGTCGAGTGTGACTCCGAGGTACACGGGGTGGAAGTGGTTGGAGATTTTGTGGCCATCCCATGAGACGCTCAGTTGTTTTCCTGCATCTCGATTTTTAAGATGGAAGCTGCATAGTTGGGTTTTTGATGGGTTGGGTTTCAGGTGGTTGTTATTGTAGTAGGTTGTCATCTCTTGGAGGGTGCTTTCCAGGACAGACTCGATCTTCTGGAAGTTCTCCTGTTGGGTGGTGATGCAGAGGTCATCAGCATAGATGAAGCGGCGGCATTGTGGGGGAAGTGGTTGGTCGTTGGTGTAGATGTTGAAGAGGAGGGGGGCCAGTACGCTGCCTTGTGGTAGGCCATTCTTTTGGGCTTTCCATTTGCTCTTCTTGTCGTTTAGTTGAACGAAGAAGCGCCTGTTGTTGAGAAGGCTTTTGATGACTTGGCACAGGTCGAGGTCACCAGTCATGTCAAAAAGTTTCCTGATCATGGTGCGGTGCTGGACAGTGTCATAGGCAGCGGTGAGGTCTATGAAAGCTGCTCCGGTGATGAGTTTGCACTCAAAACCGTCCTCAATGTGTTGGGTGAGGTTCAGTAGCTGCCCGGCACAGGAGCGGCCAGGGCGGAAGCCAGCTTGATCTTTAGTAAGTTTGGAGTCTATAAGTGGCATAAGGCGTTGGAGTAGTAGCCTCTCGTAGAGCTTGTAGGTGATGCAGAGGAGGGAAATGGGTCTGTAGCTCTTTGGGGATGATGGGTCCTTTCCAGGTTTGGGAATTGCGACAGTCTTGGCCTTTCTCCATACAGGTGGGGTTGTTTTCTGTGCCATGCATGAGTTCAGCATTGCTAGGAGCCAGGTCTTTGCTTTAGGTCCAAGGTGCTGTATCATTTCCGTCAGTACATCATCGATTCCTGCTGCTTTCCCAGGTTTCAGCATGCTCATTGCTACACTCATTGCTAAACGAAACTAAAGACTCCTTGTTCCTCCAGGGACTGCAACAGTGCTGTATAACTAAGAATGTGTTCTATGTGTCTCTAGGGCTTGTTACACTGCCTCAATGACTCTAGGTCCCTCTAGGCTTGTATAAATCTATGGCAGTAACCCTTTGTCCCTCCCTGGCCTGTTGAAGTGCTGTATAACTCTATGACTGTAACCCTATGTTCCCCTACACCCCCCTCTCTATGCCAGTGATATGCTCCTAGCCTCAACGATGTTTCCCTCTTGGGGTCATGTACATAAGTGATAGGAGCAGAATTAGGCCATTCGGCCCATCTACTCCGCCATTCAATCATGGCTGATCTATCTGTCCCTCTTAATCCCATTCTCCTGCCTTCTCCCCGTAAACCCCTGACAACCGCACTAATCAAGAATCTATCTATCTGTGCCTTGGAAATATCACAATATCTCTAGCCGACAATCGGCCTAGCGGGGAACCTCGTCAAGTCAAGTTTATTTGTCACATACACATACAAGATGTGCAGTGAAATGAGAGTGGCAATGCCTGTGGGATTGTGCAAAACAACAGAACAGAACAGAATCAGTATTTACAAATTTTTTTAAAGACACAACAGTAAATTAGTCCCTGGTGAGATTAGAGTTTACAGTCATGACGGCCTGTGGGAAGAAACTCCGTCTCATCCTCTCTGTTTTCGCTGAGTGACAGTGGAAGCGCTTGCCTGACCGTAGCAGCTGGAACAGTCCGTTGCTGGGGTGGTAGTGGTCCTTCATGATCTTGCTGGCTCTGGATCTGCACCTCCTGGTGTATAGGTCCTGCAAGGGGGTGAGTGTAGTTCCCATGGTGCCTTCGGCCGAACGCACTACTCTCTGCAGAGCCTTCCTGTCCTGGGCAGAGCTGTTTCCAAACCAAATCGAGATGTTGCCGGATAGAATACTTTCTACAGCACCAGAGTCGAAGGATTGAAGGATCCTCAGAGAGACTCTGAATTTCCTCAGCTGCCTGAGGTGGTAAAGGCGCTGCCTTGCCTTACTCACCGGTGCGGCAGCGTGTGTTGTCCATGTCAGATCCTCTGTGATGTGGACTCCCAGGTATTTAAAGCTGCTCACCCTATCCACAGTAGTCCCATTTATCCCCAGTGGCATGTACATCCTCGGTTGTTGAGCCCTTCTAAATTCCACAATCAGCTCCTTAGTTTTAGTGACATTGAAGAGGAGGCTGTTGTTCTGACACCAGAGTGTCAGGTCAGCCACCTCCTCCAGGTAGGCCTTCTCATCGTTATCGGAGATCAGGCCCCCTGAGGTCATCCGTTGCCAGCGCCGAGTTGTCCTGGTTTTCAATCGCGCTTCCAATTTCTTACCCCCCCCCCACCAGCATCCTCCCACTAGAATCAGTCTGAAGAAGGGTCCCAACCCGAAAGGTCACCTGTGCATGTTCTCCATAGATGCTGCCTGACGCACTGAGTTACTCCAGCCCTTTGTGTCTGTCTAATCCCCCGTGATCGTGCTTTAACTTTCTCCCCCCATTGAAGGCCTGGTGAAACCGTTGACTATTTCCTTCTCTCTCCCTCTCTCTCACCGTTCCCCAGGCCTCTCAGAAGGATGACGGTCGGCATGCTGCTGGCTTCCGTGGCGTTTATAGCCGCGGCCGTTGTGGAGCTCCAGGTGCAGGTAGGTTCGAATCCCGCGCTCCCACCCCTCCGCTCCCCACACCTCTCCCTTCAACGTGTGACATGAAAGGCCAGGGGTGACCATGTTCCATTTTAAGTCTCCACCCCGTTCCTTCCCTTGCCTCCTGCCTTGTAACCGACACAACGTTGAGGAGCAACACCTCATCTGGGCACATTGGAGTCTTCGTCAATGGGCCGGCACGGTGGCGCAGCGGTAGAGTTGCTGCCTCAGCGCCAGAGACCCAGGTTCGATCCTGACTATGGGTGTCCGTCTGTATGGAGTTTGTACATTCTCGTCCGTGACCCGTGTGGGTTTTCTCTGGGAACTCCTGTTTCCTCCCAGTCTCTCAAGACGTACAGGTTAGAGGGTTTATTTGGCTGAGGTGAAAATTGTAGATTGTCCGGAGTGTGTAGGATAGTGTACGTGACTATCGCTGGTCGGTCGCTATCGCTGGCCGATGGGCCCGGTTCCAAACTATATCTTTAAACTATGCTAAACTAAATTAAACTAACCCAAATTCCTGTCACTAATTTCTCCCATTCACACAATAGCCAGATAACCATGTTTGCAGACTGATTACAGTGTGAAGAAGCGTTCTGACCCGAAACGTCACCTATTCCTTCTCTCCACAGATGCTGCCTGACGGATGCGCTGAGTTACTCCAGCATATTGTGTCGATCGAACCATGTTTACAGCCTATTGCTATGGTCACCCTGGTTTTACCCTGTTCGGGACTTCTCCCCCTTCTTCACCGAAGATAGACACAAAAAGCTGGAGTAACCCAGCGGGACAGGCGGCATCTCTGGAGAGAAGGAATGGGTGACGTTCCGAGTCGAGACGCTTCTTCAGACTGAGAGTCAGGGGGGAAAGAGGCATAGTGATGGGGAAGGGTAAGGTGTGAAAAGGAGAGATCAAAGGGGAAGACGCTCGAGGGAATGCAGAATGATTCATTGTTAGCTGAGGGGAAGGTGACAACGAGGCGTACACGCAGTAATATTTCAGTTTAGTTTAAACTTTAGAGATACAGCGTGGAAACAGACCATTCGGCCCACCGAGTCCGCACTGACCAGCGATCCCTGCACATCTACCATCCTACACACACTAGGGACAATTTTTTACATTGAAAACAAGCCAATTAACCTACAAACCTGTCTGAAGAAAGGTTTTGGCCCGAAACGTTACCTATTTCCTTCGCTCCATAGATGCTGCTGCACCCGCAGAGTTTCTCCAGCACTTTTGTTTGCCTTCGATTTTCCAGCATCTGCAGTTCCGTCTTGAACACAACCTATAAACCTGTACGTCTTTGGAGTTTGGGAGGAAACAGAATATCTCGGAGAAATCCCAGGTGGTCACAGGGAGAACGTACAAACTCTGTACAGACAGCACCCGTGGTCAGGATCGAACCCGGGTCTCTGGTGCTGCAAGCGCTGCAAGGCAGCAACTCTACCGCTGCGCCACCGTGGCACCTCTTTAATTCCCTTTCTTTACGTCCCATTCAAGCTTCTTTCATATTATTCCCAGCTCTGACGAAGGGCCTTCGACCTGAAATGTTAACCCTGTTTCTCTTTCTGCAGATGCAGCCTGAGCTGCTGAGTGTTTCCTGGTTCAAGTCTGACCTCAGCTGCTCCTCCACTGTGGAGTTTGCACATTCTTCCTGCACATTCCCAATGGGCCTGGATTTTGTTCAGGCTTTCCTTTGATATTTTTTTAAATCGTATCGTTGGCCCACTGAGTCCAATAGTTCATAAGTTATAGGAGTAGAATTGGGCCATTCAGCCCATCGAGTCTACACCGCGATTCATTCATGGGTAGGGTTGCCAACAGTCCCGTATTAGCCAGGACATCACTCATATGGGGCTAATTGGTTTGTCCCATACGGGACCGCCCTTGTCCCCTATTTGACTGCTACTGCTCGGGTCGAGGGGACTGTTGGGTTGGAGCGCCGCGTCCGGCACCCGCCTGACCTGCCCCGACGTAGTGCAGCCCATGGAGTGCAGCAGCAGCAGCGCCTCGCCCGTGGCCCCGTCGGTCGGCAGCCCGGCCAGCTGTCTGACCTTCGAAGCTTCGCTTACCGGCGACACCATGGCAGATCATCGGTTCATGAGTAGGATGGGGTGCCGGGCTTTATGTGTAACGTCGCACACAACGTCCAGCACCCGGGCCAAAACTCCTCAGCTGGCCCGCCGGCTGGGCTTTGTGTGCAGTCCAGCACCCGGGCCAACTCATCATTCACCCAACCACGGCCAAGTCGGTCAATGAATTGCCGTCCGGAATTTGTCCCTTATTTTGACCTTTTGTCCCTTATTTGGGAGTGAGAAAGTTGCCAACCCTAATCATGGCTGATCTCTGCTTCCTAATCCTATTTTCCTGCCTTCTCCCCATAACCCTTGACACCCGTTCTAATCAAATATTTGTCTATCTCTGCCTTAAAAATATCCACTGACTTGGCCTCCACAGCCCTCTGTGGCAATGAGTTCCACATTTTAACTACCCTCTGACTAAAGAAATTCGTCCTGACCTCCTTTCTGAAAGAGCGGCCTTTAATTCTGAGGCCATGACCTCCCACCAGTGGAAACATCCTTTCCACATCCACTCTATCCAAGCCTTTCATTATTCTATAAGTTTCAATGAAGTTTGCCCTCAACCTTCTAAACTCCTGCGAGTCCAGGCCCAGTACTGTCAATCTTGTAAATCTTTCTTCCCTCAACTTTCTCTACAACTTACAACTAACTTTTCTGCTGTTTTCTACAATGCCATTAAATATGCTGACACAAAATGCTGGAGTAACTCAGCGGGACAGGCAGCATTCCCTCTCTCCAGAGATGCTGCCTGAGTTACTCCAGCATTTGGTGTCTATCTTTGGTTTAAACCAGCATCTGCAGTTCCTCTCTCTGAAGAAGGGTCTCGATCCGAAACGTCACCCATTCCTTCCCTCCAGCGATGCTGCCCGTACCCGCTGAGTTACTTCAGCCTTTTGTGTCTATCTTCGGTTTAAAACAGCATCCGCTGTTCCTTCTTTCACATTTCATCTGCAGTTCCTTCCCACACATTAAATATGTTGATATCTTTGTGTTTCCCAGAGCACTTTGGTGCCAGAACCTGGTGTTAAAGAAAGTTACGTTCAGTTCCTAAACCTGGCTGATAAAGATATTACCATCTCGCTCCAAGGTCACGATGGCTTTCCAACCACCATGGCACCCTCTCAGGTAAAGTTCTCGGAGCAGAATTAGGCCATTCGGCCCATCATGTCTACTCCACCACTCAATCTTGGTTGATCTATCTCTCCCTCCTAACCCCATTCTCCTGCCTTCTCCCCATAACCCCTGACACCCGTACTAATCAAGAATCTATCTATCTCTGCCTTAAAAATATCCATTGACTTGGCCTCCACAGCCTTCTGTGGCAAAGAATTCCACAGATTCACCACCCTCTGTCTAAATACATTTCTCCTCATCTCCTTCCTAAAGGAACATCCTTGAATTCTAAGGCTATGGCCTCTAATCCTAGATTCTCCCACTAGTGGAAACATCCTCTCCACATCCACTCTATCCAGGGCTTTCACTATTCGGTAAGTTTCAATGAGGACCCCCCCCCCATTCTTCAAAACTCCAGTGGGTGCAGGCCAGGTGCCGTCAAACGCTCGTCGTATGTTAACGCTATAATTCCTGGAATCATTATTGTAAACCTCCTGTGGACCCTCTCCAACCCCAGCACATCCCTCCTCAGATATGGTGCCCAAAATTGCTCACAATACTCCAAATACGGTCTGACCAGCGCATGACCAAGCCTCAGCATTATATCCCTCGTTTTATATCCGAATCCCCTCAGAATAAATGCTGCCATTGCATTTGCCTTCCTTACTACCAATTCAAGTTGTCAGATAGTTTCAGATACTCTAATTTCAAATAGTCCTTGCTTTCTCCCTCCTTCCCCTCCTCCTTCTCCTCCCCCTTCCCAGCTCTCCCACAAGCCTACCTTATCCCGCCCCCCTCCCCGACATCATTTTGAAGAAGGGTCTCGACCCGAAATGTGGCCTATTCCTTCTCTCCATCGACGCTGAGTTTCTCCAGCATTTTTTATTTTTCCAGCATCTGCAGTTCTTTCTTAATAAGTGTGATGTGTTGCATCTCGAGAAGTCAAATCTGGGCAGGACATTCACAGTGAATGTAGGACCCTGGTGAGCAATGTAGAGCAGAGGGATCTAGGAGTGAACTGCATGGTTTCTTGACAGTGGCATCACAGCTAGAAGGGATAGTCCTAAAGGCACTTGTTTGGTACTTTGGCCTTCATCAGTCAGGGCTTTGAGAAGAGAAGTTGGGATGCTATGTGTAAGAAAGAACTGCAGATACTGGTTTAAATCAAGGGTAGTCATAAAATGCTGAAGTAACTCAGCAGGTGAGGCAACATCTCTGGAGAGAAGGAATGGGCGCCGTTTCGAGTTGAGATCCTTCTTCAGACAATTGGACAGGACATTGCTGAGGCCGCATTTGGGATATTGTGCTAAGTTTTAGATCACCCAGGTACAAGAAGGATGTCGTTAAGTTGGAATGACTGCAGAGATTTACTAAGATGTCGCCAGGACCTGAGGCCCTGAGATGTAGGGTGAGGTTGGACAGGTTAGGACTCTATTCCTTAGAGCACAGGAGAATGCAGAGGTGTATAAGATCACGAGGGGAATAGGTAGAGTAAATGCACAGTCTTTTATCCAGTGTAGGGGGATCAAGAACCAGAGAATATAGTTTTACATTGAGAAGAGAAAGATTTAATAGGAACCTGAGGGGAAATGTTTTCACACAGAGGGTGTTGGGTATAGGGAACGAACTGCCAGAGGAGGTAGTTGAGGCAGGTGGTATGACTATATTTAAAAGACATTTGCACCGGTTCATGGATAGACAGGTTTAGAGGGATATATGGGCCAAATGCGGGCAGATGGGACAAGTGTAGATGGGGCAACTTGTTTGGCATGGAAAGGTCGGGCTGAAGGGCCTGTTTCCTTGCTATTTGACTATGACCCTCCAAGATACGGTGAAAAACTTTGTTTTCATTGTTATTGTGGCAAATAAGGCAAATGGTTATGCAAGGAATAGATGATATGGGTCCGTTAGAAACATGGAAAGTAGGAGCAGGAGTAGGCCATTCGGCCCTTCGAGCCAGCACCTCCAATCAATATGATCATAGCTGATCATCCAGAATCAGTACCCAGTTCCTGGTTTCTTTGATTCCGTTAGCCATAAGAGCTATATCTAACTCTCTCTTGAAAACATCCAGTGAATTGGCCTCCACTGCCTTCTGTGGCAGAGAATTCCACAGATTCACAACTCTCTGGATGAAAACGTTTTTCCTCATCTCAGTCCTAAATGGCCTCCCCCTTATTCGTAAACTGTGGCCCCCGGTTCTGGACTCCCACAACATCGGGAACATTTTTCCTGCCTCTAGCTTGTCTAATCCCTTAAGAAATGTACGTGTTTCTATAAGATCCCCTCTCACCCGTCTAAATTCCAGGGAAGTTTAGTTTAACTTGGCATAATGTTTGGACAAGATGGACATGAGTACACCAGATAATGCAAAAGAAAAAAATAAACAGTGCGAAAAAATAGAGTTGCAGCTACAGAGAAAGTGCAGACAGAAAAAGCGCAATGGCCACATTGAGGTAGATTGGAACGTAGAGAACAGAATAGATCTGTGCAAGAATAGACCCTTTGGCCTACAATGCCCATGCTAAACATGATGCCGTTAAACTAATCTCCTCTGCCTGCATGTGAACCATATCCCCCGATACCCTGCATATCCATGTGCCTATCTAAAAGCCTCTTAAATGCCCCAGTCACCACGCTGAGTTCCAGAGACATAAAACGCTCTCTGTGAAAAAAATCGCCTCACACATCTCCTTTAAAATTTGTCCCTCTCGTCTTATAACTATGCTCTCTAGTCTTTGAGATTTCCACACTTGGAAAAAAAGATTCTGACTGTCTACTCTATCTATGCCTCTCATTATTTCATATACTTCTATCAGGTCTCCCTTCAACCTCTGTCATTCCAGAGAACATCTCCTTATAGTTAATACCCTCTAAATCAGGGGTGTCAAACTCGCGGCCCGCGGGCAGGATGCGGCCCATGAAGGGGTCGGATCCGGCCTGCGGGATGATTTTCCCGATGCCAGAGTGGGCTGCAGCTGTCCACGGTGCCGGAGCGGGCTGCGCTCGCAGCGCAATCCGGCACGCATGAAGTTGCATTTTGCTCGTGGCCTAAAATGAGTTTGACACCCCTGCTCTCAACCATGCAGCATTCTGGACTCTTTCCAAACCTGCACTCTTTCCAAACCTGCACTCTTTCCAAAGCCTCCACATCCTTCCTGTAATGGTGCTGTAAGAATGACAATAAGAAAGACTAGAGGCATACCACAAGGACTTTGTGAATGACTTTTCTGAGTTTCTGGCTGGGATTATGCCCAACTATGACCGTGTCCTTATGGTTGGGGACTTTAACATACACGTGTGCTGTCCTGATAAGCCGTTGGTGAAGGACTTTTTAACTCTTATTGACTCTTTTAATTTTGTGCAGTGTGTGTCTGGTCCCACACACGAACATGGACATACATTGGACCTTGTTCTCTCTTGTGGCTTGCCTGTGTTGAACTTGGAGGTCTGTGATAGTGTGTTTTCTGATCATATGCCTGTACTATTTGATGTTGGTTTTTCCAGTGCTGCAGTTAGACCTGTAGCGTCTGCTCGGCTCTGTCGGACCTTTAACCCTTCTGCTGCTGGCCAATTCTCTGCTGCTTTCGATCAGCTCTGTGCCCCCTCTGCGTCCACTTCCCTTGGTACGGAGGAGATTAGTTCTTGGTTCCACTCCTCCTGCAGAACTATACTGGACTCTGTGGCTCCGTTAAAAACTTTGCAGCCCAGAGCTAAACCCGAGCCCTGGTTCAGTGACGCGACTCGTACAGCTCGACGGGAGTGTCGCAGAGCTGAACGAAAGTGGAAGAAGGACAGCTGGCGAAATTACCAAAATACTGTTAAAGAGGCCAAAAGATATTACCTGTCTAATATAATAGTGTCTAAGCGTCACGACCCACGTGTGTTATTCAAAACCATTGATTCTGTTTTAAATGCCCCACAGCCTGTCTGCCTGGAAGCATCGTCCGAATTGTGCAATGACTTCCTGCACTTCTTTATCAATAAGGTTGTTTCTATAAGGGCTCTCATCTCAGCTCCTGCCTCTGACCCCTCTGTTCCGGCCCAATGCCTGGTGGCATTCGATAAGTTTGTGCCTCTGACATTGTCGGGTCTAGAGGATGTGGTTAGCCATTTAAGCCGTCGGGTTCCCCTTGTGATGCTGTCCCACCTCTTCTTTTTAAAGAGGTTTTCCCGAGTATAGGGCAGTCGGTTCTCGCCATCATAAACAGTAGCTTGTGTTCTGGGATTGTCCCCATAAATTTTAAACATGCAGTAGTGCAACCACTACTTAAGAAACCCGGCCTGGATCAAACTGTTCTGGCCAATTTTAGGCCGATCTCCAAGTTGCCATTTATCTCTAAAATCATGGAGAAAGTAGTTTATGCTCAGCTGAAACTCTTCCTGGATGAGCACAATATTCGGGAGGTTTTCCAGTCTGGATTCAAAGCTATGCATAGCACAGAGTCGGCTCTGCTAAGGGTTTTTAACGACATCCTCCTGGCAAACGACTCTGGTAATTATGTGGTTCTTGTCTTGCTGGACCTATCTGCCGCCTTCGATACAGTGGACCATGGAATTTTAATTTCCCGATTACAGCGCCAAGTGGGCATTTGTGGCAGTGCCCTGGGATGGTTCAGGTCCTATCTGGCAGACAGAACCATGCGTGTAAGCCTTGCTGGTTTTGAATCCTCCTCCACTCCCTTGGCATATGGGGTTCCACAGGGCTCAATTTTAGGGCCCCTGCTCTTCTCTCTATACCTACTTCCTCTGGGCTCAATTTTAAGAAGGCATGGCATCTCCTTTCACTTTTACGCAGATGATAGCCAGTTATATATGCCACTCAGGAAAGAAGACGACTATTCTCTAAAATCACTTCTGTCTTGTCTTGAGGACATTAAGTCCTGGATGGCCTTAAACTTTCTGGGACTTAATGAAGAGAAGACAGAGGTGATTTTGTTTGGCCCCAATGGCTGCCGTGAACCTCCCTTTGTTGACTTGGGTCCACTGGCATTGTCCGTAAAGCCAACAGTTTTAAACCTGGGTTTTAGGATGGACGGTGATTTTAAACTAGATAAACAAATAGGCGCGGTGGTTAAGTCCAGCTTCTTTCACCTAAGGAAGCTGGCAAAGGTGAAGCACATCCTCGAGCGGCAGCATTTTGAAACAGTAATCCATGCCTTTATTACATCTAGGCTGGATTACTGTAACGCACTTTACTCTGGAGTCGCACGAGCTTCATTGGCTCGTCTCCAGCTGGTTCAAAATGCTGCCGCTCGCCTTTTGACCGGAACTCGAAAGAGGGAGCACATTACGCCAATTTTGGCCTCCCTTCACTGGCTCCCAGTGCACTTTCGAGTTCATTTTAAAATTATTTTATTTGTTTTCAAATCGTTGAATGGGCTCGCCCCGCCTTACCTCTCTGAGCTGCTCCACCTATATGCTCCTGCCCGGTGCCTCAGGTCAGCTGATCAGCTGCTCCTTGAGGTACCAAGGTCTAAGCGGAAGCTCAGAGGGGATAGAGCTTTTTCTGTTGCTGCTCCGGCACTCTGGAACACCTTGCCGTTGCACATCAGACAGGCCCCCTCACTGTCCATCTTCAAATCCTCTCTAAAAACTCATTTTTATTCTCTGGCTTTCGACACTGGCTGAGACATTGCTCCTGTTCTTAGTGCTTTTAATGTCTTTTAATTTTTACTGTTTTTAGTCCTTCGTTTTACGGTTTTTAATGGTTTGTAATAACCTTTTGTCCATGAGTTCTCATGTACAGCACTTTGTGGCAACTGCGGTTGTTTAAAGCTCTTTATAAATAAAGTTTATTATTATTATTATTATTATTACAGCATGGAAACAGGCCCTTCGGCCCAACTTGCCCACACTGACCAACATGCCCCATCTACACCAGTCCCACTTGCCTGCATTTGACCTATATCCCTCTAAACCTGTCCTATCTATGTACCTGTCCGAATGTGCGGCACGGTGGCGCAGCGGTAGAGTTGTGCGCCTTAAAGCGCACAACCTACTAGAGAAGGGGCGGTACTGGACCTCCTGTTAGGAAATGAGATGGGTCAGGTGGCAGAGGTATGCGTTGGGGAACAGTTCGGGTCCAGTGATCACAATACCATTAGTTTCAATATAATTATGGAGAGGGACAAAATTGGACCTAGGGTTGAGATTTTTGATTGGAGAAAGGCTAACTTTGAGGAGATGCGAAAGGATTTAAAAGGAGTAAATTGGGACAGTTTGTTTTTATGGGAAAGATGTGGAAGAGAAATGGAGTACATTTAAAGGTGAAATTTTAAGAGTACAGAATCTTTATGTCCCTGTTCGGTTGAAAGGAAATCGTAAAAATTGTAAAGAGCCATGGTTTTCAAGGGAAATTGGACACTTGGTTCGGAAAAAGAGGGAGATCTACAATAGTTATAGGCAGCATGGAGTAAATGAGGTGCTTGAGGAGTATAAAGATTGTAAAAAGAATCTTAAGAAAGAAATTAGAAAAGCTAAAAGAAGATATGAGGTTGCTTTGGCAAGTAAGGTAAAAGTAAATCCGAAGGGTTTCTACAGCTATATTAATAGCAAAAGGATAACGAGGGATAAAATTGGTCCATTAGAGAGTCAGAGTGGCCAACTATCTGCAGAGCCAAAAGAGATGGGGGAGATATTGAACAGTTTCTTTTCTTCGGTATTCACCAAGGAGAAGGATATTGAATTATGTGAGGTAAGGGAAACAAGTAGAGTAGCTATGGAAACTATGAGGATTAAAGAAGAGGAAGTACTGACACTTTTGAGAAATATAAAAGTGGATAAGTCTCCAGGTCCGGACAGGATATTCCCTAGGACATTGAGGGAAGTTAGTGTAGAAATAGCAGGGGCTATGACAGAAATATTTCAAATGTCATTAGAAACGGGAATAGTGCCGGAGGATTGGCGTACTGCGCATGTTGTTCCATTGTTTAAAAAGGGGTCTAAGAGTAAACCTAGCAATTATAGACCTGTTAGTTTGACGTCAGTGGTGGGCAAATTAATGGAAAGAATACTTAGAGATAATATATATAAGCATCTGGATAAACAGGGTCTGATTAGGAACAGTCAACATGGATTTGTGCCTGGAAGGTCATGTTTAACTAATCTTCTTGAATTTTTTGAAGATGTTACTCAGGAAATTGATGAGGGTAAAGCAGTGGATGTTGTGTATATGGACTTCAGTAAGGCCTTTGACAAGGTTCCTCATGGAAGGTTGGTTAAGAAGGTTCAATGGTTGGGTATTAATGGTGGAGTAGCAAGATGGATTCAACAGTGGCTGAATGGGAGATGCCAGAGAGTAATGGTGGATGGTTGTTTGTCAGGTTGGAGGCCAGTGACGAGTGGGGTGCCACAGGGATCTGTGTTGGGTCCACTGTTGTTTGTCATGTACATCAATGATCTGGACGATGGCGTGGTAAATTGGATTAGTAAGTATGCAGATGATACTAAGATAGGTGGGGTTGCGGGTAATGAAGTAGAGTTTCAAAGTCTACAGAGAGATTTATGCCAGTTGGAAGAGTGGGCTGAAAGATGGCAGATGGAGTTTAATGCTGATAAGTGTGAGGTGCTACATCTTGGCAGGACAAATCAAAATAGGACGTACATGGTAAATGGTAGGGAATTGAAGAATGTAGGTGAACAGAGGGATCTGGGAATAACTGTGCACAGTTCCCTGAAAGTGGAATCTCATGTAGATAGGGTGGTAAAGAAAGCTTTTGGTGTGCTGGCCTTTATAAATCAGAGCATTGAGTATAGAAGTTGGGATGTAATGTTAAAATTGTACAAGGCATTGGTGAGGCCAATTCTGGAGTATGGTGTACAATTTTGGTCGCCTAATTATAGGAAGGATGTCAACAAAATAGAGAGAGTACAGAGGAGATTTACTAGAATGTTGCCTGGGTTTCAGCAACTAAGTTACAGAGAAAGGTTGAACAAGTTAGGGCTTTATTCTTTGGAGCGCAGAAGGTTAAGGGGGGACTTGATAGAGGTTTTTTAAATGATGAGAGGGATAGACAGAGTTGACGTGGAAAAGCTTTTCCCACTGAGAGTAGGGAAGATTCAAACAAGGGGACATGACTTGAGAATTAAGGGACTGAAGTTTAGGGGTAACATGAGGGGGAACTTCTTTACTCAGAGAGTGGTAGCTGTGTGAAATGAGCTTCCAGTGAAGGTGGTGGAGGCAGGTTCGTTTTTATCATTTAAAAATAAATTGGATAGTTATATGGATGGGAAAGGAATGGAGGGTTATGGTCTGAGCGCAGGTATATGGGACGGGGAGATTATGTTTTCGGCACGGACTAGAAGGGTCGAGATGGCCTGTTTCCGTGCTGTAATTGTTATATGGTTATATGGTTATATGGTTAAAGCGCCAAAAACCTTGGTTTGATCCTGCTGTCTGTACGGAGCTTGCACGTTCTTCCCATGACGTTCATGGGTTTTCTCTGGGACCTCCGGTTTCCTCCCACGCTCCAAAGACATGCAGGTTTGTAGGTTAATTGGCTTGGTATAAAGGTAAATTGTCCGTAGTGTGCGTAGGATTGCGTTGGTGTGCGGGGATCGCTGGTCGGTGCGGACTCGGTGGGCCGAAGGGCCTGTTTCCGTGTTGTGACTGTGACTGTAGAAAGAATGCAGGAAAGGTCAACGAGACCGATTACAATTTGTCTCATGATATTTTACAATGTTAACATCTCTATGGAAATATAAATTTTATCATATCATTGTGCCTTTAAAAAATCTAAAATATTTATTTTGTGTCACAGGATCCAGATCATTACATCAAGTTGCAGCTTGATTCTAACAACCAATCCTTCATGTTTGATCTGACGTATGAAGGCAGGAACACAACATGCCATCAAACTCTCAGTGAAGCCAATGCCTACAGCATTCTGTTCTATAACGAGAGCACAAACCTACATTGCCGATTGGTAGGTATTAACCATCGCCTGGAACCTTTAAGGGCCTGATCCACTTGGCGATTTTTTTTCGGCGACTGCCGGCATCATTGACTGACGTATCAGGGTCATCGAAAGATTTTGAACATTTCATAATCCAGCGGCGACAAAAATAACGTTGCGCCACTTGAGGAGACGCCGCGTGTCAATGCGTCGTCACGCCGCGACTTCTTCGGTGACATGATACGTCAGCCAATGATGCTGGCGATGACAGGTTATACAGACAGTGGAGCTCAACTAGTTATCACCTCACAAGTTCACAAGTTATAGGAGTAGAATTAGGCCATTTGGCCCATCGAGCCTACTCCGCCATTCAATCATGGCTGATCTCTGCCTCCTAATCCCATTTTCCTGCCTTCTCCCCATAACCCTTGATACCCTTTCTGCCTTAAAAAAAATATTTACCTACCCCATAGCCAATGATTTTTGTGTCTTATCTTCAGTTTAAACCAGCATTTGCAGTTCCTTCCTTCACCTAAAACCTTTATACTTGGCTAGGTTTAGGTTTAAGTGTATTATTGTTTTGTGTACCAAGATACAGTGAAAAGCTTTTGTTTAGGGTAAGAATAAGAGGTTGGCCATTTAGGACTAAAATTTAAAAAAGGCTTTTTTCACCCGGAGAGTTGTGAATCTGTGGAATTCCCTGCCGCAGAAGGCAGTGGAGGCCAATTCTCTGGATGAATTTAAAAGAGTTAGATAGAGCTCTAGGGGCTAGCGGAATCAAGGGATATGGGGAGAAAGCAGGGACGGGGTACTGATTTTAGATGATCCGCCATGATCATGTTGAATGGCGGTGCTAGCTCGAAGGGCCGAATGACCTACTCCTGCGCCTATTTATCTATGTTTCTATGGTAACTGTCTTGCCTTTACCCCCAGTTGGAAGATGAGAAGTCCAAGCCACAGAAGGGCAAGGCCACCCTGAGGTAGGACAGTTCCCCGCTAACCCCCTCCGTCTGTTACCAGCCGGCAAACCCATCGTTCCACGTCCGACGCAAGGCCTGGCTTCTTCCCGCAGGTTCGTGAACGCCTACGGCAGAGACCTGAACTTCACGCTTGGCGGTGAGGAATTCGGCACGGTGGATGCAAACTACGGCAGCTCCACGTACAAAGTCTTCACCCGAGGACAGTAAGTGGAGATGGACACAAAACGCCAGAGAAACTCAGCGGGACAGGCAGCATCTCTGGAGGGAAGATAGAAACATGGAAAATAGGTGCAGGAGTAGGCCATGATCAGAGTGAATGACGGTGCGGGCTCGAAGGGCCGAATGGCCTACTCCTTCACTTATTGTCTATTGCCTTTCGGGCCCTTCAAGCTGTACCCCGTTCCAGCTTTTTCCCCATATCCCTTGATTCCGTTAGCCCTAAGAGCTAAATCTAACTCTCTCTTGAAAACATCCAGTGAATTGGGCTCCACTGCCTTCTGTGGCAGAGAATTCCACAGATTCACAACTCTCTGGCTGAAAAAGTTTTTCCTCATCTCAGTCCTGAATGGCTGACCCCTTATTCTTAAACTATGACCCCTGGTTCAGGATGTTGCCAGGACCCAAGGGTCTGAGCTACAGGGAGAGGTTGAGCAGGCTGGGACTCTATTACTTGTAGCGCAGGAGGATGAAGGGTGATCTTATAGAGGTGTACAAAATCATGAGAGGAATAGATCAGGTAGGTGGGCCAAACGCAGGCACACAGGTAGGACTGGTGTAAATGGGACGTTGGTCGGCATGGGCAAGTTGGGCTGAAGGGCCTGTTTACACGCTGTATGAATCTATGACTACGATTCCACCTACTTTCACGCAGGTAGACGCACAGAGTCTCGTGCCCAGAGAGAGATGAATGAACATTTGAGAAGGATTTGTATCCCTTCAAAGAGTCTCTTGCCCAGAGTAGGGGAATCGAGGATCAGAGAACATAGGGGAAGGGGAAAAGATTTAATAGGAATCTGGGGGGTAACCTTTTCACACAAATGGTGGTGGGTGAATGGAACGAGCTGCCAGTGGAGGTAGTTGAGGCTGGGACTATTCCAACATTTAAGAAACAGTTAGACTGGTACATGGATAGGACAGGTTTGGAGGGATATGGACCAAACAAAAGCAGGTGGGACTAGTGTAGCTGAGACATGTTGGCCGATGTGGGCAAGTTGAGCCGAAGGGCCTGTTTCCACACTGTATCACTCTATGACTCAATGGGAAGGAAAGGGTGATGTTTTGGGTAGTGTTAGATTGATGGGATCGCTGGGCTGAAGGGCCTGTTTCCGCGCTGTATCTCTAAACTAAACTAAAGTGGACTCGCTACCAGGTGGACATGATAATGTTTCAGAGGACGGAGAGTCTGGCCTTGCACTCAACAGTTAGTTATTCCTCCTGCATATAGATATGGAACCAGCTCTAAGCCCTCAGATCAGTACCTCTCTACTTAAGAGCGAAGCTGGTAGAACTGCTGCCTGACATCGCCAGAGACCCGGGTTCGATCCCGACGGGTGCTGTCCGTATAGACTTTGTATGTTCTTCCTGTGACCACATAGTTTTCCTCCGGGTGCTTCGGTTTCCTCCCACACTCCAAAGACGTACAGGTTTGTAGGTTAATTGGCTTCTGCAAATTGTCCCTAGTGCGCAGGATAGCACGTGTATGCGGTGTTCGCTGTCGGCAAGGACTCGGTGGGCTGATGGGCCTTTTTATGAGAATGATCCCGAGAATGATTGGGTTAACATATGATAAAGGGGAATAAGAAAAAGATTATGAAAAAGGGGAGGCCATTTCAGACTGAGATTAGAAAAAAACGTTTTCACCCAGAGAGTTGTGAATTTGTGGAATTCGCTGCCACAGAGGGCAGTGGAGGCCAATCCACTGGATGAATTTAAAAGAGTTAGATAGAGCTCTAGGGGCTAGCGGAATCAAGGGATATGGGGAGAAGGCAGGCACGGGTTATTGATTGTGGATGATCAGCCATGATCACAATGAATGGCGGTGTTGGCTCGAAGGGCCAAATGGCCTCCTCCTGCACCTATTTTCTTTGATGAGCGTTTGAAGGCACCGGGCCTGTACTCACTGGAGTTTAGAAAGATGAGCGGGGACATTGAAACTTACCGAATAGTGAAAGGCTAGGATAGAGTGAATGTGGAGAGGATGTTTCCACTAGTGGGAGAGTCTAGGACCAGAGGCAATAGCCTCAGAATTAAAGGATGTACCTTTAGAAAGGGGATGAGGATGAATTTCTTTAGTGGTGAATCTGTGGACTTCATTGCCACAGAAGGCTGTGGAGGCCAAGTCACTGGATAATTTTAAGGCGGAGATTGACAAGTCCCTGATTAGTACAGATATCAGGGGTTATGGGGAGAAGGCAGGAGTATGGGGTTGGGAGGGAAAGGTAGATCAGCCACGATTGAAGGACGGAGTAGACTTAATGGGCCGAATGGCCAATACTGCTCGTAGAACGTAAAACCATATGCTTCTATAAAGCCTCTGACATTCCAGAGAAAACAACATAAGCATGGACATTGCACATTGTATCTCTAAAGTAAACTAAAGTAAAAATGTAAGACAGACACAAGATGCTGGAGTAACTCAGGAGGACAGGCAGCATCTCTGGAGAGAACGAATGGGTGACGTTTCGGGTCAAGACCCTTCTTCAGACTGAGGGTCTCGACCCGCCCGAAAGGGTCTCGACCTGAACTGTCACCCATTCCTTCTCTCCAGAGATGCTGCCTGTCCCACCGAGTTACTCCAGCATTTTGTGTCTATCTTTGGTTTAAACCTGCATCTGCAGTTCCTTCCTCCACCTATAGTAGAGATGTCCCAGGCAGCTGTAGACAATAGACAATAGGTGCATTCAATGTGAATCTTCCCCAATCAGTACCCCGTTCCTGCCTTCTCCCATATCCCCTGACTCCGCTATCTTTCAGAGCCCTATCTAGCTCTCTCTTGTAAGTATCCAGAGAACCTGCCTCCACCGCCCTCTGAGGCAGAGAATTCCACAGACTTTCAACTCTCTGTGTGAAAAAGTGTTTTCTCGTCTCTGTTCTAAATTATTCTTAGGAATAATAACTCCTTATTCTTAAATTGTGACCCCTGGTTCTGGACTCCCCCAACATCTGTAACATGTTTCTGCCTCTAGCTTGTCCAATCCCTTAATAATCTTATATGTTTCAATAAGGTATCCTCTCATCCTTCTAAACTCCAGAGTATTCAAGCCCAGCTGCTCCATTCTATCAGCGTATGACACTCGCCATCCTGGGAATTAACCTTGTAAACCTACGCTGCACTCACTCAATAGCAAGAATGTCCTTCCTCAAATTTGGAGACCAAAACTGCACACAATACTCCAGGTGTGGTCTCACTAGGGCCCTGAAGGACCTCTTTGCTCCTATAGTCAACTCCTGAGTAGATTCCTTGCTCCTTGTCCTAATCTGTTGCTGTTCCTACAGCTACCAGGGAATGTGTGAAGATGGTGCGATCGAATACCCTGTGGACTTTGGACTGTTGGACTTCGGAGCAGCGTACACCATCATTACAGATGTGGTGGTAAGGGTCTCTGGCGCTGCAAGCGCTGTAAGGCAGCAATTCCACCGCTGAGCCACCGTGGCCACCTGTGGCTAGCACGCAAATAGTCGCCAGGGTCGGGCACCATCTTGGAACCATCAATTTGGGGAACGACATTAACCCGCTGTTTTCTTCGATCCTCAGCCCGAAGAAAGCAGGTTGAAGATCTGGAAGACTGAAGACATCAGAGCGAATACAGTCCACATCGCGTGGCAAATTCCACAGTACGTGCTGATGGCTGCTGGAGAAGTGATGTTCACAATTACTGCGGTGGAGTTTTCCTACTCTCAGGTACGGCCTTCCTCTGATGTCCAATCACGTCTCCTTATTCATGGAGACCCAACTTGAACTTTGAGTAGACAAATATATTAGCAACTGGACAAAGTGGGACCCGATGGGTCCCAGCTTCACACGGGAGGGCTGGTCCCCCAATGCAATATTCCACCTCTCCACCAATTCCAATATTGCTGGCCAGTGGGGGGGGGGAGCTTTCTGGAGTGCTAGCATGGGTGTTGTGGGCCGAAGGGACTGGTTTCCAGAGGGCTAGTATGGACATTGTGAGCCGAATGGATTCTTGGGCTGGCAGCTCAGTCACTGAGGCCAGGCAGCTCAGTCACTCAGGCCTGGCAGGCTGGCAGCTGAGAAACTGCCAGAAATTCTGTCCAAAACAGGTCACACACACCCACTCAGACACACACACACAGAAGCACACATACACACTCACACACACACACACTCACACACACACTCACACTCACAAACACATACACACACACTCACTGACACACACCATATATACGGCAGTGAACTTTCTTGAATACTCACACGGCTGAGCGCGGCCACTCCACTTTCGGGCTTCCGCAGTCAGCGGAACTTCTGTAATCAGCATGACCTCTGCACTCACCGGAAATTACGCAATCAGCGCAGCCTGCCTATTAAGCATAAGTCACGAAGTGAGCGGAACTTTTGAACCAAACACAGTCGGACCTAATAAAGCATTTATTCCTTCCAAACACAGTCGGACCCAATAAAGCATTGCAGTTTCAAGCACAGGCAGGGCAGCAGGTCAAACAACTCATGGCATTATCATTAAAGGCTAACAAATCATTTATTGCAAGTACATTGCAGACTCACAGTTTGGTTGATTCACAGCTTAGAAGGAGTCATGGCCTCTCCCGCGCAATCTTGCAGAGTGACTGAGTCACATCCACGCATCCGGGGTTTTATAGTCCTGCCCGCCACCCCCCCCCCCCCCCCCCCCCCCCGGAAGGGGCGTTACCTTCATTGCGGTGATTGACAGGCGAGAGGATCTCAAGGTTTTTTAAACTCATAACTTCTTTTTTTTTTCATCGATGGGAAAATTCCTTGGGGCCTGCTCAGCGGAGGACTGTGAGTAAGATGGACATAAATCATAGCGTTTTTTCTAAAATCAATATACACCGCAGACAGGAAATGGTCAAGATGACACTTTTAATTATATAGATGGTGGATTTAATTCAGACCAAGGCAGGCACTGTTGCAACGTTTAAGAAACCATGGAGTTGATCGGGTGGACGCCCAGGGTCTCTTGCCAAGAGAAGGGGAATCAAGATCCAGGGGCCATAGGTTTAAGGTGAAGGGGGAAAGATTTTATTGGGAACTGGGGAAACTTTTTCACACAAAGGGTGGTGGGTGTATGGAACGAGCTGCCGGAAGAGATTGTTGAGGCAGGGACTGTTGCAACATTTAAGAAGCAATTAGACAGGTGCATGGATAGGACAGGTTTGAAGGTGTGTGGGCCAAACGCAGGCAGGTGGGACTAGTGTAGATGGGACATGTTAGTCGGTGTGGGCAACTTGGGCCAAAGGGCCAATTTGCACGGGGTATGACCATGCTGTTTGACCCATTGACTTACTCCAGCATTTGGTGTCTATCTAAAACAAAGATTGTTAGAAACCCTCTTTTAAACTAACCCAGAGTGAATGGGAGTCATTGCAATAATTTATCCAGAGGGCAGATAAAGGATCTTAACTGGCCTGAATAATGGAAACAAATGGACTAGTTGAACTGATGGAACTAATCCTGTAAGTTAGGGACAGTCCTCTGGGCAAACGACTATGCATTTACCTGTTCTATTCCACTAATTATTTTATACGCCTCTATAAGATCACCCCTCATCCACCTGCTCTCCAAGGAATAGAGTCCCAGCCTACTCAACCTCTCCCTGTAGATCAGAACCTCGAGCCCTGGCAACATCCTCATAATGGGCCTGTCCCACTTAGACAACGTTTTAGGTGACTGCAAGAGACTATGCAGTCGTCACATGTTCGCGGGTGGTTGCCGGGTAGTCGCCTTCATGGTCGTGAGTTCCCGCATTCTGGGAACTAGTCACGGTCTCATCAGACGCGCCTGGAGCTTCAGCCGCTGGCGCAGCGAAGATGCTTTTGTCGCGGAGCGCTCCGTTCGCAGGCCCACGGCAGCCTGAAGCCGCGGTCTGCGGAGCTCCAGTTGGCGCGGCGTCCGGAGCCTGGGATCCCTCGTTGGGGACCCGGGAGGAGAAGAGCTCTGACCGCCAGCCCTGCAGTCTGCGGTGCTTCTTGCTGCGGTACGGCGGGGACTTTAAATCTTCGACCGCCGAGCTGCGGCCTACACAACTTGAAGCCACGGTCTCTGGTGGGGAAGCACCGATTCAGGACGTACCTTATCTGAACATCTGGACGCCCGCAGCGGCGACGATGGAGGGTTGTGGTCCCGACCACGGGGGAAAATGGAGGAGGGGAAATATTGTGTCTTCCACCAGTGATGAATGCTGTGGTGGATGTTTGTGTTAAATTTTGTGGGGTTTTTTATTGTACCGCTGCTGGCTTTGAATTTCCCTGAAAAGGGATTAATAATGTATTTATCTATCTATCTATCATGGTCGTTGCAAATTTTTCAACATGTTGAAAAATTAACGGCGACTAGAATGAAGCCGCCATAGAGAGTAGCGAGAATTTCCCGTGCCGTAGGTGGGCCGCCAGGAGGTCGAAGGTTCTCGTAGGTTGTAGCCGGTGCTGACCGGTGAATTTCATTGGCTCATTGGGGGAAAATAAAACATAAGCAGTAGTTTTCAGAACCAAGGATAACCGACCGGTAATGTTAAATGTCCGCCGAGCTTCACAGCCGTGTATCTCTGGCTTCTTAAACGTTGTCTCCACTCCTTCTTCCCCCTCCCCCCCCCCCCTCTTTTAAAGAACTTACCGTACACTGTGCTTTAGCCGTCTTAATTACAGCGCCAACCTTCCTGATCATCGCGGTGTGTGTCTGTATTACCTTGGCTTTGCACCGTGTGAATTTCACTCAGACAGCGCTTCCCCGCTTGCCCTGTCCCCCGCCTGCATAATGGGCTGGTGAAGGAAACTTTGTGTGTGTGTGCATGCTCCACTCTGACAGTCGCCGTTCCATTTGCCAGTTTTTCAGGCGACTGCCGGCAACTGGACAGTCACCGGCAGTCACCTGGAAAATCTCCTAAGTGGGACAGGCCCATTAATCTTCTCTGCACCCTTTCCAGCTTGACAACAACTCTGTGTGTCTGCCCGATCTATTCTTCTAATGATGCTGGTGAAAATGGATAGGTAACGTTCTGGATCTGCACCCTTCCGACTTTTTATTTTGTTAATACATCTTTGTTGAGATTAGGTTGTAACACAAAAGATTGCAAGGAAACACATTGATATATATAACATCCCTCACACCTGCACAGTGTGTAGGAAGGAACGCCAGATGCTGGTTTACACCGAAGATAGGCACAACATGCTGGAGTAACTCAGCGGGACAGGCAGCATCTCTGGATAGAAGAAATGTGTGACGTCTCGAGTCGAGACCCTTCTTCAGACCTCTACATCTCCGCCGTAGGCAGGCAACCAAGGGCTGCAGTTTTCTGAACTGCCACCAGATGGAGACAAACCTCAAGCTAAAAACTTCCCAAAATTCAGAATTGCTTCACTCAACCCTTTATAATGTGGATGGAATGACAGATTTCAGTGGAGAGACGTCCAAAATCCCTTGGCTGTCCAGTGCCTGTTACATCCAACGTGGGTCCGGTATCTAAGTGGCTTCTGGTCAGAATGGGATCCAGTCAAAACTCCTGTCACAGATTCAGGAACAATGCATTGCACGTTCTGGCTCTGTGCAACAGAGAGCATAATAGGCAAAGGAAACTGGATTATGTGGTAAAGAGTAAATTGTAATCTGGAGCCCAGGACTGGGAGGGTGTGTGAGGGGGGGTGGAAGATTCAGAAGCATCAAGTCTGAAGAAATCGGAATAGTCTGAGGAAGGGTCTCGACCCGAAACATCACCTGTTCCTTTTCTTCAGCCTGGCTCGCTGAGTTAGAGTCACAGAGTGAAACAGTGTGGAAACAAGCCCTTTGGCCCAACTTGCCCATGCCGGCCAACAATCTCCCAGCTGCACTAGTCCCACCTGCCCACGTTTGGTCCATATCCCTCCAAACCTGTCCTATCCATGTAGCTGTATAACTGTTTATTTAACGTTGGGATAGTCCCAGCCTCAACTACCTCCTCTGGCAGCTTGTTCCATACACCCACCACCCTTTGTGTGAAAAAGTTACCCCCCAGATTCCTATTAAATCTTTTCCCCTTCACCTTAAGCCTATGTCCTCTGCTCCTCGATTCACCTACTCTGGGCAAGAGGCTCTGTGCATCTCACCGATCTATTCCTCTCATGATTTTATACACCTCAATAAGATCACCCCTCATCCTCCTGCGCTCCAAGGAGCGGAGTCCCAGCCTACTCAACATCTCCCGATAGCTCAGTCCCTCAAGCCCTGGCAACATCCTTGGAAATCTTCTCTGTACCCTTTCTGGCTTGACAACATCTTTTCTATAACATGGCGCCCAATGTTTGATTGGACTTTACTAGACTTCATCTCGCACTCAATGTTAATCACATTATTCCCTTGATCGTGGATCTGTACACCGTGGACGGCCCGATTGTAATCATGTATTGTCTTTCCACTGACTGGGTAGCACGCAACAAAAGGTACACGTGACAATAAACTAAACTCAAACTAAATTAAATTGCTTCTACTTTTGTTGTTTCAGGCCCCTATAAACATGAAAGCTGTGCTTCAGTCTGGCTTGCTCCTGACTGTGGCTTTCGGGAACATCATTGTGGTTATCGTGGCCAAGTCTGCGTTCTTGGAGCAGGTACCAGATTGCAACAGCATCATCTGCCAATCCTTTATCTGTGGTAGCCTTTGGAAATTAGCTGGCACTGATTTGTGTTAGATTGACACCTTGCTTTGTGTACCATTTCAATGGAAGAGAATGGAGAGTCTGTGCGTCTGTGTAGGAGTGTGTGTGTGTCTGTGTGAAGGAATGTGTGTGTGTGTAGGAGTGTGTGTATGTTTATGTGTCTATGCGTATGTGTGTGTGCAGGAGTGTGTGTGTAGGAGTGTGTGTGTGTGTGTGAGTGCGTGTGTATGTGTGTGTAGGAGTGTGTGTGTGTCTGTGTATCTGTCTGTGTGTAGGAGTGTGTGTATGTATGTGTACATGTGTAATGTGGCTGTGTGTGTAGGAGTGTTTGTATGTCTATGTGTGTGTGTAGGAGTGTGTGTGTGTCTATCTATGTGTGTGTGTATGTCCCTACATGAGATGTTGCCTATCCATGGCCTCCCGAGATGCTGTCTGCTGCGCTGTTACTTCAGCGCTCTAAGCCATTTTTTGTAAACCAGCATCTGGAATTCCTTGTGTCTATTTTCTACGGTGTGTATTTGTGTGTGTAAATTTGTGGAATCATCGTCGTAGATTCATACAGCGTGGAAACAGACCCTTCAGCCCAACTTGCCCACAACGACCAACATGCCCCATCTACACTAGTCCCACCAGCCTGCCTGCGTTTGGCCCACCTACCCGATCTATTCCTCTCATGATCTTATACACCTCTACCTCCTCCGGCAGCTCGTTCCACCACCCCTTTGTGTAAAAACGTTACCTCTCGGGTTCCTATTAGGACGGAGTTTGTGCGTTCTCCCTGTGACCGCGTGGGGTTTTCTCCGGGTGCTCCGCATTACTCCCACACTCCAGGAACGTGCGGGTTTGTAGGTTAATTGGTTTCTGAAAGATTGTTAATTGTCCCTGGTCTATAGGATAGTGTCAGGGGTGATCGTTGCTCGGCACGGACTTGATGGGCCGAAGGGCCTGTTTCCGCACTGTATCTCTGAAGTCTTAAACCCCTGTCCCACGGTACGAGTTCATTCCAAGAGTTCTCCCGAGTTTGCCCTGATTCGAACTCGGAGATTTACGGTAATGGCCACCCATCGGTACTCGGGGCTCTTCATGTTGAAAAATCTTCACGAGTCGCCCCGTGCTTACCTTCCGTTAGCGAGTCTTCCCGGGTACCTGCCGTTAGCGCTAAGAGACGTCCCCGAGCTCCGACGTACCCGCTACGTTCATTCTCTGTTCTTACCACGAGTTTGATTTTTTTAAAACTCGGGAGAGCTCTTGGAATGAACTCGTACCGTGGGACAGGGCTATTAGTACTTCAGCCTGAAAACTTGCCGGATAGCAGAGCTGAATGTTTCTCTGGTGTTGTGTACAATTCCATCAGCGCCGATGATAGTGACGATGTCCCTTTTTCCACCCACAGTGGGAAGAGTTTGTGCTCTTTGCCTGTCTCCTGATTGCGGTCTGCATCATATTCTCCATCATGGCTTACCACTACACCTACGTGGACTCCGGAGAGTTGGCCAAGCCGGCCAAGGATGCAGAGGAGATCGCACTGTCACTACCGTACGCAGACGAACCCCTCGACGCAGTTTACAAGCAGACCAGCATGTAGACCGGGGGGGTTGACGCCAACCATCACCCTGCCCCCAGCGCCATTCACGAGTCCGTCCCATTGTCCATCCGTTCTTGAGATGAGGTCTTCTCCAATGATTGGGTTCAGCGTGATGCCAAGACGATTCTTATTTTAAAATGAAGTGGCTGAGGTTAGGGTTGGTGGGACGGTGTGGGGGGGGTGGGGGTATTGGGTATTGGGTGGGGGAAGGTGGTGGCGAGGGGACATTGATAATGGGGGGGGGGGGGGATTTTAACAGAATAAGTTTATACCGCTCAGAGCCTAGTCATCACATGACAGGAAGCACATGATTCCGCAGGAAGGGAGTTCGTTGCCAGGACCACAGATTTTCGCCATGGATTTTATTGGAGCCAGGGGATATGGGGAGAAGGCAGGAACGGGGTACTGATTGTGGATGATCAGCCATGATCACAGTGAATGGCGTTGCTGGCTCGAAGGGCCGAATGTCCTCCTCCTGCACCTATTGTCTATTGAAAGACCTTTTCCCCCAGAATATGATGGGATTGTGGAACGCTCTGTCTGAAACGCTGCGGAGAGGAAGAATTTCTAATGCTTGCACTTGAAGGGTTGTACGCTCTGACACTGGTTGACCTAGAACTGGAGGGTGACTTCAGCTCAATAATAGCTAGAATGGTCTCAACGGGCCGAATGGTCTCCTCCCGTGTCACAAACGTCACCTTCAGTCCACGGCCTTCCTTTATTCTGGGTCAATCCCGCTTTTACGATCCGTCCAAAACGCCTGTACAATCAACATGGCGTAAAGTGGGGAGACACGAGGAGGAACTGCAGATGCTGGAATCTCGAGCAAAGCACAAAGTGCTGGAGGAACTCAGCGGGTCGGGCAGCAACTGTGGAGGGAAATGGACAGGCAATGTTTCGGGATGGGACCCTTCTTCAGACTGACTGTCGCAAGGGGGAGGGGGAGAAAGCTTGAAAAGAGGTGGTCATGTGACAACGCTTGGCGAGTGATAGGTGGATACAGTTGAGGTGGGTGGATGATCAGCAGATGGGTGGACGAAGGCATGAGATGAAAAGAAGACAAAAGGGTGTCAGATATGGAGAGAAGAGGAGTGAAATTGAAGCCAGAGGCGTGGGTGGCAAAGTGACGCAGAGGTAGAACTGCTGCCTTACAGCTTCAGAGACCCAGGTTCGATCCTGACTACGGATGCTGTCTGTACGGAGTTTGTAAGATCTCCCAATGACCACGTGGGGTCTTCTCCGGGCGCTCCGGTTTCCACCCACATTCCAAAGACGTGCAGGTTTGCAGGTTAATTGGTTTCTGCAAAATTTTCCCCTAGAGGGTATAATAGAACAAGTGTACGGGGGGATTGTTGGTCGGCACGGACTCAGTAGGCCAAAGGGCCTATTTCCACGCTGTATCTCTAAACTGAAGGCAGGGGTAGTGGGAGAAATAGGTGCACGTCAGGAGTAGGGGGACTTAGGAAAGAGAGTGGAGGAAGGAGGGGGCATTACTTAAAATTGGAGACAATACCATGAATCACTGACAGAGTTGCTGCCTTGCAGCACCGGAGACCCGGGTTCGATTCTGACTACGAGTGCTGTCTGTACAGAGTTTGTACGTTCTCCCCGTGACCACGTGGGTTTTCTATGAGATCTTTGGTTTTCCAGCCACACTCCAAAGATGTACAGGTATGTAGGTTAATTGGCTTGGTATTTAAAAAAAAATTGAAATCGTCCATAGAGTGTGTGGGATAGTGTTAGTGTGCAAGGATCGCCAGTCAGCGTAGACTCAGTGGGCCAAAGGGCCTGTTTCCGTGCTGTATCTCTAAACTAAACTAAATATTGGCACTCACTCAATCAGATCTCTTGTTAGTGAGGGATAAATAGCAAGCAGATCTCAAAGGCCACCTCATCTTCAAGTAGTAGAATGGGATTTTCCATGTGTACGTGAGAAAGCAGATGGACTTCAGTTTAATACCTCATCTGAGTAATTGACTTATTCATCCGCACAGCACTACCTCCGTGTCTAAGTGAAGTAGGGTTTCAGACTGGTAGTAATATGGACAGAGTCACATCGAAACACTGGAAAGAACGACATAGAAATAAACAGACAACTGGAAATCTCAAAACCGTAGTGTGAAACAAAGTTGATTCCATTAAAGTGTCAAAAATCAATGCCGGCAAAGAGATGAAATAAAAATGCTGTGATGTTTTGTTTCAAAAACCATCATCTGTACTATTTCAACTATCGGAACAAAACTTATTTGACTTGCAGCAGAGGAGAATGGTGAGTAAGGTGGCGAAAGATTGTAGCGCTATGGGGGATCGTTTATATGCAAATTTAATTACGCAGACAGGAAGTGGTCAGGATGAGAGTTTTAGTAATATACTAGACCAAGGGGGACCCATTGGGTCCCGTCCCCTCAAAGTGCGGTTGGGGGGGGGGCTGCAACGTTACACACACACTAACCATCCCCCACACACGTAGGCAGGGAGGGGGTTGAGAGGGGGAGGGAGGAGTGGGGGGAAAGGGAGGGGGAGGTGAGAGGGAGAGTGGGGGGAAAGGTAGGAAGGTGGAGAGAGGGGGAAGCCAGGGGGGGGGGGCAGAGGGGGAGGGGTGCAGAGAGGGATGGGTGGCAGAAGTGCCCCCTCTCCTCTCCAACCCCTCCCTCTCCACCCATCCCCTCTTCCCCCCCCTCACTCCACCCCCTCTCCCCCCTTCCCTCCACCACCCCCCACCCCCCCTCTCTTTCTCTGCCCTGGGGAGAGGGTAGAGGCAGCACCTACCCAAGTCATAGAGCACAAGTCTCCCCATCAGGCGCTGGGCACGACCTAGGCTGCAGCTGTCGTGGACCAGAGGGAAGCCCGGAGCGATTTGAGGATGGTGAAAAACAGCCGGCCAATCGTGGCTTCCGCGAGGCTAAAGCCCCTGCCCCACTAAGGAAACCTGAACGGAAACCTTTGGATACCTTGCGCCCCACCCAAGGTTTCCGTGCGTTTCCCTGAGGTTGCAGGTGGTTGCCGGAGGTTGCAGGTAGTGGAAGCAGGTAGGGAGACTGACAAAAACCTCCGGGAACCGCAAGGAAACCTTGGGTGGGGCACAAAGTCTCCAGAGGTTTCCGTTCAGGCTTCCTTAGTGGGACAGGGGCATAAGCACACCTACCAGCGTGACAGTCGATCGAGCAGGGGAGACGGAGAGGAGGTCGTCCCCTGTGACGGGCGCGACGGCACTTTTCAACGCTTGTCCGTGGACGCGCTGCAATAACGACCGCCGCCGCCATGTTGTTGAACTTCAAGAAACTGCACGACTTGATCACGTGTTCAACGGCTTAAATCCAGAGCCTGAGGGGTGGGGGGGGGGGGGCGGCTGGGCCATGTCACTCGCAGCTCGTGGCTGCGCATTGAAATTTCGGCGCAGCTGGCCGCGAGGAGGAAAGGCATTGTGACGTCATCCAGCTGGCATCAGCACATTAGATTTTAAAAAGATGTCGGATTGGTGAACAATTTTAGTAACAAACTCGGGAAATAATGCATCAAATTTACAGATGAGGGGCTTTTTGAAAGCATGAGATAAATCTCTACTGGAATATGTAAAAATATCACTGTTACGCGTTGGGTTTTCGAGAAGATGCGAATCAAAGAACAAGTTTGAAAGGAAGATTTCGCACAAGCAAACATCCAGAGTTTTATGTTATAATAATAATATATTTTATTGTCATTGCACATAAGCGCAACGAGATTTGGTATGCAGCTTCCATCCGATGTCATAACATAAATAACTAATAAAATTTAGATTTAGATACCCCGAGAACATGGATTGTAAAAAGAACATTACAACTGTAAAATAGTCAAAACAGTTCAAATAGACTAAAGTGCAGATGTGTCTGTGCGACGTGACCATCCGAGGGAGACAGTCCAGGTGGGGTGGGGGCACTCAGCAGGGCCGGTTCAGAGCCGCTATAGCTCTGGGAATGAAGCTGTTCCTGAGTCTGGAGGTTCGGGCATAGAAGGCCTTGTAACACCTGCCGGAGGGAAGTAGTTCGAACAGTCCATTACAAGGGTGTGAGGAGTCTTTATGGATGCTGATGGCCTTCCTGAGGCAACGTGTGTGGTAGATGCCCTCCAAGGCTGGTAGCTCTGTCCCAATAATCTTCTGCGCTCTGTGGACAACGCGCTGAAGAGCTCTCCTCTCCGCCTTCATGCAGCTGAGATACCACACAGAGATGCCATACGTTAATATGCTCTCTGTCGTGCAACGGTAGAAGGTTGTCAGCAGCTGTTGGGGCAGACCAGTCTTTTTTAATGTCCTCAGGAAGAACAGTCATTGCTGTGCCTTCTTGACCAGCGCAGCGGTGTTGGTGGACCATGTGAGGTCCTCTGAAATGTGAGTGCCCAGAAACTTAAAGCTGGACACTCTCCACACTGTCCCCGTAGATGGAGATTGGGGCGTATTCTCCATTAAGTGACCTCCTGAAGACAATAATCAGCTCCTTGGTCTTGGAGGTGTTTAGTGACACCGTGTGCACCAGTCCGCCAGGTTCTGCACCTCCGCTCTGTAATTTGTTTCATAATATCAAGTGGGACCCGTTGGGTCAGGTTTCCAGAGGGCTAGTATGGACATTGTGGGCCAAATGGATTCATGGGGTGGCAGCTCAGTCACTCACGGCTGGTGGGCTGGCAGTTGACTCAAAGCTATTTCTTGAAATTCCAATTCAAGCAGGGTGCAAGGCCACCAAATTCAAATGCAGTTTCGTACCATTTCAAGCAGGGTGCAAGGCCACCGAATTCATGTGCAGTTTCATACCACTTCAAGCAGGGTGCAAGGCCACAAAATTCAGGTGCAGTTTCCTACCACTTCAAGCAGGGTGCAAGGCCACCAAATTCAAGTGCAGTTTCCTACCACTTTAAGCAGGGTGCAAGGCCACCGAATTCAGGTGCAGTTTCCTACCACTTTAAGCAGGGTGCAAGGCCACCGAATTCAAGTGCAGATTCATACCATTTCGAGCAGGGTGCAAGGCGACCAAATTCAAATGCAGTTTCATACCATTTCATGCAGGTTGCAAGGCCACCAAATTCAAAAGCAGTTTCATACCACTTCAAGCAGGGTGCAAGGCCACCAAATTCAAGTGCAGTTTCATACCATTTCAAGCAGGGTGCAAGGCCACCAAATTCAAGTGCAGTTTCATACCATTTCAAGCAGGGTGCAAGGCCACCAAATTCAAATGCAGTTTCATACCATTTCATGCAGGTTGCAAGGCCACCAAATTCAAAAGCAGTTTCATACCATTTCATGCAGGGTGCAAAGCCACCTCATTCAAATGCAGTTTCATACCATTTCAAGCAGGGTGTAACCACCATAAAACCACTATGAAACCACACAAAACAATACAGGAACACCACACTCACAGTTGAGTAGACATTCAGTGTGTTTAGTTGATTCACAGCTCAGAGAGTCGTGACCTCTCCCTCCCCCATCTTGCAGAGACTGAGCCACACCCACACTTGCGGGTTTTATAATCCCTCCCCCCTCCAACCAGAAGAGGCGTGGCCTTCATGGCGTGATTGACAGGAGAGAGATTCTCAACATTTTTTAAACACTAATAACACTTTTATTTTTTATTGATGGGAAGAATTCTCTACACCTGATGAGCGGAGGGCGACTGAGTAAGATGGCCAAAAATCACAGCCATAAGTGGTAGCGTTTTATCTAAAACCAATATACAGAACAACAGGAACTGGTCAAGATCACTTTTAGCAATATAGACTAGACCAAGTGTGACCCATTGGGTCCCGTCCCCTCAACGCGCAGTTACGAGGGGGCAGCCTGTGGAGTCACACACACACACTAACCAACCTCTCACACACACACACTAACCAACCTCTCACACACACACACTAACCAACCTCTCACGCGCAAACACTAACCACCCCTCACATACACACTAACCACCCCCATTGATATCTATATCACTAAAAGTAAGATCTTGACCGCTTTTGACTCACTGCGATGTGATTTCCGAGAGAACGCCGCCACTTACGGCCGTCATTTTTGGCCACCTCGCTCAGAGACCCCCTCCGCCAGACTGGATCAGGATTTTTCCTATCGATGAAAAATCAGAGATATTAATGTTTTAAAACATTTCGCCATTCTCTCTGCTGCCCCTGCTGGTGGGAGGGGGGAGGGACTATAAAACCCGGAAGTGGTGTGCCTCATTCAGTCTCTGCAAGATGGAGGAAGTGAGAGGGTCACGTCTCTCTGAGCTCTGAATAACACTGAACACATGTTTACTCAACTGTGAGTGCCCTTAATGTGGTTTGAAAATGAAAATATGGTTGATTTGAAGTAAAAAGGCACCGCAAATGGTTGTTTGGGGGTTTTGGGTTGAAGTAAAAAGGCACTGCAAATGGTTGTTTGGGGAGGTTTAGGTTGAAGTAAAAAGGCACTACAAATGGTTGTTTGGGGGGTTTGGGTTGAAGTGAAAAGGCACTGCAAATGGTTGTTTAGGGGTTTTGGGTTGAAGTAAAAAGGCACTGCAAATGGTTGTTTGGGGAGGTTTAGATTGAAGTAAAAAGGCACTGCAAATGGTTGTTTGGGGGGTTTGGGTTGAAGTGAAAAGGCACTGCAAATGGTTGTTTAAGGGTTTTGGGTTGAAGTAAAAAGGCACTGCAAATGGTTGTTTGTCTAAACTTGACAACTTCCTGCTTGCACTATATTAATTTTAGATAAAACGCAACCACTTACGGCTGTGATTTTTGGCCATCTTACTCAGTCCCCCTCCGCAGAGTATTCTTCCGATCAATGAAAAATAAAAGTGTTATTAGTGTTTAAAAAATGTTGAGAATCTCTCTCCTGTCAATCACACCATGAAGGCCACACCTTTTCCGGTGGGAGGGGGAGGGATTATAAAACCCGGAAGTGTGGGTGCGGCTCAGTCTCTGCATGATGGGGGAGGGAAAGATCACAACTCTGTCTGAGCTGTGAATCAACTGAACACACTGAATGTCTACTGAACTGTGAGTGCGATGTTATGTGTGGTTTTATGGTGGTTTCACCGCTTGAAATGGTATGAAACTGCATTTGAATGTGGTGGCCTTGTACCCTACATGAAATCGTATGAAACTGCATTTGAATGTGGTGTCGTTGCACCCTGCTTGAAGTGGTTGGAAACTGCACTTGAATTCAGTGGCCTTGCACCCTGCTCGAAGAGGTAGGAAACTGCACTTCAATTTGGTGGACTTGCACCCTGCTTGAAATGGTAGGAAAATGGATTTGAATTTGGTGGCCTTGCACTCTGCTTAAAAAGGAATTTCAAGGAATAGCCGTGAGTCAACTGCCAGCCCACCAGCCATGAGTGAGCTGCCAGCACATCAGGCTTGAGGGACTGAGCTGCCACCCCAAGAATCCATTTGGCCCACAATGTCCATACTAGCTCTCTGGAGACCAGTAGTCCCTGCAGCCAACAACACCTATACCAGCGCTCCCTAACCCCCCCCCCCCCCCCCCACACTGGCCACCAATATTGGAATTGGTGGAAAGATGGAATATTGTATCAGGTAACCAGCCCTCCCACTCAGTCTAGTTATATTATTATTATTAATTCACTCATTTTACCCCATGCACCGCACTATCCATTCACACATAGCCCCAATTCGCAGGCATGGAGGGGGAGACGGATGCACAGAGAGGGAGACAGAGGAGTGGATTTTGAAATCATAAGGTAAATTTCTACCAGAATATGTAAAAATGTCACTGTTATTGTAACGTCAGCAGCTGGGCAGAGGTCAAATTTTAAAAAAAGGTCAGATTGGTCAACAATTTTAATTAAAAAGTCAGGGAAATAATTGACCACATTTGCAGAGGAGTGGATTTCTAAAATCACAAGGAAAATTTCAACTGAAATATGTAAAGAATTTCGAGGAGATGCGTTTCAAACGCGAAATGACACACACACCCACACACACAAACACACACACACACATACACAGAGTTTTAATATATACTAGACCAAGTGCAGACCCGTTGGGTCTATTCCCCCAATGCGCGGTTGCGGGGGGGTCACACATACACACTCTATCCAACCCCACACACACACTAACTACCCCCCCCCCCGCACTCACGCTAATTACCCCCCCATTGATATTATATTAATATTATTAATTTTCTCCTTTTACCCCACAACCACCCTATCCACTGACACATAGCCCCCAACTCGCAGGCACAATTAGAGAGGGAGGAGGGGGGGGGGGGGGGTTGAGAGTTATGGCAAAGAGAGAAGGGCAGAAACAGAGAGAGGGCGGTGGAGGGGAGGGGGTGGAGGAGAGGGAGGGTGGGTGCGGGGGGGCGGAGGGTGGGTAGGAGGAGAGAGAGAGGGGGAGGAGAGAGAGGGGGGTAGAGAGAGAGGGAGAGAGGGGGGCTGAGGGAGGGAAGGAGGGGGATGGGAGGAGTGGAAGTGAGGGGGAGTGGCGGGTAAGGGAGGGGGAGAGGGGGGCATGGAGGGGAAGGGGGTAGGGTAGGGGAGGACAAAGCGGTGAGGGGGTGGAGGGGAGGGGGGAAGAGGGTTTAGAGGAGGGAGGGTGGTGGACGGGGTGGAGGGGAGGGGGGTGGAAGGGGGAGAGGAAGGGGAAGAGAGAGAGATGAGGGGGAGAGAGATGAGCGGGGAGAGAGAGCGGGGGAGCGAGAGGAGGGAGAGAGAGGAGGGGGGGGAGAGAGAGAGAGGAGTGGGGCCCGAGTGAGGCCCAGAGCGATCTGAGGACCAATGATCCTATTGCGAGCTATCAGCTCTTTGCTGAGGACTGCCAGAAGCAGCGGAAGACCGGCCGATCGTGGCTTCAGCGAGGGGAAGTTCATCCACCAGCGTTACAGACGATCGGGCCGGGGAGATGGAGAGGAGGTCGTCCCCTGTGATGGGTGGAGAGGAGAGGGGGGAGAGGGAGGTAGGCGAGGGGAGGAGGTGAGAAGAGGAGGGGGGGGGGAGCCGGAGGGGAGCCGGCCGAGTGAGTGGGCTACAAAAAGCGGAGAGAGAGAAAAGTGGCCTGACTCTCTGGAAACCCGCAGCTGGAGTGAGTGGGCGGGGAGGGGCATGGCTTCACCAGCTCTGCTGGCCGCAAGGAGAAACTTCCTCAGCGCGTGAGCGCAGTGACCTCGGGATCTTTCTCATTCTTTCTGCGCCTTTTGAAGAACGGGGGGTGGGGGGGTAACGTAACTCGTGGAAAACTGCGCAAGCACGTTGACAGCAGCTGCATTAATCCAGAGCGCCGGGGGGAGGCGGGGCCACGAGCGAGGTGGGCCATGAGCAAAGGCATTGAGAGGTCAGCAGCTGGGCATCCGTTATATATTTTTAAATGTCAGTTTGGTGATAGATTTTAGTAAATAACTCGTGAAATAGTTAACCAAATTTACAGAAGAGTGGATTTTTGAAATCATAAGGTAAATTTCTAACAGGATATGTAAAAATTTCACCGTTATTGTAACATCAGCAGCTGGTCAGATTTTTAAAAAAAAGGTCAACAACTTTAATAAAATTTGGGGAAATAATTGACCAAATTTACAGAGGAGTGGATTTCTAAAATCACAAGGAAAATCTCTACTGAAATATGTAAAAAATATCCCCGTTTCAGCATCTGGTTTTTGAGATGCGTTTCAAAGGCAAAATGACCCACACACACACACACACACACACACACACACACACAGTTTTAAATTATACTAGACCAAGTGCAGACCCGTTGGGTCTGTTTCCGCAACGGCGTTTGCGGGGGGGGGGGGGGGGGGGGTGAGAAGAGGGGAGGGAGGGGAGAGGAGGAGGAGGAAACGGGATAGATTTGGGAGGGAAAGGAGAGCGGGGTAGGGGGTGAGAGATGGGGAGAGAGATGTGGGGGAGGGGGGATGGGGAAGATGGGGAGGAGGGAGGGAGTGGGAGAGGGGTGGGGGATAGAGGGGAAAGAGTGGGGAGGGAGAGTGGAGGGGAAGGGGGTGAGAAGTGGAAGAGTGGGGAGGGAGGTGGAGAGGGGTAGGGGGAGTGATGGAAGAGGGACAGAGGGATAGGGGGTGGGGGGGGAGAGGGAAGGGGGTGGGGTAGAGAGGGAAGGGGGGTGGGGGAGAGAGGGATTGGAGAGGGAGAGGGGTGGGGAGAGGGAGAGGGGGAGGAGAGAAGTGGTAGAGTGGGGAGGGAGGGAGGGGTAGAGGGGTAGCGGGAGTGGAGGAAGAGAGACGGGGGAGTGGTGGAAGAGGGACAGAGGGGTAGGGGAAGGGGTGGGGGAGAGAGGGGAAGGGAGGGGAAGAGAGAGGGGTGGGGGTGGGAGAGGCGTGGGGTAAGGGGATAGAAGCGGAAGAGTGGGGAGGGAGGGGTAGGGGGAGTGGTGAAAGAGGGACAGAGGGGTAGGGGGAAGGGGGTGGAGGTAGAGAGGGAAGGGGGGTGGGGGAGAGAGGGATGGGTGGCAGAGGGAGGGGGGTGAGGAGAGGGAAACATAGAAGCATAGAAATTAAGTGCAGGAGTAGGCCATTTGGCCCTTCGAGCCTGCACTTCCATTCAATATGATCATGGCTGATCATCCAACTCAGTATCCTGTACCTGCCTTCTCTCCATACCCCCGATCCCTTTAGCCACAAGGGCCACATCTAACTCCCTCTTAAATATAGCCAATGAACTGGCCTCAACTACCCTCTGCGGCAGAGAGTTCCAGAGACTCACCACTATCTGTGTGAAAATTTTTTTCCTCATCTCAGTACTAAAGGATTTCCCCTTTATCTTTAAACTGTGAGCCGCTTGTCCTGGACTTCCCCAACATCGGGAACAATCTTCCTGCATCAGACAAATGCAATCCAGGACTTTTCTCTTCACAAGCAAAGTCAGAATGACGGTTAGTGAAGAATTCGAACAATCGCGGTGCGTTCAAATGCTGCGCGCGCCTCCTGCACCAAAGGGGGGGGGGGGGGGGGAGCGTGTGTCGTCACACACAAAGATCTTATAGCGGAGATCTCCGCTATAAGATCTTTGGTCACACACTATGCTCGCGCCTCCACAAACAGATGAGCGTCTTCTTGAATGGAGAGCGCGTGGCCGCCTCCACAAACAGTCACACACACTGTTGACCTGCCCCCGCAAAAAATATTTTGTGTGGAAGGGGAGGAGGAGGGTGGAGAGGGAGAGGGAGGTGAGGAGAGGATGGGGGAGAGAGGTGAAGGGGGGGGGGGGGGGGGTGGAGGGGTTTGAACGGGCGTGCATGAGAAGAGAGAAGGGCAGAGAGAGAGAGAGAGAGGCTGGTACAACAACAAAAAACCTGGATAAACTCAGCGGGTGCAGCAGCATCTATGGTCCGATGGAAAAGGGCAACGTTTTTGGCCGAAACCCCTTCTTCCGGGTTTCGCTCCATAGATGCTGCCGCACCCGCTGAGTTTATCCAGCTTTTTTTATGTCTACCTTCGATTTTCCAGCATCTGTAGTTCCTTCTTAAAGACAGAGACTGTGCACGGTAAGGGAATGAGGTGGTAGAGGGGGAAGAGTGTGGAGGGAGGGGGAGAGTGGGATTGGAGGGGGAGAGGGGTGGGGGGAGAGAGGGGAAAGAGTGTGGGGGGGGGAGGGGGAGACTAAGCTATAACAGTAAATTAAACATTGTCACTAATGCCAGCGTGTTGTAGAGTAATCCCTGCTGATTTGCTGGAACACAAAGAAGGACCCCATGAATCAAAGAACTCACTTCAGCAGGGACTTTGCTTTCTTGCACTTTAATCGACCTCGCAGCACTTTCTTCAGCTTTTTTTATGCTTTTCCCACTAAATACAATGAACCTGCTGCAAGTTTCCACGACATTTATTCCACAGATCAACACATCGGAATCTCCAGTAAAACAGGCATCTGTGAAGCTCCCTCAGCCATTTTGTGTGCTAGCCTGAAACAAAGCGCGTGATTGGCCAACTGGCAGATAACTCAATGTTAAACGTGCTTTGGTACACAAAATTGCTGGAGAAACTCAGCGGGTGCAGCAGCATCTATGGAGCGAAGGAAATAGGCGACGTTTCGGGCCGAAACCCTTCTTCAGACTTTGTTTGGACTAAAAAATTGCCGACATTTTCCCCGTGTTTCTGAGTTTCAGTGGTGATTGTTTTAAATATTTTTACACAATTTGTGAAAATTTCATGTAGTTTGGTAACTTGGGTAACGAAACTGCAGAATAAAGCTCATCGGCCCACAGCCTATTATCTGTACTCCCTCTATGTCAACAATGTCTTTGAGCATTGGGCATTGTGACATCACACGATGGAACGTCCACCAGGGGCTGGGGCTCCTGCAAAGGCATATGTAAATGGATCCATTCCGATTTGACATATGTGAGCATCGGGTATTGTGACATCACACGATGGAACGTTCACCAGGGGCTGGGGCTGGTGCTGTTTCTATGGGTGTGAAGCCAGTTTATTTTTGAAATAGTGTTGGGGGGTGGGGGTGGGATGGATTTGATTAAAAACGTGCACTTAAACACGATGAAATGTAATGAGGAGCGGATACCTTGAAAGAAAAGTGAAATCTCTACCGAAATGGAAAAGATGTCGGCGATTCTGCTTTCCCCCTTAACCTTAAACTTTGACCCCTTGTTCTGGTCTTCCCCAACATCCGGAACAATTTTTCTGCATCTAGCCTGTCCAACCCCTTAAGAATTGTATACGTTTCTATAAGATACCCCCTCAATCTTCTAAAATCTAGCGAGTACAAGTCGAGTCTATCCAGTCTTTCTTCATATGAAAATCCTGACATTCCAGTAATCAGTCTGGTGAACCTTCTCTGTAATGTCACTATGGCAACGATGTATTTGAACATTGGGCATTGTGACATCACACAATGGAACGTTCACCAGGGGCTGGGGCTGATTCCGTGGGTGAGAAGCCAGTTCATTTTTGAAATATTGGGTGGGGGGGGGGAAGGATTTGATTTAAAACGTGTACTTAAACACGACGAAATGTAATGAGGAGCGGATACTTAGAAAGAAAAGTGAAATCTCTATCGAAATGGAAAAGAAGTCGGCGATTCTGCGTCCGGTTTCGGAGTTGCAGGGAATCAAAGGAAGAAATGCAGCCGGAAGCCGTACATGTAAATGGATCCATTCCGATTGGACGTCTGCGAGCGTAGGGCATTGCGATTGGACGTCTGCGAGCATTGGGCATTGTGACATCACACGATGGGAACGAATCGAAAGGCAGTGGGTCTGTTTCCACGCTGTATGACTCTATGACTTGACTTATAGGCAATAGGTGCAGGAATAGGCTATTCGGCCCTTCGAGCTAGTTCCGCCATTCAATGTGATCATGGTTGATCATCCACAATCAGTATTATACTCGCTGTATAGTCAGCCACTCAGCTCCCAGGTGCTGCTGTCATACCAGTGTCATTTTGCACCTCGGTCTCTGAAGCTATAAGGCGGCACCGCTGCGTCACTTTGCCACCCGCGCCTCTGGCTTTACATTTCTCTCCACTTCTCTCCATATCTGACACCCTTTTGTCTTCTTTTCATCTCATGCCTTCATCCACCCACCTGCTGATCATCCACCCACCTCAACTGTATCCACCTATCACTCGCCAAGCGTTGTCACATGACCACTTCTTTTCAAGCTTTCTCCCCCTCCCCCTTGTGACAGTCAGTCTGAAGAAGGGTCCCATCCCGAAACATCGCCTGTTTATTTCCCTCCACAGTTGCTGCCCGACCCGCTGAGTTCCTCCAGCACTTTTTGTGTTTTGCTCGAGAATCCGGCACCTGTCTCCCACTTTACAACATGTTGAATGTACAGGCATTTTGGACGGACCGTAAAAGGGGGATTGACCCGGAATAAAGGAAGGCCGTGGACTGAAGGTGACGTTTGTTACACGGAAGGAGACCATTCGGCCCGTTGAGACCATGCTAGCTATTATTGAGCTGAAGTCACCCTCCAGTTCTTGGTCAACCAGTGTCAGAGCGTGCAACCCTTCAAGTGCAAGCATTAGAAATTCTTCCTCTCCGCAGCATTTCAGACAGAACGTTCCACAATCCCATCGTATTCTGGGGAAAAAGGTCTGTCAATAGACTATAGACAATAGGTGCAGGAGGAGGACATTCGGCCCTTCGAGCCAGCACCACCATTCACTGTGATCATGGCCGATCATCCACAATCAGTACCCCATTCCTGCCTTCTCCCCATATCCCCTGACTCCGCTTTCTTGAAGAACTCTGTCTAACTCTTTCATTTTGCTTCCCCGATTGACAGTAAAACTAAATCTCTCCTGTACGGTGAATTAACTCTCTGCGAAGGAAAATAGGGCCATGGTAATCCATCCAAGCAAGTCTCTATCATGTGTGCCACCATTACACGTCCCCTCATCCTCCTTGGCTCCAATAAAATCCATGGCGAAAATCTGTTGTCCTGGCAACGAACTCCTTTCCTGTGGAATCATGTGCTTCCTGTCATGTGATGACTAGGCTCTGAGCGGTTTTAAACTTATTCTGTTAAAATTCCCCCCCCCCCCATTATCAATATCCCCTCGCCACCACCTTCTCCCACCCAAACCCCCCCCCACACCGTCCCACCAACCCTAACCTCAGCTACTTCATTTTAAATAAGAATCGTCTTGGCATCACGCTGAACCCGATCATTGGAGAAGACCTCATCTCAAGAGCGGATGGACAATGGGACGGACTCGTGAATGGCGCTGGGGGCAGGGTGATGGTTGGCGTCAACCCCCCCGGTCTACCTGCTGGTCTGCTTGTAAACTGCGTCGAGGGGTTCGTCTGCGTACGGTAGTGATAGAGCGATCTCCTCCTCTGCATCCTTGGCCGGCTTGGCCAACTCTCCGGAGTCCACGTAGGTGTAGTGGTAAGCCATGATGGAGAATATGATGCAGACAGCAACCAGGAGACAGGCAAAGAGCACAAACTCTTCCCACTGTGGGTGGAAAAAGGGACATCGTCAAGGAAAGAGCGTTCACGTCGCGGCCCTGTTTCCACCAATCTTTCCACCACCTCGCACAAGAAGCACAAGAAGCGACAAGACAGACACCCATTGTATGCAGATGCCGAGAGGTGTGTTCAGCTCTGGCTGAACAACTTCTAATCCTGTGTGTGGACTCGATAAGAAGAAGAGAAGATCGGCGCCGATGGAATTGTACACGATGCAGGAGAAACATTCAGCACCTCCCCACTCTGTTATCCGTCAGGTTTTCAGGCTGAAGTACGAGTTCATTCCAAGAGCTCTCCTGAGTTTTAAATAAATCAAACTCATGGTAAGCACGGAGAATGAACGTAGCGGGTACGTCGGAGCTCGGGGACGTCTCTTAGCGCTAACAGCAGGTACCCGGGAAGACTCGCTAACGGAAGGTAAACACGGGAAGACTCGTGAAGATTTTTCAACATGATGAGCCCCGAGTACCGATGGGTGGCCATTACCGTAAATCTCCGAGTTCGAATCAGGGCAAACTCGGGAGAACTCTTGGAATGAACTCGTACCGTGGGACAGGGGGTTAAGACTTCAGAGATACAGTGCAGAAACAGGCCCTTCGGCCCATCAAGTCCGTGCCGAGCAATGATCACCCTCACACTATCCTACACACCAGGGACAATTAACAATCTTTCAGAAACCAATTAACCTACAAACCCGCACGTTCTTGGAGTGTGGGAGTAAGCCGGAGCACCCGGAGAAAACCACACGCGGTCACAGGGAGAACGCACAAACTCCGTCCTAATAGGAAACCGAGAGGTAACATTTTTACACAAAGGGGTGGTGGAACGAGCTGCCGGAGGAGGTAGCGGTGTATAAGATCATGAGAGGAATAGATCATGAGAGGAATAGATCGGGTAGGTGGGCCAAACGCAGGCAGGCTGGTGGGACTAGTGTAGATGGGGCATGTTGGTCAGTGTGGGCAAGTTGGGCTGAAGGGTCTGTTTCCACGCTGTATTGAATGGAATTTGAATGGAATTTATTTGCCACACAACCAGGGTCGGTGGAAACTGGGTTGTCAGCAGCGGTACAATAATAAAGAACACACAACCACAATAAAAATGTAACACAAACATCCACCACAGCATTAATCACTATGAATCTATGATGATGATTCCACAAACTTACACACACAAATACACACCGTAGAAAATAGACACAAGGAATTCCAGATGCTGGTTTACAAAAAAATGGCATAGAGCCCTGAAGTAACCGCACATCAGACAGCATCTCTGGAGGCCATGGATGGGTAATATCTCATGTAGGGACATACACACACACATAGACACACAGGCACACACACACTCCTACACACAGACACATACACATGTACACACACACACACACATAGACACGCATGCACACAGACACACACAGAGACAAACACTCCTACACACACAGACACATACACATGTACACACACACACGCAGACACATACACATGTACACACACACACTCCTACACACACACAGACAGATACACATAGACACACAACTCCCTGGTCCACATGCTGATCTGCTTGTAAACTGCGTTGACAACCTGTGCGGACCAACTGGCTGGAGTTTTAACGGACATTTTCAACCTCTCACTTCTGAGGTCTGAGGTTCCCACCTGCTTTAAAAGGGCACTAATAATACCGGTGCCCAAGTAGAGCAAAGTGACGTGCCTCAATGACTATCGACCAGTGGCACTAACGTCTGTGGTGATGAAGTGCTTTGAGAGGCTGATCATGGAGCAAATCAACTCCTACCTCAACAAAAACCTGGGCCCACTGCAGTTCGCATACCGCCACAACAGATCAACGGTGGATGCGATCTCGCTGGCCCTCCACTCCGCACTGGACCACTTGGCAACAAAAACTCATATGTCAGGCTGTTATTCATTGACTACAGCTCGGCGTTTAATACCATCATCCCCTCCAAGCTGGTTACGCGACCCACCATCCTCATCTTTGGACACCCTGTGCGTAGGGGAGAGGGTAGGGCTGAAGATGTGCTGGTTGGGTTGCTCCTGGGCCTGGCCAAGCTGGCCATCCGCGAGTCACGGCGCCAGACGGTGGAGGGCTCTACCCGAGCCGGCTGCCTGCCCCTTTTCCGGGGATACGTCCGTGCCCGGGTGCGGATGGAAAGGGAATACGCCCTGTCTACGGGCACCCTGAGGGAGTTCCGCGACCGCTGGGCACCGAGGGAGGTTGAATGTATCCTTGACAAGGATTGTAATATAGTTGTTTAGCAGTTGATTAGCATAATTGTTGATTTTGCATTATGGTGGTGTTTTGTTTTATTGTATTGTAAATACAATTTTAATATTTGAATAAATATTTTTGATTAAAAAAAAAAAAAAAAAAAAAAAGCTGGTTACGCGAGGAGGTGTGGTGATTAGGAGCTCTCGTCCGGACAAAAGAACTAGTGTGTTTTACATCTTTATGGAATTCGGAGGAGATACAGCGGTACCTTAAACATCTTTTTGTATCGCTGCAACGCTGCAGAGACTTGTTTTAAAGTCTTTCTGCTTGTTTTGGGACTGCGAGCAGTCTTATCAACTGACTGCGTAGCTCCCACTACGGTGGCTGGCAACCTGATAGGAAACTGTTTTGTGTACCAAAAGAGGGGAGAAAATTCTTCTGGACTTGTACAACTGCGTCCAGAACAACCCCCTTACTGACTCGTTGAGGCTGTCCGGCCCGGTCTGGTTTTCGGGGGGTGTGGGAGGTTTTTCTGCACCTCCACCATCTCGACCTTCTTTTGCGGCCTTGGAGTTTGGAGCTGACGACGAAGCCTCCTTTCTCTCGGCAAGAACGAGAGATAGGAGGCTTCCAACAACAAGACTGCAGGCAAGTCCCCTTTTGTTGCTGTAGGAGCGGCGAAGAACAGCTGGTATTGCCTGCGAAGGTCAGCAGCTCGCCAGGGAATGCAGGAGAGCCAAGAGTTTTCCAGCGATGAGGTGGTGACGCAGCAGTTTTCCGGGGGAGCTGCCATTATCAGCGTTTGAGGCGACACCAATTTGCCTCCCTCTCTCGAACTTCCATTCGTTTTTTTTTTTGTCTTTGGACTTGGCCTCGTGCCATTTGGACTGTCTGTGTCTGTTTCAGTGATATGTTTTAAAATTGTAGCACCTGATACTATGCTGGGTCAGTGTTCTGGGGAGCGGGGCCCTCCAGGAGCTATGCAAAGGCGGCTGCTTCAGCTGCTTCGGCTACTGCTCTGGGGGCCCGGTTCCCCATGAAGAACCTGCCGTTTGAGCATGGGATAAGGTGCTACTTGCCCCCCCAGATCAACCTGGAGGACTGCTTGGCTGACGTTGCCGTGGCGGCCAAGCCCGCAGGTGTCCTGTATGTGGGCAAAATGTTTGGGAAGGCCGTGCTCTTCCTTGAGTCTGTTGAGGGGGTGAATGCGGCCGTGAGTAAAGGGGTCACAGTGGGGGGAATGTTTTTGCAGGTTGAGCTCTTGGTGACCACTGCGCAGCGGGTGGTCCTGCCCAATGTCCCACCCTGCATCACAAATGAGGCCCTCCTTCCCCACCTTCACACCCTGGGGAAGGTACTCACGGACATCATCCCGATATCCCAGGGGTTCCGCAGGAAGGAGCTGCGGCACGTTCTTTCCCTCCGGCGCCAGCTGTCAATAATGCTGGACCAGGAGGAGGTAGTTGACGGGCGCTTCTGTGTCCAGCAGGACGGGCGTGACTTTACCATCTTCTGGACATCGGAGCGCCCAAGGTGCCATGCCTGTAAGGAAGTGGGGCATATTTGGAGGAATTGCCCCAAATCCCGGGCGGGGGCCTCCGCCTCCAGTGCCACTAACCCCCCTCTCCCCCCTGCTACCACCCCCCATGTAGTTGAGGCAGCGAACCCTGGGGTTGCGCAGAGCGTGGGTGGGGGTGGGGAGGTTCAAAAGAAGGGGGCAAGGTGGCAAAGAAGGTGAAGCACCTGGGGAACAAAACCCCAAGGACAAGAGGAATCCACCCATCCCTTCACCTCCCATTAGGGAGTCCGCAAGCCCCATAATCCAGCCGGGGGCAGTGGGGATCGGGCGGGAGCCACAGAAAAAGGCTGTTAAGGCGACACCAGAGTCTGTGAGCTCCTCCCCTGTGAAGAAAAGGAGGAGGCATCTCTCTGGGGAGGAGCAGAAGGGGGACGAACGGGAATCCTCCAGGGTGGAGGGGAGTACTGTGGTGGAGGAAGGCTCCCACCGTCTGGTTCAGGCCCCGGCCCCATGTTCTGGAGGGGATTCTGGGGAGGGTGGTGATGGGGACCACTCCGGTGCTATGGAGCAGGGGGAGATTCCTGTTGGGGAGGGACTCCCGCATCAGGCACCTGAGGAAGCCCAGAAGCAACCCACCCAGGACGAGGCGCAGAGCACACCTCTGGAGTTAGAGACTGTAGATGGAGAGGGGGTTGGGGAACCCAGCCCTTCTCTGCCTCAGGACCTGGCTCCAGAGGGACTCCCTGAGTCTGATGCACCAGAGTCCTCTCTGGGCCCAACTGGGGGAGGGATAGTCACCCCCACTGCCGATGGTCTTGAATCCCCGGGTACATCTGGGGAAGGCCCCTCTACCACGGATCCCAGGGTTGGGGCTGAGGTGGAGGAGAGACCAGCGGGTGGGGCAGAGGCAACCGCTGCACAGGGTGAGACGGGTGTTTTAAGCACAGAAGGTGTGTCCGGAGTTGGGGATGGTGACTCCATCTGCAGTGAGCAGGTGGAAGGGGACTCCTCGGGCAATGAGTCAATGGATGTTCTCGCTCCCCCTGACGCCACTCCACTCATTTCAGTGGAGGAGATCCGCGAGTTCATCACGGCCACCGAAGGAGCCCAGCATCGGCCCAGACTGGCCTCCCTTCGGTGGCCGAACATAAAAGGGCTCACTAGCTCGCTAAAACTCATCCTCAAAAAGAGGGTGAGGGGCAAGGGGTCAAAGGGGGTGAAGGGGAACGACCGGCGTCAGCTCAGGTCCTTTTTGGATGACCTGGAGAAGGACGCCAAGGCCGAGAGCAGCGTCGTTCCTGCTGAGGGTAGAGGGAGCCGTAGAGCGTCCCTTGTAGCCAAGAACCGGAAGGTAAAACCTACCGCCAATCCACCTAGGGTCCGGAGGGGGAGGAGCAGCTCTGCTGTCAGCGACCGGGGACTGGTTGAGGGGATCTAGTGTACTCCTGACATGGCGATCCACCAAAGCCAGTTACAACATAAATGGCAGCAGGAGGCCCTCTCCGCAGGTTTAACCATCTCTCAACCCTGAGGGATGGGAAATATGCGGTGAGCTTCCTGCAGGAACCCACACCACCCCAGGAGACAAGTCCACGAGGTCTTCAATTTCCGGCCTGAGATCCTAAAGGTCCAGGAACTGGTGCCAGGCCGCTTGCTTCACTTGGCCGTGCGCCTGGATGGCGTGCCGTTGCATTTTGTCAACGTGTACGCCCCCAAGCTTGCCGTGTTGCAGACGCGCCTGTTCCGGGAGGTGTCTACGCTGCTGAGCTCCATCGACCCTGGTGACTGCGTGATCCTCGGGGGGGTTTTCAACTGTACCCTCGAGGAAGGAGACCGTTCCGGTCTCCAGCGTGGTCAGTAGTCGGTGAAGAAGTTGAAGGAGCTCGTGGGCTCCTTTGACTTGGTAGACACTTGGAGGAACCTCCACCCCGACTCTAGGGCCTTCTCCAGGAGGTCAGAGGGGGGTGGGTCTCGCATCGACCGCATGTACATTTCTAGGGCGTACGTCTCCCGCGTCTCGACGGCCTCCATGCTGCCGGTGCCGTGCTCGGACCACCACCTGGTGTGGGCGGAGTTTAGCCCGCTGCGCACGAGGGGAGGGTCCGCGTACTGGCATTTTAACAACCGGCTGCTGGAGGATCGCCGCTTCCGGGACTCGTATGCGAGGAATACCTGGAAGAGGAAGCGGGGAGGATTTCACTCCCTGCGGCTATGGTGGGATGTGGGCAAGGCCCACATCCGGAGTTTCTGTCAGGAGTACACTAGAGGGTCGACCAAGAGACGCAATTCCAAGATCAGACAGCTCGGGAGCGAGCTGCTCGATTTGGATTCACGTCTAAGTCAGACCGTCGGGGACACGATCCTCTGGAGGGAATACCAGGAGAAGAAGGACGCGCTGAAGGAGCTACAGTTGGAGCAATCTCGAGGCGCGTACGTGAGGTCGCGGATCCAATTGCTCCACGATTTGGACCGCGGTTCACCCTTCTTCTACTCGCTGGAGAAGTGGCGGGGAGTCCGTCAGCAGTTAGTGGAGCTGCTCGCTGATGATGACTCCTCCGTCAGTGAACCAGAGGACATTAGCACAGCAGTTCGTTCCTTTTATGGGACCTTGTTCTCACCAGATAGCTCTGGCGGGGACGAGTGTAGTGATCTGTGGGAAGGCCTAGCCACGGTCGACCCGGTAGGTGCCGAGCGTCTGGATGCCCCCCTGACACTGGATGAACTGACCGCGGCCCTCCATCAGATCCGAAGGGGCAAATCCCCGGCCTAGACGGACTGACAGCAGAGTTCCCCCGCACTTTCTGGGGGATCCTTGGGGAGGACTACACCATGGTATTGAGGGAGAGCCTGGCGACTGGAGAGATGCCCCTGTCTTGGCGAAGGGCTGTCGTGGTCCTACTGCCCAAGAAGGGCGATCTCCGCCGTCTAAAAAACTGGCGCCCAGTCTCCCTCCTCTGTACCGACTACAAGGTCTTTGCCAAGGCAATGGCAAACCGTGTGGGCCCCAGTGCTGGCTCAAGTGATCCACCCTGCCAGTCTTACACGGTCGCAGGCCGGTCCATCCAGGACAAATATCCATCTGGTCCGGACCGCTGGTCTACCTGGCTCAGGAGACCGGTGTACCCACTGCCTTTCTCTCCCTCGACCAGGAGAAGGCTTTTGACAGGGATTTTAACAACCGGCTGCTGGAGGATCGCCTGCTTCCGGACTCGTTTGCGAGGTTCTGGAATACCTGGAAGAGGAAGCGGGGGAGGATTTCACTACACAGGTGGACTCCCTCCCGGAGGAGATGAGGTCTTTCACGTGGAGTACCACACACCTCTCGACCTGGGAGTCTACCTGAGTCCTGGTGCGGAGACTGGCTGGCGAACTGGCAGGAGCTGGAGGTGAATTCGTCACACCCGGCGGGGGCGCTGGGCGGGTCTCCTCAGAGTGCTTTCGTACCGGGGCAGGGTGTTGGTCATTACCAACTCGTGGACCTCCATGCTCTGGTACAGATTGACCACATTGGTCCCATCAGCCACCTTTGCTGGGATCATCCAGAAGAAGTTGGTGGACTTCTTCTGGGGCAACGGAAAGCACTGGGTCTCTGCAG